>NC_080594.1:68210741-68519775 GCF_027887145.1 Ammospiza caudacuta
ATCAGCAAAAAATATTCAAAATATCAACGAGAAGAAATGATAATATGAACAGAAGACACTTTGTTTTCTGCATTAGGTTTGATAATTTAAAAAGAAGTGTTTAAAAATGAGGTTATGATTCTTCTTACAATATGAACATTGGCAACATAAAAAGGGATCCTTCTCTTTGATCTGTATTAAGAAAAAGGGGTAAAGGTTTATCAGCTTCAATGGTTTTTATTTTTGCTGTGAAGAATTTGACCTAGCTGTACCTTTGGTTCAGCTGAATAGCATGTCTTCAAATGCCCAGAATCAACCGTGGAGGATGTTATGTACTTAAATTAAATAAGCAAAAAGGCAAAAGAGATTTAAGGCTTCTCAGCCTCTCCACAGGGAAGATGTGTTAGCTTTTAAATTCTTAGAGAAGAAACTAGTTTTTCAGATTTGTTTTTCAGACTCCAACAGTATCCTTAAGCTCTGGAGTTTTTTAGTTGCTATAAATCTGGAGTGAAGTAATACAATGCCAAAAGCATTGGAAACGTGATTAAAATAAAGCAAAGCATAAACTGAAGAAATATTATGAACCATATTCAACTGACAGACCTGCAAGAAATCTGGTACTTATTTACAACAACTAATTATCTTCTTGTGAAAAAAAAAAAATTGAAACTGGTTCATTATTCATTAAAGAAAACAAAGATTAAGAGAACCTTTGCCTGTGCTGATGCCTTTTAAATAACTTCTATAATAATAATTTTTTATAAATTTTTATTTCAACACAAAAACTTTAATTCACTATTTTGCTTTCCTGAGATCATTCCCCATTCTATAGAACTGCTAATAAATACAGGAATCATATTTCTTTGACTTCTTAATAATTATGTCAGTCAGTCAATTACACACTCAAGTAATTACTTTCAAGAAGACTAATAACATCTAGTTTAAGATTTTGATTCAGTGTATCTCTTCAGCTTTTTAGACTTATATTTAGACCATGTGATTTCATTGATTTGAGGACTGTTAACTTTCACCACACACACACATAGAAATTTAGTGCTATTTCAAATCTGGCCTGTTGGCTAACCTTCAGCTTCCACTGCAAATCTTCAGAAGTAGTCCTTAATTCTTGTGTAAGTTCATCCTCTCCCATGGGCATTTGCTTGCCCAAAACTCCCAAATGGCCATAGATATCATGAATTTTGTTCAAGACCTCTGTGGAGAGTAATGGAAATCTAGGCATCAACCTCAGCACAGATACCTGCATTTCAACACCTAAATTAAGTGATTTGCCTCACTTATAAATTAGGATACCTCAATTTCCTGTTGAATCCCACTGAGATCTTGGTTTGCTTACTGAAATGTGGTATTTAGTACTGTACAAGGAACTCAAGGGTAACTGAGCCATTCACATAAGATTGGTAGAAATGACACAAGGGACTTAAAGGAGACTTAAATCAGGAGCTTTGGCCAGAAGAGATATTATGGGGCAGTTTAAATATAATTTTTAGTAGATTCTTTTTTTCCTATAAACAGAAAAGCTTAGTTTAGTTTATGCAACAAAGCCATCAACTCAGGCTGGCAGATATGGCACAATACATTGTAGAAGCCTTGTACCATCCAGAAGCAGCAGCTAGAAACTGTGAATCCCAGGCAGAAGACAATGGCCCATATGTAGGCAACTGAATTGAGCCCAGGGTGTTGACACTGGCCATGTTTATGCTCATCATCCTAAATTCCATTTATAGCTAATGGAAAAAGAGTGACACTCTTAGGGCATAACTGGCCTGACCTAATTTAGATGTGCTCATTAAGGGCCATACTCAAGGGGCCTCTGTGAGTCAATCAGGGGCTGCAAATTGCATTAGGATAACTGCAAAAACATTTAAAGGGAGTTTTTGCAACTGTGCACTGACTCCTCACATTGCAAGTGATGAGCATATTAGTTAGCTTATGTTGGGTAAAGTTAGTAGATAGACATGAGTTATGATAAGCTCTAGAAGAAGCAGCTGCTGAGTTCGTGTGCACAGCAAGGGCTGACTGCTACTGTTTAGGAAAATAAATGGAATAGGTTGCCCTGTAAGACTCTTGTTGTCTGAGGTTAGGTTGAGTAGTCTCACTAAAAAGGGAGCTGGCAGCAATGCCTTTTTTTCTGTCTGTGACATGATGTTTTTGCCACAAACAGTATGACAGAAAGAATATTGAAGTTGAAAGATTCAGGGCAGTGGAGATTAGAGTAAGAAAGATTTCCATTAAGAAGGAAGTAGCTACAACTGTGAGGTTAAATGCGACTGATATAACAGAAGCTAGAGACTTGGGAGAAGAATAACTGTTGAAAGACATGAGGAAAGCCAGATATCTTTGGCAACTGATATTGAAAGTCTAGACAGACAACGCCTCATTTTGTACATTTTAATATGCATCATGTTTAATTCTTCTAGTTTTGTTAATCTGAACTAGAAAAAATAACATCTAGGTATGATAAAGGAAGATGGGCAGAGTTTGTAAACCAACCCAGGGTCAAGCTCTGAATCTTCAGGCAGTAAGGACACAGTAAGGCCTACTAAATTTCTAGAATTTATATCTGACTTCTGTACAATTACTGAAAGCAAAACAAGTGACTCTTGGCAGAGGCTTGTAAACCTCTGTTTCTCTGTTTTAAAAGGGTTTTTTGAGAAAACTAGAGAATTAAAGCAGTTGGCCTGCAGGAACTTAAGTTTGGCTGTTGTTACAGGGCAAAAGTTCTGTAAATGTTTGTTCATATGCACACACACACAAACATATATGTGTATATGACAGTTATAAATAGTGAAAATGAACTGTTGAAAAAGGGCTCGAGGCATACAAAAAAACCTTTTTAAGATTCACAATAAAGGGTATATTCATTATACTGCCATTGAAATATTAATAGAATGTTACATTAGGAAACTATTTGGTTGGAGATTGAATATATCTTCAGAAGTTCTTGAACTACTTAGTCTAAGCAACTTTATAAACTCTGACTATAACATCAACTCTTAATTTTAGAATTAGACTCAAGGGATACAAAATTCACTTCTGCTTTTTAAAGAGCTCGTCCAGAGGAAAAACAAAAATAAAGTCAGGCTGGCTGTCCTGAGGCCTAGGTAGACAGACCTTGCGATGTTCTCTACAAAGACAGTACAGGTAAACTGTAAAAAGAGTAACTTTCCATTAACACTGAGCCAAGTCTGAAGAAATGCTACATCTATCAGGTTATGGTGACATATATAGACTACAGCCAGAAGGTAGAAAACCAAAAGAGCAAATCAAATCTCTAAGTATGGAAAGATGTCTCTATTTAAGTATAACTGCTCTCTCCTAAAAAATCTCTAGAGTTATATCTTATTGAACTGTAAAAATGTATAAATCTGGAGCAAGATAATGTCACCTTTACTTGTCTTGTATGATTTACCTCTAAGGATCCTTATCAACACCTTGGAGAAGCAGACATTGTTACACTGGGTGTTAAAAAGAAATTTAAAAATAGAGAAGAAAAAGACTCCTGATTTTATGGCAAACAGAAAACATAGAGCAATAACTACAGAGAGGAAATAACATTACTAATGAGTTTTGGCTAACCTCCTGTGCAGTAGTTTGGAATTTAAAACTTTTAACTAAATTAAGACAAAAAATAGCTGTCAAAGAAAAAAGGATCCAAGGAAATGGACAAAGGATTGTAAAGGAGGAAACTTTTTACTGGTACAAATGCAACCAGCCACTGATCAGGACAAAACTGGTTTAATTTACCTTGGACTACCAATTACACAAAAAGCTACATGAAATCTGATTTAAAATGCGATTCTGCACCTACTTATAATATGGGGGGGTTTATTTGTTTTGCATGTTTGGTTTGTTTTGTCTGCATACATATTGTCTCTATGTTAAGTGACTGGATCCTTAGCATGTCAAAGACAATGGGATTTATTTATTTAAAACTTGACAGATAGCTGTGGAAGGGAAAGATCTCCCTTCCTCTGGAAAGGGACCAGAGATTAGATGAGTTACAGACCAACCCATTCTATCAGTATCTTTTGTAGTGCCAACAAATGTTTGTGAACCATACTACAGAAAATGAAACAGTCTTTGCAGAATTCATTCAGATAGCCAGGTCTCATTCCACATGATGCTATTGATGGAAGTCAAGAAGAGGTACACCACTCCAATGAAGAAGGCTGAGACAGCTGGGTTGTTCAGCCTGGAGCAGAGAAGTATCTGGAGAGACCTCACAGCAGCATTCCAGTATTTAAAAGGGGCCTACAAGGGAGCTGGAAAGGGACTTATTACAAGAGCATGTACAAGGGGCGTGTGGCTTTAAACTGAGAGAGGGAAGGTTTGGATTAGAAATGGCGGAGAAATTCTTTACTGTGAGAGTGTTGAGATATTGGAACAGGTTGCCCAGAGAAGTTGTCAATGTCCCATCCCTGGAAATGTGGAAGGTCAAGCTTGGCAGGGCTTTGATCAACCTGGTCTTGCGGAAGGTACCCCGTCCACTGCAAAGGGGTTGAAACTAGATCATCTTTAAGGTCCTTTCCAATCCAAACTATTCTATGATAATATTATCCTGGGCAGCTTTGTGCTTGGTCACTGAAGACTTTATCCAGGTCTGGGAAACAAATATGTTGTGCTGAGTATACCACAGAAATCAAACATCTTTTCACATTCAGCAAAAAGGAATATTTTCCCTCACTAACAGAAAACCTACACAAACAAAATTAACATTCTGATCTGCCTTTGTCAGTTCCTGCTCCAAGCCTTAGCAGCAGAATCCATCCACTACTGACTAAGTGAGTTTAATGCTTTATTAAAATGTAATATTATTTGTAATATTATAGCTAGCAAGTATCAGAGCTAATGGAATTATTCTTTGTGTTTTTAGTAGCAATGAGAGTTTTGATTTGCATTTGCTAGGAGAAAGTGATCCCTAATCAGTTACTGCAGAAATATGAAAGGATTGCTCTTGTATATTTTTTTAAAATTGCACTTGAAAATGTAGACTTTTTTTTCAAGAGCTTTATGGACAGAAAACAATATTTTCTTGCATATATTTTGAACAATTAGGCATAATTGCAAACTGAAAAGTATTTGAGTTAGAAAATTTCTCCCATAAGCCTTTTCAGGACACATCATCTCTGCTTAGTCCTGGTTAAGGTGAAGAAATAATGCTGATAGCTGAAGCACTATTAATGTATTAATTTCTTAAAGAACTGAATTCTTCTTCTGCTGCATGAGGCAGATCATGTTGAGTGGTTCTATGCCCTTTCAAGTTTCAAGCAGTCCACTTTTAAGCTTTTGACAATAAATAACAAGAATCATTGAACTTTCTTTTTCCCACTTCTCCTCCCTCCTCCCATTTTAGTAAGCAAACGGAAGTAAATCAGTTTTTAAATACTATTAAAGAATATTGAATCTTCAAATGGAGACAACTGTGAAAAACATAGCTAAGTTATTACTAAAGACATCTTATTTTCCTTACGCTTACAGTACATATAGCATTCATTTCACCAAAAAATACATTATCATGTCTGAACCAATCACCTCAACCACTTCTCATAGGAAAGGAAGAGAATTAGTCACTTAAAGGGAAAGATAGTAATGATATATTTCAAATATTTTCTTTAGAATGAACCACATTTTAGCAATGTTTATTGCTCTCCAGTAGTTATGAAAAAAGGCCAACTGCCAGATCCATAAGGACCTTCACATTTAGTTAGATAAATCTCATTATTCACAACTTCTGTTAATGGCTGTGGAACAAAACACTTCTTCATTCCCCATTATCCCTAGAGTAGCCTGGAGTCCTGAATTTTGATCAACAAATGAAAGTCTACACTTGTCTGTATAAACTTTTACATATGTGGTATATATGTGTTCATATGCGTGCATGTGTGTAATGTTAATTGACAATGATAAAAAATCTTTGTTATTCTGTAAAAAAAAAAGATGAAGAAATTAAAGTTGGTTATTCCACACCATCTAGATTTATCTAAGAGGTCGACAAAGGTTAGGGGTTTCATTTGAAGTAGAGAGAGTAGACTTAAAACCTTGTTTTTCATGACTAAGAAAACTTCATACCCCAGACATGTATTATCTATGTATTCATGATGAAACCAGGCTCTGAAAGAGGGCCAAAAAGCAAGCGTACTGTTAAACTGATAGCTCACTATCAGATTCCTTTTACAGCTTCTCCAGCTCATGTGCTCTGAGCCAAGTCTACTATAGAGAAAGTTGTTCACCAGCTAATTAGACTGGTCTTTGCCATTTCACCTTCAGGTTGTAAATCACTTTCCAGTTCCTTGTCATTGTTAAAATAACTGTAGACATGTCTACTTATGAATGCCATGTGTGTATCTGTGCGTGTTTGTGTATGTTTGGCTTTGTTTGTGTGGATTTTTTCTTGGTAAATTAATATATCTGCAGAAAAAACCAATATTTGGTCAAAAAGTATCAATATGTTATAGCCAGAGTTACCAGCCTAGTAGTGATTCTGCGTAGTACATGCTAGAATTTCAGCCAGGGTTGAAGCAGATGTCACTTTTGAGAAGATAAATAAGTGCCCAAAGAGGTAAGCTCTTCCCCTGGTTTATTTTTAGTATGCATATTTGCTTCTTCAAGTTAGTGATTTTAGGGAAAACAGACTTATTACTGGAAGCAGTAAAAGCCTTGAGAGCTGTAGAAGAGTCTGAATGATAGGCAGAGATGATAAACAACTAGAAAAAATGGAAGGGGAAAAAGCTTCACAAGTCATAAATACAAAGAACATTTCAAAAATAAGAGAACAGAATAAAGAAGCAGTAAATAAAATAAAACGCCCAGTTTTCATTATGTTCAAAGAGCATAAATACACTACATCCAGAAAGTCTGCAAACAAGGCACATTTGAATGCATCTAATGTTTAGATGGAACACTGTCCTTTTACTTACTTTAGAAAATTAAGAATTGCTAGTAAGTTTGAAAATTAGCAGAAAGTAGGTAACCATAAACACAGTAGAGGATCTTTGAACAAAGTTTGAAGAAATTAGTAAAACTGAAATATCAACAATCAAATTATGGCAATAACTACACATGTTTTGAGTGATATTTTCAATATGTTTGGTACTCATAAAATAAGACCTTTAATTGTGTGGGGTTTTTTAAGATGGACTAATAGTAATGCATAATCAAAAGTATAATTCAAGAGTCAGGTATATTATCTCATATAACTGCAATGTCAGTTGACTTCTATACTGTATTAAAACCATTATATTAGTGTTAAGCATTTGATTACTGAGGTAATTAAGAAAACTTTTAAGACATTTTATACCCTCAGCCATTTCACACGAGCTATAAAACTATCCCATCAATTCTGTCTTCAGGAAAAATTGGTCCTCTGTGGGAGAACATCTCTCATGACAGCATTCAAAGCACCTACTATAGCAAGATGTATTTGCTTACTTGTGCTTCACAGTGCAACTTTGTGTCTTGAGATTTATGTGAAGAATAAAAATGAAATGCAGCGTGTTTGTGAGTAGTGTGCAGATCTGCATGCATTACCTAAATTAGTAGACCTAAAATATTCAGGTTCATTTTGTATGTCCTTCCTGTTATTTACAGAATTTATCTTGGGAAGATAAGCTCATTTAGCAACTTCATCTTACACAACTTTACAACATTTGAAGAACTTTAGGGAATCGTATGCATTCAGTGCCTGAGAATTTGTTTCCCCATATTCCGAACTTTAGAAATAGTGCAAATAAGTGAAGCATTTCTGGCATAAAATAGAACTACATTAAGCTTACTACATAAAGTACTCTGTACCTCGCAAAAACACTTAGCAGCAATCAAGAACCTTCTTCTAGATCACTTTATTTCAGGTGCATTTTTGACATTTCAGCTTAGAAATTCAACTCTGTGAGCAACAGATAGAGTGGCTTTTGAAATCCATAAGGCTTTCAGCTTTGCTTATTCACTGTTTCAATGCTAGTCCAAAACAATCTCTTTATATTTTTTGCGTAACTGGAGAACCAGGGAGCAAAATAATCTTAGTCACCAACCCATTTTCCTGAGTGGCTTTTGTTTGAAGGGTCTGTGCATGACATGGTCTGAACTTAGGCATTTTGCTACTATCAATCTAGCACCATACCTTTCAGTGTACTGGGGCACATTTAAAATGCATTCCACCAAAAAAGACATTGGTTTTTGAAGAAAGCCAGCTCCACCCCAGCTGAAACCAGCACAGGTGTTTTCAGAAAACATTGCCTTGTAAAAATGACACTGGTTTACTACTCATATGCTCCTCACTTTTATCCAGGAATATAAATTGTTTCTAATAAACAACAAAAAGATCACATGCCTAGTGGTTTGTTCTCCTTTGAGTCTTCTTCATCACTGTTTTCACTCACCAAAACAAATTTTTAATATGTTTAAGTCTCTTATATAAGTAATTCAGAAATTACAGAAAACTATGAATTCCCCAGTTAATGTGGTTTACATAATATATAACCTGAAGGAAAACAAAGGTTTGTTTTAGTTTGGTTTGGTTTGGTTTTCGTTTGTTTATTTGTTTGGGTTTTTATTTTAGTTTATAACAAGGTGTTGTATGATATATACTAAGCTAGAAGTGTGATAAAATGTTTTATCAAACAAGAATTTTTTCAAAGATTTATATATTTTATATCCTTCTTTTGTTTCTTCTTCCAGGATATATTAAAAAAAAAAAACTAAAAAAAAAAACACAAAAAATTCAGTATTATCACTTCTACAACTGATTCAAAGTATTAAAGTATACAAGAGAGTATTTTTATTTCTACAGCTGATTTGCTAAAAAACCATTTTGCAGACAATAGGCCATTTCACTCCAGAAAGCTCTAAAAGCTTTACATGATGTGGCCACTTGTTACTTGAAGGGAAAATAAAAAGAGGCTTTGGAAATAATTGAAGATTCTAAAGCTGCAAAAAGGCCTGGATGACTCAGAGTATAGGCAATTTAGAGGAGCAATAAAGGAGATGGACATAAAAAAAAGAGCTGACACTTGTCATGGTCTTGGTACATACAGAGCCATTTTCTATGACTGGAGAACTTGGTGGTGGGAATACAGCATTTTTTTACAGAACTTTCAGTCGGAAAGGTTCTCAGACTATGAAATTTCTGGTCAAACAGAGAGCAGGTACAGGATCTCAGGGTTACAAATAACCTTGTGATCAGTACAAGCTGGGGAGAAAACAAAACACCTGAATCATGTCCTTGGGCTGTCTGAGAGAGATGAGAGATTTCAGTCTCAGTCTCTTATATTACAGATGAATAACCTCATTAAAGGCTGTTTAATGAGCCTTTTGTATGTCATTCTAAATTAATCAAGTGGTAAAGTATGATATTGCAGGAATATTGACTCTGGGTTTTCCAGGATTTTTAAAATTTTTTTCCACTGTGGCAGGTCTGCATTTCTGATTCTGGAATTGTTATGTTTTGCCAGTTTATTTTTTGTTTGTTTGTTTGTTTGTTTTGGCACATGTTTTGGTTTCGGTTTTTGTTTTGTTGTTTTTCCTGTGATGGTTTTACAAACAATTTTTATTTTTATTTTTTATTTCATAAGGGAAGAGAAGACTGTATGAAAGTTTTGAAAACATACTTTATTTTCAACTATGTTTCCTTGTCCCCTTTTTCATAAAGAACTGGTTCATCCCAGGTTCTGCACTTCAATTAATTTAAAACCAAAACAATAACATAATTAAATTTCTAGCTCTGTGGGTTCCAATTCATATCCCTCCCATCTTTGTTTCAAAAGACCAGGTTATAGATGTATAGGACTAAGTCTAAATAACAGAAATAGGATTCTAGCTTGAGTGAAATATTAACAGATTTCAACCTGATAGATATTTCATTAAAGTAGTAGCACTCTGATTTTGCAAAAATAAGATCCTATTAAACCCTGGCTAAAAGTACTCAACAGTTACAGAACTACCTAAAGTTAGGGACTAACTGGGAATCATTAGAAACTCACTTCTGCATTCTCTCTCTCAGTCTGAGTTTTGCAGGAGAAAACAATCACCATTTTCTCTCTCTGTTTTCTGTAACATTTATAATGTTATTTTTCAGAGCTAATTTAGAAGCAGGCCACTTACATGTAACTGACGTTGTCACAGTTCTCACTCTCCTTTTAGGATCCTTTCTGCCCTACAATTTTCTGCTGGTTTGTTTCTCGTTCTTCAAGTGTCCTTAGCACACTACGTTTTTCCCTCACACTGTTTTAATCTTCTTTCTTATATTTAGTCTATCTTTCTCCATTTCATGTCACTGACATGACTTTCTGTCCCCACTTCCATTCCCTGGTGCCCTATCAGCATTTCTCCTGTACCAGCCTTTCCAATTTAGTTTTCATTTCCTCCTTGAGATAAATCTAGTAATGTCGTGGATTTCTCTCTAACACCATGTAAGTACTGCATTAAAACTCTATTACTGGTAATTGAGCTAATGTAAGAGTGCAGATTACCTATAATTTATGACAAAGTAACTCTGTGTCTTAGACATTGTAATGAATCACCATTTTAATTTAAATGTATTGGATGCTTACCAAACCTCCCAAAGTGAGGTTGGGAATACTTGAAAGAATATTCTAAAACCTCTGACAATTGAAAAGTAAGCAGTCAAAATCCAGAGTCTTTCAGGACGGTGGAGTTATCGTGGGAGCCTATATTCAAGCTGTCTTTTCCACCATCAGGAGGGTCATATATGTTTCATCTCTTGCATCATCTTCCACATATCCTTTTTTTTTTGCAGCAGAAAAATGAAATTTGAGTTCAGACTCATGTATTTTGAATGGGATCATACAGTGGTTATTTCACATACACTGATAGTAATTGTTATCTGTCTTGTATAATTTATTCATTGCTATGAGTCTAATTGTTTCAGTTAGGTATATCAGGAGTAGATTTGGCCCAGTATTTTAAATTTAAGAGAGTTTCACACTTCAGGCATGCCAATTATTCTGTCCAATCCTGAGTGTCTAGATTGTTCTGAGTTTAGCACCCTCATGAAACTGACAAAATTCAGACTTTAGCAATTTTAAATTGGGATGGGGGGGGGGCAGGGGGCGGATTTGGAACTGATCAGCAAAAGAACCTTCCCTGCCATTTTACTGTGAGTGTTTTGCTTGCAAGAAGTGCACTGATGGAGTGGTCACCCACAAATCAGGGTTTAACTGCACTGATTGTTGTGCTGAAGCTAGCTAGTTGCTTTTTATGCCAAGCAAGACAGCAGATATTTTATGTCAGTGCTGGCTCAATAATTTTGCTCATCTACATTTGAAAATACTCAGATGTGTTCTAAGATGTGCAACTCATAAATCTAAGCATATGGACTGTGTAACCACATGGAAATAAAATCAGTCCACCAATACAGTTTTCCCCTTTCATGCCCTTTTGCTGCTGGATACAATTCTAAGATCTTGTTAAATGAAACCAGGCTATAAATTATTATTAGAATTAATAGTGCTCTGTTGCTAAGGGAATGAAAGTATATATGCACTTTATTTTTTTTTTTTGTGTTGATATATACTTAGGCATTTTTCCTATCCTTCTTCCTATTTTTAGTGTTTATACATCCAGTGTATTTGGGTGATGTTTGATGGTAGAAATGTCTGAAAAAAATATTTTCCTGAAGGAGATGGCAACCTGAAAATCTATTTTTCTAAAAGTTTTATGTTTTCATAACTATTACAGTCAATAAGTATGCATTACATGCTATTAGCCTTAGCAAGGTATTTTAATCTAACAGTTCTGCACCCTGTTCACATTAATATGCAAATAGAAGGAGAATACAAAATTAAATGGAAATGAAAGTTGAAAGTTAATTGACATTTTTGTCACAAAAGCTTGGAGAAACAGTACTTATGGCTTAATGGCAAAAAGCTAATGTGTCATCCTAGGGAGGGCTACATCAATTTAGAACTAAGATGATTTTACTGAGGAAAAGTGCAAAGTGCTGTTTGTGTATGCAGGTTGCCAGCTCCCCCTATGCAGGTGGTCCCATCACCATAAACCTGGACTAAATTGCTGCCATTCATTAAACACAGTGGCTGTCTGGATAACTGCCTAGCACAGACTTACACAGGCCATCTATTTCTGTCAGAAATATGATATGTCACTGACAAAAGCTTAATTACTCCATTAATTAATAGGACAATTTTCAAAATGCCTTGCAATGCAGCTTGACACTCATTAGTGCCATTTATGAATAATTTCTCTCAGGGTATAATATGCTATAAAGTGTAATTTAAAGGAGAATAATACATGTTTAAACCCTATGCATCTCTGAAACCAAAATCCATTCTTTGCTGAATTAGCCAGCATTATGAAAAAGCATAGACCTATCAGCTGAATGGTTGGAAAGATATTTCTCTATATCAAAACACTTCTGTCACAGAACAGCAATTCTGTGGGTTGGACAGCAATATTCTGGATTGGAGTCCAGGCCATCTTTCCCTAGAATAAATCTTGATCCCTTCTAGATGTACTCTTACTCCCCTCAGTTCTGTGTGAAGGCCAGGGACACCGAAATGCTTGGACTCCTACCGTGACATCACTGTGTACCTGAATGTCTGTATTCTTTCCTATGACCAGACAAATTAGAGGACCAAAGCGCTGGCAAAGATTATTCTATTCACGTATCTTCTAAAATATAGCACCAGGACTGATTTTGAATGGTGGCAAAAGTGCAAGAGAAAAATAAACCAAAATAAGACACATGTGGAAATAGTACAAGCACAGCTCCATAGTTTTACATGCAAGTTAGTTAGGTGTGGAAGGAGGAACACTTTTAAAGATTATTGCATTCCTCTTTTCAGAGACAAGAAGTTTCAGTGTTTAGATGCGGTAGAGTGTCTTCCAGATTCTGGTCTGCAACAGAGGAGCTCTTTCTTATGGAATTTACAAGTTTTTAAAATTTATTTTTACAGTCTCAGAGTTCATTCAACATAGGGTAGGATCATAAATCAAGTCACTGGCCCTGGATATGAAAATCTATAGATGTTTGAAGTTTGAACAGTCTGGGCTACTTACTGAGAGATCGGCAAAATTCTCTGTGCTCTTTGCAGATTCATAAAATTAAAAGTTTTACCTTTTTCTACTTCTGCTGCCCACTAAACAATTCTTTTCTTTCAGAAAATTTTATACCACTTTAGTAGACAGACTAAAGAAAAATATGTAAATAATAAGACAACATGAAGTAGGTTGCCACAAAAATATAGACTAAATATATATATTTTATATATAAACCTGATAAAAATAATAATACAACATATTATAATATATAGAAAATATAGTAACACCTGCATCCAAGATCAACAGCACTTAAGGTGTTTAAGAAAATAAAGTTAGTAAGGCAGTTCTTGAAAAATACTTTCTTTGTGTAAATGGTGATAGAGTAAGACAAACTGCCTTGCAGGAGTGTTAGTGCAGACTCTCCAGTTGAAAATGAGGATTTTAGGACGCAATCTTTTAGATTTCTAATTTGGGATTATATTGCCTATGTTTTTTTGCTTAGTATCCACAAATTTCACTATCCAAACAGCATTTCCCAAAGGATTTCAGAATTTGCTGACTGCTCACCCTTAGAAAATTTAGTTTCTCAGGCATTCCTCAATGTAGGGCAAGAGGTAGTGTGGGCTGGGAAAGTGAAAACCATTACCACTTCCTCTGCCTGACATGTTCACCTGAACAAGTTGCTTGTTACTCAGCTGAAGAGGCTGAGCTGACAGTGTTCATCTGCCTTGGTTCAGGATCTGACTCTAGAACAGCAGGGATGAGGGACACAGTAACCTTTTCAGCCACCCCAGTCTTAGCCAGCTTGTCAATCAAAGCCCCAAGAATACACTGGAAAAACAGATTTTCTGAGGGTGGGCATTCAGCATCTTCTAAAGATCCAACTCTTTGAAAAAGTCTTATTTAGACACTCATCAGTTAGAGCCCTTTAATTTGGTGCACATCTCTTAATCAGCTAAATATTTATAGACTCCCACAGCTTGAACAGCTTTGGCATTTAAAGGTGTTTTTTACCCAGCAAATCTCATTAATCATAGTGGGAATATGAATAAATTCTCAACTTGGCTCAACTTGGAAATGTGTGCTCAGCCATGAGTCAATTGACACATACCCTCTTCCCTGCATCTCCATAAAGAAGACAAACAAGCAAACAAACAAACAAACCAAATCAAATCCAAAGAAAACACCAAATAAACAAAACCAAAAAATAAAACCCAACAAAACCCTTTGATTTTTCTTTGACTTCCTAGCAAGGATGCCATGCTATCACTCGCTCTGGAACTGATTTAGGCAAGACCATATTCAATCCTCAGCAACTCAATATAGTCAGGTATGTTTTTTGCAAAACTGAGAGGCTTGTTAAGTGGTACTCTAATGTGTCTTTTGCACACTCCTATTCCAAACATAAGGACTATAATTTAATATTTAAAAAAAATCAAAAACTAAGGGGAAAAAAAAAGTTGCTGAGTGATTCACTGATGTTCATGAGTCTGTCTTACTTCTCTCAAAATTCAGTATTCTTTCTTTATTTCCCTTCAAAAACAATAAGGCACAGAAAAATTGAGAGTTACAGGTCTGTACGTCTTTAGCTATTGCAGGTGAGAAGAAAGGTCTCCAAAACCAATACCTCAAGCATTTTTCTTAGTTTTATTCACTTGACCTAATTCTACTCTTAAAATATTTTTGCAGCAATTGTTACTTCTCCTCCTTGATGCCAATAAGAACTACTACCCCAAAATATTAGAGAAGTAACTGGATAATCTTTCCCTTCTCCAATACAGATGCTATGTCCCATCCCTATAAACAATGACTAGTGGACCATTCTTATTTAAAATGTCCTCACCTTTGATTTTGGATCCTTGAATCCAATGTACACACCTCAGCATATAGTGCATTATTCAAAAAAGTATAAATAGACCTGAAGACTTCCCATACACCGAAGAGTCAGTGTAAATTAGGTGGTTATTTCTCTGTTTATTATGTTGTTGCACTTTTATTGCATCGGAAGAAATAAGAAATCTTTGGTGGCCATGTTGACACATCTGGTGTGGCTGTACATCTCCAATAAATACCTTTATAATAGAAGAGAGTGAGTTTCTTTTCTAGAGAGAAAACAATAATCCCCATTTCCTGACTCTCAGCTTAGTCATCAAAACAGCCATTCACCATGATAAGACACATAAGAGACTTATCTTGACTCAGTCTGAGCTGATGTCAGCCTCTATGTCCCACATTGCAAGACAGAGTTATGATGCTAGGCTATGATGACAGTAAGAAGATGAGAAACAGCTTTAGAGGTGAGTTTCTACAATGTTGAAACCACAAAATTCCAGGGATTGGAAGAAAAAATGAAAAAGCAGCCAACTACCAAACCCCAAAATTTTAAGTGTCTTCTTTTCCAACTGCATGTCCTGACCCCCCACAGTATAGTACTCTCTTAATGATCTGATGATTCATACATTCCTGGGCTGCATGTGAAGAGTGAAGAGGATTCTCAGCCAGAATACGCCATAGGGAGGTGCTGTGATTGAGACTACCTGCAGCTAGAGTTTACTTCCTATTAATTTGCATTGTGCGAACTTCGCTCATGTCTCACTGTTCAAGTAATTTTTATTTTCTTTTATTCTTATTTCTGCTTTGACCAGTGTTTCAGGCTTCTCTCCTCAAATTAGGAATCTGTGGGTGTTAACTTTCATCTGAACAGACCTTAAATCCTGATCTGATTTCCTGTGCTTAAGGCTGCTGTCATCATCTGCCCCAGAGAGCTAAGGGAGATTAAGCAGCTGCCTACATTATCCTGAATTGCCTTCATATTTCCCACAACATATGTTTGTGTATGTGGGTAAATAACTGTAGATACTCAGAGACACCTGTGTGCCTACATTTAGATGATTCCATAAAGCAAGATTATCATCTGGGAGCTAAGGATTATTTAGTTTCTTAAGCCTTAATTTTATTAAGATTTAGGTGAATTTCATCCATGAAGAATGTTTTTATCCTTAAAACATAGACCAAACCACTAGCACCTAGTGGGGACAAAGGAAAACCTGCTGATATACTCTCACCTTCATAAAAAAGCTCTTTAAAGGCTTTAGTCTCAAGTAAAATTATTAAAAGAAACTTTTCAGGATCTTTTGTTTGTACAATAAAATAAAGTGATGATTTCCAGGAATGAGTTAGAAGAAATAGATAATTTCTAAACAGAAATGTAGAATAATATTTTTGAACATTTGCATTGGATTATGATACCCATTCTCAGTTGAAGTTTTTTAAATTCAGCCTTGCTGATGCATTCCTTACATTCAATATCATTTCTGTTACTCCTATAGTTACTATTCATATTTTAATGTTTGATTTGTTAGGTTGGATTCTTAGTTCTAAACAAACTTTTCTTAGTCTACATTTGCAGTCATAGCATTCATTCAGATTTTGCTTCTGTAATTGCCAGTGCAGACTTCATAGCATTTGACTTCATATTCATCAATTGCTGCTGTTTTATAAACATTTAGCCGGTTGTACTTCACCAAGTGAAAATTTTAAATGTGTGTCTTTTCCATTCAAGCAGCACTAAATCATGTTCAGGTACCAAAACATAAGTTCACCAGAGATATAATTGCATTTATTTTGTTCTGCTAGTTACTTCTATTAGCATGTAAGGCTTAAAGCTTCAGCTTTTGAAATCTTCTTCAGAATTGTTCTTAAGTAGCTCTTGAATCCTGCATATATTAGACATGCCCAGTCTTCCAGCTGACAGCTATAGTGCATGTTTTCTTTTTAAGATAGGCTGCATGAATTTTCAGCAGGTAATAAGGTTCTGGTAATACTTTTTGAGGAAAGTGTGCTTCTGTGTATGCTGTTCACTGATTTGGTATTCAACATGGCTTTATGATATTCTTAAAGTATCTTTAGTACTTAGAAGCTAATGTCTGATGGCAGATGACTGTGTCACTGAAATACTTACCAAGACTCTGGAAATGGGCCTGGGTAGACCACCACAAACTTAATTCCAAATTTATTTCTCATGGAATAATAAAACCTTATTTGGCTTGTATGTCCTGAGCTAGGTTTGATCTATTGCAAATCTGAGCCAAGGATACCACCTCACAAAATAGGTTATCATTGTGGGCATATTGATTTTCCTGTTCTTATTTGTTACCACCTTCTGCAATGAATATTTTTAAGGTACTGCATTGTAACAATTTTTCCAGGGTAGTTTTGACAAAAACGCCTTTTTTTCATGCCAGTTTTTTATATGCATCATGTTTTTCATCTAACCACTTAGCAGGTTAATTTTTAACAATTTAAGGCTATGCTATAGATAGAATATGCTTTTAAAATGCAATTGTTGCTCAAAGAGTTGATATTCTTCACTTCCTATGTTCATGTAACCGGTTATGTCAACCTTATTCACTAGAAGTTTCATAGAATCATAGAGTCAGATGGGAAAAGATCAGTAAAACCAGTACAAAAAGTGAGTACAACCATTAATGTAACACTGCCAAGGCCACCACTAAGCCATGTCCCTAGGCACACATCTACACACCTTTTAGCAACCTCCTGAGATGGCCACCATCATCCCACAACAGAAGGTTCCAAAGCTTGTTAACCCCTTCAGCAAGAAAATCTTTTACTAATACCCAATCTAAAACTCTCCTGGTACAACTTGAGGCAGTTTGTTCTTGTCCAAACAAAAATCAGCTCAGGAAAGAGATTGCCCTCCCGCCCACCCTTGCTACAGAGCCCCCTTTCAGCTACCTGTGGAGAGCAACATGGTCCTCTCTCAGCCCTCTTTTCTCTGGAATCAGCAACCCCAGTTCCTTCAGCTGCTCCTCAAAGGACTCCTCAAAGTGTTTTCTAAACACTTCACTCATTGTAGTAAAAATCTTTCAGTCTCCATGCTTTGACTGGGCCTGACCACTCAATTCACTGTTAAATTGTTGCAACATGAATAAAAAAATAATCTGCTAAACTGTTAGTGGAATGTAAACTGTTATCTCACTGGAGCTTATTCAGAGATCTCTAATCTACTCCTGCAGAAGGTATGCTCTGTCTCACTAGAGTTTTCAGTGGTTCATCTATTACTGCCAAGGAAGTAGAACAAATCAAGAGCTGCACCAAATTAGAAGAGTTTGAGGAAAGAGGGATACAAAATAGGAACATAGGAACAGGTGGAAAAAGACGGACCGAAAACACTGTAAGGACAAGAAAGAACAGGGAAGAGGTTATTAGGACCACACAGTCACCATAAAGGTGAAGGATAGAATATGGATGCAGCCAGAAGAGAAGATTGAGAGCTGATCAAACAGGGAAACATTTGGGATTAGAGTGTAAAGGAAACTCATGATCTCATTCACTTCCACTAAAAAATCAATTGAATCTGCATATATTGTTCTCATGTTTAATTGATGAGAGTATCTCATTGATACACAAGACATGAGAATATGAAGGAGAAATTTTGAAGAAATCATGGCTTTTTGATTGCTTTGAAACTCTTTATCATTTCATATCTTGGGAAACCTATCAATATAAATATTTATAGGACATGGCAGGCAGTTTCAAATGACTTCTTTTGCAATAATGCATTTTTGCTATTTCTTTACATCTGATTTTATTTTTCTTACAGTACATATGTACAAAACCAAAAAGTCACTGTGTTCATCATTTGCATGTGGAGGAATTGGCTTAAATGGTAAGACTAAAACCATAATGAATGAAGGGAGGCTAGAATTTTATGTGTACCATGAAGAGCACTAACCCATCCTTTCTCTTCCAAAATTCTTTTCTTTATCTCACTTTGTATGTGGAAGTTTCACATGGGTGGAAGAATTGGATTATGAATTTTAATTGATACTTCATGAAATATTTTTATAACTCCGAGTGTTCAAGCATTTAAGTTGAACTTTATTGACTATGGGTTTTTTTTCATAATGAAGGAAGAAAAGGGATTCTGTTGCATTGTCAATAGTAGTCCATTGTGATCTCTCTATAGCCTATTTGTTAGTATATTTTCCATAATATGCCTTAGGAGTCTCGATTCCTTATGCCATTATTGTGTAGGATATATGCAGTGGGATTCAACATAAAATTGCACAGTGGAGACAGAACCTCAGATCTGCCAACTTCAAGCTGGCTGCCATGGTGTGAAGTTATAGAGTCAAACCTACATTCACTGTTTTTCAGTCTTTCTTGGGGCCAGAAAATACTGTCTTTTCACTTAGTACTGGCCTGGTGAGCATGACTGAATCTCATCTCTGAATACCCAGCTGCCTAGGGATTGTAGTTGGAGATACTTCTTCATATTTACCAGGCCAGAAAAATGAATTTGAAATTAGCGGCCCTGTATCACAAGCAAAGTGCTCTACTTCTAAATTATCAGAGAAAATGGGTGGTATCACTATCTTATCCTTCTCTTCCAAACTTATTTAGAAATCTATTAGGTCTCTGGTCATGTTCTTGGCCTTAATCTCTGCAGAGATACGAATCTCATATGGATGTAAATGTTCTCTGGAGCGGGAAATTAGGTGACTATATCCTTAGTTTCCATTTTCCTCTAGATACTTAAATTAATGTTGGGTATTTTTTGTTCATGTTGGCCTTTTATACTCCATTCTTTAACACCAAGTTCTACCCAAATAACATACAAGACACTGTCTGGACTGCACAGTATAAATTTCACTAAGTAGCTGTGGCATAAATTTCCCTTCTGAATGTATAGCCTAACAGCCTGTCTCCAGGCAGCAATCAGGATCCCACTGAGCTTGGCAAGATGCAGTCGCTGATCCAGAGCACTCACAACATAAGCTCATGACAAGAAAGAACAGATGGAGACAAAGGTAAATAGCAGAGTGGTGGCAAACAGAGTAACAATGAAGCTGGGTCCATCTGTTGTTCCAGTAGGCACAGAAACTGTTCTTGTCCTCTGCTGTGTCCCATTGCACCACTTCATCTCTTTGGGTACAGCAGGCAGCTTGGTAGATAAATGGACAGAGCTATGCTTTGACTGAGGGGGGTGCATTTTTATGTCAACCCCTCCTTCCAAACAGACTTTGTTTCCTTCATCCCCTCTTCCTCTTAGCTCTGAATATCATCCCAGTTATCTTGGCAAGAGACTTGGGCATGGTGCCCTCAGTGCCTTTGTGGAGCAGCAGTTAGGTGCTGAGTGGGGAAATTCATGCATAAAACTCTCAAAGCTTTTCTTTGAAGCAAAAGCTCTCCTAAAAATAAAATGGTCCAGGAACTGTTCTCTGGTTATGAGAACAAATGACTTGACATAGCTAGTGTCCAAATGGCTGCCTTCTTTGATGATCCAAAGTAAGCTGTCCACATCAAAACAGCTTACTGGGAGTGTTTTTTGAGGCAAACTGTCCTTCAGCTGTCTCAGAACATTTGGGAACATGCTAGATGTTGCAGGCTAAAGCCAAGCCATAGACAGAACAATTAAGCTCTATCAGTTGTCTCAGGTCAGTGCACGAACCCTGCCCTTATTTAGTTTGCAAATATAGGAGTAGTCTGAGCAAATAGACTTACTTGACACTTCATGAAAGATGCCAAAAGAAAGGACAGAATGCAAGAGTGTGAGGAAAACACTTCAATAGTTGGAGAGGCTTTGAAGGCTTGAGATAAACCATCCCTTCCAATTGTTTGGTATGGGTTTGGTGATTGTAATGGAGTGTCAGTTTTATTCAGGAAGAGGTGACCTTCACATCCAGAAATTCTGAATGCTGGATCAATGTAAATAAAACAGCAACTTTCTTAGGCACTAAACGGAAAGCTGTGAAAATCATTCAGGTTAGAGGCAGTTTCTTTTATTACCCTGCAATACTGCAAAGCAACCACGATTATTTTAGTATTCTACTGCATCTCACATAGCCATCATCCTGTATGTCATTTAGTCACAGCCCCATAAACTAGAGGCTTGATTTTGTCAAGTGCTCAGTGACAATCACCTTCAGTTCCCCAATCCACATGACTGCTTGCCATACTGCTCCCAAGGATACCAACTCCTTATCTTCTGTACCTGTAAAAGAGTGAAAAAAAAGAAAAAAAGTAGTTGAACAATCAGACAGCTAGTATTGTGTCTGCAGAAAGGAAAGAGACTTATGTAAAATTTTAGTATGGATTTGTTGGTTGGGTATAACTTTCCAGCACTGTGAAGATGGGCAGCATTACTTAAGACAATAAAACCGATCCTGATTTCATTGTGTTGACTCGAATTCAAATGTATATTTTCTGGGTTTCTGAAATTATTTTAACATATGGCTGCTAGTGATAATTTTCACAAGTGAAAATTATTTATTAAACTAGCACACTTATAGCAAAAGGATTTTTCATGATTATAACGATTTACATTGCTTCTTATTTTGAAACATTAGTTTTAACATTCAAAGCGGAAGATTGACTTAAATATATTTAAATTGTTTTGCCTATGTAAAATCAAATAGGCTCACTTATCCTGGTTATTGAAAAAACTGATAAAATAAAGATTGCAATAGATATCTTGATATGTTTTAAGAAATATAATTTATTAATAGAAGAGATATAGTTGGAACAAGCCTTAGATTGTCATTGGAAAAACATTAATGTGCCACCTGATTTTCATCAGAATATACCTTTGTATCAGAAAACTATGTGAATAGCATGTATAAGAATTCACTCAGTTACAATCCTCTAAATGACAAGGCCACATTTTTTTCTTCATGATGTTTAGCAGAATATAAGCTCATAGCTAAATACCAAACTCACATGACTGTTCATTACTTTAAGTAGCAAAATTTCTCTTGTATGTACAAATAAGAAATATGACACAAAACGAATTTCATTATTGCTATTCTCTATATGCCAAAATTTATATGCAAGTAATCTTCAGTTTGTTTTTTTTTTTTTTTAATTATTTATAAAACCAGAGTTCTAGTTTGTAAGCATAAAATTTAAGTTATTTATGGACATATCACATTTTTCTTTGAACTGAGTCTATTAGAAGCAACAAGTCTTTCAGGTCTAAAGTGAAATTATATAGACCTACCTAGTACCATAAATCATAAGCAGGGGAAAGTCCAGCTACTTTGAAATTTTTTGAGGGATTGTGTAACAAGCAGGTAAAAAAATATTAAGTGACCCATTTATGGATCAAATATTTAGTTATAAAAGTGCTTACAATGTTTTAAGTGTAATTTTGTGACGCAAAGAATTTTAATTGGAGTCACCCATGAACCCTTTTTCCCATAAAATATTGCAAAGCTAATTGTCTAAACAGAGCAATTAATTTAAATCAACACCTCTGGCAACAAAATAAACCTTAAGGAAGTAAAGGTTCTCCTCCTCAGACACCAGCGCACTTGACAGAAGCTATTAGGATTTGGCTATGTCTAGCTTGACACTTGTTCCAGTACTCTAAGACAGGTTCTTGTTAATCTAATAAATATTATTACTATTTAAAATAATGACAATACTTCTTAATGATGATAAAGTGGAAAATACCTCCTCTGAGCAGTAGAAAACATGAAATTCTGTCTCTACCAGCTACTGGTTATTTTGAGGATGATAATGATGCAGTAAGCTTTTCATTTTCTAAAGGAGCTGACATTTGCTGATGTACATAAATAGGCCAGCTGTTCCTTTTTTGGGGGTGAAATATAATATACAGTTAAATCTCCTCAAATTGCTATAAAAATCCCCAAATTAAGGTTGACAGTCCTTCAATGGGGATCCTAACTATAAATTCCTTAGTAATTAGAAAGAAAAATAATTTTCAGTGTAAAGTAATGCATTCAACTATGTAGGAATGATTTTTTATGATCCCAAATGGCAATAATTTAGGATGTGAGAAATAAAGACATAAAGACAATCATTGTGCTATTTAATAGGGAATGTGATGGGTAATGAAGCAAGATTACAATTAAATTCTAGCATGCTGTGTCCTACAGGAAAAATCAGCTCTAATGTTTCTAACCTTTATCAACTGGCAATGTTGCAGTTATGATCTCATAAGTAGTTATCAATTGTGACTAGGATTAATACCATAAGACAGTAATAGAGTAAATATTCTAAACAAACTTAAATGTACAACATTGCATGGTGACCTTTGAACTGCAGTGCAACTCTATGGATTGCAACTTCACATTGTCAGAATTACTTACAGGCATAGTTTGCCATATTGCAGTTTCTAAAATAAGGAAATTAAGGCCATACTATGTCACTTCACTGTGCAGCCTGACTTTTTCGTGAGTATTGTGCACTTCTGACACAATTAATGATAATGAGACCTAAAAGCCCAGAAAACCTCTGAAAATCTGGCAACTGTCTTTTATATAGCTAACTTCAATTACCAAAATTTAAGTTTTAACTGAGAGATTTTTCTGATGTTCACCACATGTTGAAGAAGCATGATCAAAAGGACATGACACTTCTTTTTGGTTTGTGCTTAGTAAAGGAGCAGGTAACTAATGCCAACAAACTAATGTCATAAATTTTTGAACAATAGACTTTTAGGGAAACACCATAGGTGGACATCCAACAAGTGGAAGCTGGAGACTGCAAAATAATTGCTTTCCCATCTGTGGACCTGACACATCAACTGAGAGCAAGGAGCAAGTGCCATATTCTGAGTCTTATGCTGATCTTCAGTGGGCTGGCTTGTGGGGACATTTGTTTTTGAGGAAAGGAATTGTTATCACCCGTGACTGCCCCCCTGTTAATCAAATAAGTTTAGATCACATTTCAATGAACAACGTGGCTCTGTTCCAGTGACCATCACTCCCAATCTCCCCTTAACAGCTGGCAGACGTCTTTTAGCTTACTTTATTTATTTTTTTTTGTCAGAACCTTGCAGAAAGAAGCCATTTGAAATGAAAGCTATGTACAGTCATCCTTGTAAATGGTAGAGCTGCCTAAACCTTCCTAAAGTGCATCATTCCAAAATCTTGGAGTGACTGAAATATTGATGGGAAATGTGAAAATAGAGTAGATATTTAACTTTCCTATTAATTCCCAACACTTATCTGAATGGCACTTATATATTAGATTAATGTAAACATGCCTTTGTGTCATTGGAGAGAACAGTATACTGTCTGGAGAGTAGGAACTCAACAAAGAACTTTTCTGTGAGTTTTTGATACCTGAGCCATGCAGCTGAAGACCCTTTGATTTATTTTTTTATTATTTAAATAAAAATCCTACTTTTATCCAGAAGTAAGTTTCTTCAAATATTATAATGTATTTTCACATATTGCAAGCCTTTATATATTTTTATTCCTTAATAATAACTCCTATATATTTTAATTCAATTATTATATTTTCTTAAATATTAAATGGAATTTTGATGCAAATATTTGTAATCAATTCGGAATTACATCGTACCATTATGCCTTTGTAAAATTATTGTTGGTGTAGTTTCTCTTCATTGAGCTTTAACCAAATGTCAACACTCGGTCTCTGTTTTGATCTTAAGCTTGTGGCTAATCACTCTTTTATAGCTTCTAACCCCTCTATCATAAGGTCAAAGCCACCCTGGAAGGAAAAAAAGTGAGGAGGTTATCCAGTCCATGGTGTTACTAGTGATGAATTACCCTTTACCACACACTTTATGCTGCTGTCCTGCGATTTTTTTCCTGGATATCATAGGTAAGGAGATTTCAATCACTTTTAGTCCAATTTCACTCCAAAAGCTAATACACCTAATAAGCCTTCTTTTATCTTGTCTCTAATCAGCTCCAATAATTTCTCTTTTTTGTCCTTTCTTTTTTCAGCTGAACCTAATCACACTGTGAAGATGTCAGTAATTTTTCCAGTGTTTGTTGTCTGCTCACCCAGTACTTATAGTCATATAAATGTTTCTTTTCCCACTGTTAAGTCACCATTAACATGAGAACTATGTTTAATTTTTGAAGGCTTTGGATTATAGTCCACTTGAGTTTTAGCTCTGTGAGAGTATACATATCTGAGGGCACAGGACCTCCACTATTTTCACCAGGTACTTCAAGCAGTGAATACTATATATTACTGTCTGAAATGTTTACAGATCAGTTGTTTTTTTTTTTTTTTTTTTTTTTTTCCCCTGAAACTAGCTAAAATCTTACACTACACTGTTAAAACTGAAATCACTTTTGGATAGTATGAATCTTGCTTATATGCCATCTATATACATGTTTCCTTTTCGGTAGTTTCCTGGAAGGTCAAGTGTGGCTGAATGTTTCTTCTGTCAGTTTTCAAAGTTGGTCAGTGTTTTGAGGGGGATCTGCTTGCAAATTTGAAATTGTGAGCTTTATAAATATGGAAAAGCTTTTTGCAAATTTACAACTGTACTTTCCAAAACCATAGATTTCATAGACTAAGTAGGAATTTGTAAGCACTAGAAGAAAAGAACATTTTAACAGCAGAATGAGACAATACAAAAATATAGAAATTATTTAGAAAAATCTGTACTCTCGTCATGGTGGCCTTTCAGGTCAATTCCTTTTCATCAGATTTAAGAATTACTTTCATTTGCTGTTGGTACAAGATTTGCTTTTGGTTTCTTTGGGCCTCAAATAATCTGCCCAGTGGCCTCTGATTCTCCAAGGAAAGGACTCTCTGCCATTATATCTGAACACTCCTTGTTCCTTCTTGCCCTCTTCTGGCCCACAAAGTTTTTTCTTCCATGGAGATGTTCTTTATCCTTCCAGAGACTCTAATGTGTTAGCCATGAATACATCAAGAGACAGTAACGTTAAAACAAAACAAAACAAAATTAAACACAAAAACCAAACAACCAATAAACCAAGCAATCAAAATATGAACTAGGCATAAATACAGATATAACCTGTGAGCATCACAACTCTCCATAACTTCCCACTGGTTTTCTCTGTTCAGGAAATATTACTGCTAAGAAGGAAAAAACCAAAAGAAATATTTGGCTTACCCTTAAAGGTACATAATTTCACAAACTTAAAGGAAATAGCCAGCAGCATAATGGTTGCACTGTCAATGTTTGAAGACACACCTGCATGGCAACACATTACCCTGAAGAAAGCATACACAGATGGTTCCAAACAAGCTGAACTTGGAACTGTAAGAAGTATTACTCTCTTATCATAGCAGCCTGGCTGAGCAGTGGAATGTATTTTAGGTTAAGCAGATCTATGTGGTACCAGTGGATTCATACAAGGCCTAGCATGCCCAAGCTAACTTTTGATCTCAATTTCTACAACTACATAAAACCACTGAGAGAAACCTGTTCAACAGACAGTAGCTGAATAAGCTAACAAGCATCTTACTGTTCCACACAGGCATATGGCAAACGAACATACCCTAGCTCTTTGGGAATTGATAATTTGCAGAGAATTTGGAAGCCTTTAAAACACAGCTTGTTTTCACTGAACTTCTTTCAGATGTAAACAGAAGAATAGAAGAATAAAGTTTACCTATTGGTAACAGTAGCCTTAACCTCAAATAATCCAACCATTTAAAAGCTTTTTTGTTTTATTATTTGTTATAACTGCATTTTATGTTATATACTACAATTCAGTATTTTACTCATTATCTGAGGTAGTACTTGGACCATTTCACACAATTTTGCGCTTTATGTGCATTTGAAATTGTTATAAACTGCTGAAAGTTGGAGAAACAGACTGTTTATTATAGCACAAGAATATGGCATGATCTAACAGTAATTGGAAAGCACTTCTGTTAACAGACTCTCTTCAACGTTATATATAAAAAACAGCGACAAATAGCACTTATCTTATTAATACTTCACTACTAATCCATCAGCTTTAACTAAGTCTCGGATGAGCTGCAACTCTGAAGATTTCAGCCTTAGCTTGCATGCTTCAACAATTTTATTATGTTAGCTTTCTTTCTACATACATAACACACAGATAAACTGATCCGCTGGGGCACTGCCTTGCCTTCAATATTCAGTAGATTAAGTGAAGTCCCAACTTGAGTAAAATTGAAAAAGTAGTAGCAATGGCATATACATCTGTAACATGAAGAAAATAGTATTATACATCACAATGGAGAATAAAATGCAGTTTTGGTATTGGGCAATTTCTTCAAGGTTGAATCTTATACAAAAAGAGTATGTTTTTACCAATACAAAAATAAATTAAATTTACTTCCTAAGTAAATTGATGCAAGGAGAAAAGAGGATAGATATGTGATTTTTCAGGGATCCAACCTAACGTCAATGTCATCAACTGAAGAAAATCAGTAATCACTGCATAGTTGCTTACAGGGAAATGCTATCTCAAACCTCACCATGTGTGACTAATCAACAAATCCCTTTAAAAGAAAATTACTTGGTGGGGATGAGCACAGGCAATGTGTTCGCAAAGCTCAGGAACAAACACAAGGAGTAACCACAGCTGCTACAAAGAAAGCTAAACTTGTTAAAAAATGAACCAGAGGGTGAATTTTGTTTTATATAAAGGGCTAAGTAATTTGAGTGGATTCTAAAATGGCCTTTCCTTAGTTAATCAAGAAGTTTAAATAAACTGTCCTTTCTAAACTCTCCACATCAGCATGGAGGAAGCATATAATGACCTCAAACAAGTTTGGAATATAAAGTCTGAGAAACTAATTCAATAAAATTTGAAGGCAGCAGTGGGTTTGAGCTCTTTTTGTATATTCCTTACAAGTGTCTGGGGATGCCCAGTGTCATGGTGGTGGGCATACAGAGATTTCACTTTAAATATATGCCTATGTGTTTTTTTTTGTTTGTTTGTTTTTTTGTGGAAATTTAAACAAATGTTTTCAAATAAAGGCCCAATGTTAAAAAAGCAAAGGCACCTACTGAAAATCTCAAATACTGTAAAAAAAAATTATTAATTTTGTCATTAGGATTTTGAACTGGAATGTCAAATTATTGCCATCAAAACAATATGCAAGATGGTAGAAAGTTTAAGAAATCCCTGTTTTCAATTCTTTCTTGTTAAAAAAAAAAACAACAAAAAATTAAATATGCAATCATGTCTGTGAATATTTTTAATTACAAACTATATAAAGGGAAATGATAAAAGAAAATGTTGCATTACAATCTACATATGGCTGCTTCCTATGTATATTTTGAGAGAGAAAATGAGAGATTAAACTGTTGAAAGTTTTGGTACCTACAGTAGTGGGACTGTGAAATCAACAGTAGCAAGACTGTGAAATCAATTTCTCTCATTTTCATGCATAGGTATTTACACATAGAAATTTCTTTACACCTCTTCTATGGTATAATTCTATGGTTTGTATGTGTGGAAGAGTCTGTGAGAACATTTTGTGTACAAGATGTCAAACAATGAAGAACTACATGTGTAAAGCAATGCAGTAGCTAGTACAGCTAAGAACTGAGAGTAAACCATAGTTGTTAACCTCTTTTCTTCTCTGAGACAGAAGTTAATTGTGTCCCATGTGTTTTTACAATGATAGGTTTCCAATGGAAAATTATTTCTTAGTTTTTCTTAGTATGTATATTACGAAGTATCCTGCAGTTCCACAGGAATAAAGAAAAGGGTAAGATCATGAGGTAAGAGTCTGTCTAAATAGATTGATTTGTTTGACATTTTAAGCCCTCTCATACAGTATATTTTAAACAAAAGAGCTACTCTTTCAAGAGCACCAGTGCCTCAGAGATTATTGTCCTTTCTCTTGTAGCAATCAGAGTATGGTGCTTCAGGTAAAGACAAAGTATATTTTAAAGAAAAGCAGCCGACAAAGGTAAATACTTTAGTCTGTTGACTAGTTATTCTGTATGCTGTGAGAAGAAAGAGTTTAGATATAGTCCTTGAAAGGGAAACAAAAAATCAAGATAAATTTAAATGCTTTGAAAAGCAACATCTCATCTCATGGCTCAAAGTTCTATCTACTAGTTTCACATCCTATAAAACTGCATTTCTTTTTACTGGTTTTCAATTTGACTGGTCTTAACACAGCTTACATAAAAACAAATACATAGAACAGTGGTAGGTAGAATGATAGAAATTATGATTCTTATCCACTTCTGTTCATCCCTGATTAAGGTAAATGTTATCTCTTTATTTTAATCCTACTCTCTTTCTGAAAAGTGATCAGTTGGGCAAGTTTAATCATCTAGAATTCCTCAGAATTACACACTGTTCTGTGCTGAGAGAGACTAGTCTTTTTAACCAGCATGGTAGCAACGGCATCCTTGCTTATACAAGATTTGGCATTACTGAGACATTTATTCATATGTGCACAGGTTAACAAAAGGAGAAATAGAGAGCACTTGATGCCAAGTTGCTACAGGATTCTGCCTTTGTGGTCTCATTGCTGGGGAAGCCTGCTATAACAGAAGTTGAAACTGACATTTGAACTTAGGGCAGTGCACCTGCCGCTAACTCCAGGCCTTTAGAAATATGACCTTTGTCATGTTCATCATACTGATGACAATCCTTTTGTCGAGTAATCCTTCTCTCGTTTTAAGTCTAGATTTGAGGTATTGCATTTCAGATCCGAAAAGGAGTAAATTGCATTGTGTGTTTCACAAGTTAAAGTAAATTTAAAGGTTTCACATATTTTTCACACATAGCAAGTTCATAAAAGTTCAAATAAGGTTAGTTAGAATTTTGGGATGTAAAAATTAGAACTATATTCTAAGTTATGGCCTGCCCTCTCTTTTACTGCAAATGAAAAGAGTGACCAGATTGATAGAATGATTCTTTCTCTCCATCCATGATCTCAGGTGAAATTGTACTGTAGGGGTGATGTCTGTCAACCATCAGTAATGACAGTGAGAGCTCAAGTTCTGAATTCAGATTATATGTTTTAATACTATGGGATTGTAATATTGTGAGCTGAATCTTAGGTTGCACATTACATATTAACCCAGTAAAGGTTTATGGTTATAATTCTTTTGGGAAGTTTAAAAGACCATTGTGTTTCTTTATGAGTGGAGATTTTTGATGTGTCTTGGTTCTTAAAATTCCACTATATCTTTTATTCTATCTTTAAAGGTATCAGCAGCAGACACCTAAGGAAAAATTATAATACATGTAGGAAGTTGAGAATCATCTTTTCTCTCATATCCTTTGATATATTCTTCTAATTTCTGTCAACCAATAGCTCAGAAAGTTACTGATTTGGGTTTATTCTGGATCTTTATTAACTTGAAAGAAAAATATTTTTAAATAATTTAACTATTATTCTTGTAATTATTAGTAGCAGTAATATTTAATGGCAGTCATAATTTTTATGATATTGTTTCCTTGTGAATTCCTCTGTGGCTTGGTACAATGTTTGTATTGTGTGGTTATTTATGTATCATATGAAGTAAAACTTTTTTCAGTTGAATTGAAATTGACTGACAGCTTTAGCAGGTGTCTCCTACCTTTCTGCTTGGGCATCTTGTATTTGAGAGGTAGTAGACTGAAAAGGGATCAGCAGTTGTGTGTTTACATGTGTTAAGGACACGTGTTAAGAACAGATATTTAAGAAACACATGAACAAGAGAACTATTTCTTATTTTGAAGCAATATTTAAGATGTTATCTGAGTTCTACTTTTGGCAGATTTAGAATAACAGTTGGACTCGATGATCTTAGAGATCTCTTCAAATCTTAATTATACTATGATCTGTTTATTTCAATACAATCACAGGCATTTCATAAAAATAAGGTGTATTATTTCTGTTTTGTAACCAGAGAACTGTTATCAAATATTTCCAGTTTACTTCAACTACCTGTAATCCTTGTGTTTCAAAACATCTGAAAAAAATTCTGTAGTAAAGAATAACCTCAGCAGCAGTATTAGAGGTTTTCTATGAAAATGCTATTTGTTTAAAGGCCCAGAAAAAGAATAGAATAGTGAAGAAATACTATACATGAGTTTCTTACCAACCCTATCCTGAGTATGATTTCACTTGCCATATGCTTGATCAAGATTTGCTGTCACTAATTCTACTACATTGCAAATAATTAGTTTTTAAAATAAGTGTTTCACACCCACCTGTAAATCTGCTGACCTATGAAATAAGGTGTTCTGTTTTGCAAGCATTGTAACTTAGTCCTACATTCTGCAAGGGCATGCAAGGGAATGTTGTCACAAGCTGGTTCAAGTCTTTATTCCAAAGTCTACACACATTCCCATTTGTCTGCTGTTTCAGCTTTTTCTAATTGGACATTAAATTTTAAATATGAAGACATCCTGAGTATATTTCTTCTCAGGAGCTGTCACAGTGCTGTGATTTTCATCCAGAATGAGAATGATGTCAATAACACAGAGATGTTTGGATTTTGCTAAGTGATGTTTATCTGAAGAACATTTTCTTGTCTCATGCTCTGCCAGTGAGGAGGAATGCAAAAGCAGCTGGTAGGGAGCACAGCTGGGACAGGTGGCCTGAGCTGACCACAGGGACATTGCACACCACAGAACATCATGCCCGGTGTGTGAACTGGGGAGAGTTACCTGCGAGGGAAACCAAGCAGGGCTTGGGAATTGTTTGGTGGGTGGTGATTGCATTGTTCATCACTTGGTTTTTCCCTTTCTCTTACCAATATTATTATTTACCAATTTCCTTTTATTACTGTATTTTGCTTTATCTTTAATTATTAAACTCTTTTTTATCTCAACATACGTGTTTTACATTTATTCTCTTCCCATTCCACAGCAGTGGGGGGAGAAGAGAGGAGGGTATTGAGCGAGTAGCTGTGTGGTGTTTCATCTCAGCTGGACTTAAAACCATGACCAGACCATCACAATTGCTAAAATCACAAAAGAATTTATTTTTCACTGTATAACTTTCAAAGTTTCACTCTGTGCATGATAGTAAAACTACAACTTTGTAAAACTACAACTTTTTAAGCAAAGATTTTAGTTTTGCAGTCCATGTGAGTTTTATCAAAATTTCTTTGAAAAACCCTCAAACCAGCTGAATAAAATTAAACTGAGCAACTACATCCACTTCCTAAATTTTGTCAAACCAGCCTCTGACACCCAAATGTCATAATTCTCTGTTTGCTGTAGTGAAAGTAAATATTTTTTCCAAAAACTATAAAACTTTGCTGAGTTTGCATTAAAATCTTGCATTAAAATCTTATTGTCTCAGATCTATGCAACATGGAATCTCTGGAGTAATATTTTTGTGATAGTTAGCAGAAGGAAATAAGTTTATATTCTCATTTTTTTCTTAATAATTTAAAAGCTTAATAATAAAAAACCCATAATAATAAAAAAACCTCCAGAACTATAGAAATCTATAATAATATCAGAAAATAAAATACTTCATCAGAGATGAGAGCTGGGCAAGCATCCAAGGACTAGAAACTTTTCTGAAACTAATACAATAATTTTTTAGCATGTCAGCAATGAGTCGGAAGGAATCTGGATAAAGGGAAAATGTCATATATATCATCAGTTTAAAATCTTTTAATCATCTTCTTTTTGTGCTTGGGGTATTCACATGTTAGAGAATGTATTTTGCTTTGCATATTCTGGGGATATATAATATGTGTCTGCAGACTGGGATGTGTTTTCATCCCTTGGTTTAAATTGATAAGGAAAATTTCTTTCTAAATCTAGTTAAAAGTCTCTTTAGAATGGTTTTTCTTAGTTCATTCATCAGTAATAGCAATCTGTTTCCTAATCCACAGATGTTATTGAAAAATAACCTTTTAAATTCCATAATAATATTTTTCAAATTGAGATATTGTAACGTTTGCTATGTTTTATCAAAGTACCCTGGGGTTCTTTCTACCTAACAAAGACTAATGAGGATCCTGAAACAAAGCACTTTCCCAAAGATAAGACAATGTTCTATCTAGTGATGCTTCGTCTGGCAGGAGCAAGGACTTCTAAGAGAGCCTAAACTTCTAAGAGGAAGGACGGTATTTCCAGTTGCCACTGAGATCTGTGGAAGCTCTGGCATGAAGTGGCAGCCTGGGATCCTCTGTAACTTCCAGGGGAGCACCGTAGGACCCAAACACAAAAGATTTTTTGTTCTTAGTCCCTTTGAAGATTTGTTTGATTGATATAGGCTTGTAAGTGCTGCTAGTCCTGTTTTGATGAAGATGATGTGACTTTCTCCTGTAGAAATGCATTTTCAATTTCACTTCTTTGACAGCGAGGTTTTCTTCGACTTCTCCTGTAATGTAAATTAAAAAAAAATATGGTGGACAATAATACTTTATCTGAGAGAAGACATGACTGAGCTTTTCTGAAAAGAGATGAGAAAGCACTGCTCTCACACCAATTCAAATAGCTGACTGAAAACATTTCTTGAAGATCAAGATAATATAAGCAATAATCTTATGTTTATTTATTGGTAATTTAGTAGTTTACAAAGGAAAATCAAAGTTAGGGAATAATTAGGTGTAAATCAGAACTATATATAGCACATTCTCTTCATTTCATAGGCAGTCATGGCAGTATTTGTTAAAGAAAATCTAATTTAATGGTTTACAGATAAATTATAATTATTATGCAATTACCTTATGGAGATAATAAAGCAAAACCTATTTTTTCTGGGACTTCACAGAGGTACTTATTGCATGGGGAATTGAGTCCCCAGAACAGCATGATTTGTCACTCTTTGGTCATGATGAGGGCTCTGTATTTAAAGAGAAACATGTTACAAGGGTCTTTACAGTAGCATCTGAAGATGGATTAGGAAAGATTCCTCAAAAAATGTTCTGCATAATTCTTTCAAACCAGCTGGCCCTAGAACAAACATAATTCCTTGCTCTAATGTGTCTTCAGAATTCTCTAAACATCACTTGATTAAACTACATACAAAAGACTGATCCACCTGACCATGTCTGCAGGACTAGTTTTTATTAAAAACTTATAGTCTACATGCAATTCAAGTACTTCTACAGCAGAAATCACCTCTAGGAGTCTTTGGGACACACCATCCAGGGTGGTAATCAACATTTCAAAGCAAACAAATTGGACTAGACACAGCTGGAACTGCCTCAAGTTATTTTTAGACCTGTCCAAAAGTCTTAATTCTAATGGTTCAGTTAATGATCTAGTTTCAAGTCAGTCTGTTGTCTCAATCCAACCCTTCATCTCATCTTTACAGATGACTACCAAGAGATTTCCTGCACCATGCAAGAATTAATGACTCTGGAGTGATCGCTGTGGAGACAGGCACAATCCCAGAATGTAACAGGACAGAACTTTACCACAGAACATACTTGATTACATACTTGTCATTTCAGTCCTATAACTCTTACCCCAGCACATTTTCCTTTATACATAATGCTCTTTTTTACTGTACTCTTGGAAGTATCCTGAATAGTGTGCTGCCTTTTACTGACAGTATTTTTGGGATTTGGTCCTGGTGCCTGTCAGTACTGCTGTTCCTGCCCCTCGAGTACAGTTCTCATCCCATCCTGCTTCAAGCTCATCAGCACACATGGAGGTACAGCTGCAAAGCCTGAAATGTGGCAGGAATTGCTTGCAGGGCTCAGCCAGTGGATTGGTACTCTGCAATTCCCATCTCTTTCCATGACAGAAGTTCCTGTTCCTAGCACTGATGAGGGAGGAGAGCAGAGAGGAAGAACAACAAGAAGAAACTTACACCTGAGAGTAGTGCTAGGAATTATAGAAAACCTGTACTGGCTCTCAGCAAAGCAGAAGATGCAAGAACAGGAACAAGTAACAGACAAGAACGGGGAGCTATTTCAATAAGACCTAGGAGATTTCAGAAGAATATTTTTGTTAGTCCTAAAAAAAATATTTGAATCAGAATTAATTCGTGAAGTGCTATTTAGACGAAAATTACTTCTAATCAAGCTTTGGGAAAAGTCAATACATTTCTGAAAGACTACATAAGAGATAAGGGTCTTTGAATACATTATTTTTTAATTGTTTTACACTTCAGAATATATTGCAAGGTTGAAATATTGATTAATTATGGATGTGGGTAAAATTTCATTATCTGCAACTGGGACTCTTTTGTGCCCTAATAATAATATTTTTTCAAAATGGAAATTATCTAATAAATTCCTATAATTCAACTGTGTGAAGTGTGGTGTAATATTTTTGGCTTAAGGAAGGATTGGGCACATCATGTTTTCTGTAGGATGATTGTATATATGTGTTTTCTTCAAAAAATTTGATAAATTTCTCTGACTGCATACGCACATGGATTTTCTGATGCAAAGTTAATGCAGACTGTTACTTAGGAAATAAAAGATAAGAAAGACATTTATTCCTCTCTTTTTTTTTTTTTTTTAATTACTGCTTTAGAAACAAATTAATTGTTTTCCATGTGACAGTGAGAGTCCAAAATATATTTATATGTCAGATCTGCTTGGCTGCCAGTTGCAGTTAACCCAGCAAGTTGCCAGTGCAGCTCCAAGTCTCTAAAAGTCCTTTCTCTCAGTACAAGGTACTTTAGAGAAGGGCCCAATTAATTCAGACACACAGAGTTCAATCTAATATTCAGTCTTGAAGTGTATGAAGTCTGACTATGATTGTTTGCATTTAGCCTGTTATACAGACCCACTTATATGAAGAAGATACAAGTGAGAGTGCTCCAGTTACAATTTAAATGTAATTCAATTTGTCTCTCCATTCTGGTGGTATCAGACTACATGGGTATGACTCCAAGGAAACTAAAGAAGAACTACTGCTGATGCACATGGCTGGGGCATATGTGTGGATTCAGGACTGTAGTACCTAAGTGTATCTAGGTGTGGGATCCACACACTTCAGTGACAAAATAGAATTCTTATCCTTATTCTCTATAGTGTAGTCGATAAATATTACTTTCTACTATTTTACATTTTATTTTCCAGTTTCAAGTGCCTGCACTCCTGAGACTTAAACAGATTCTCTGGAAGACATGAAAATTTTTTCTAACAGTAAACCTGCTTTCCCTTGTCGTCTCCCCAGTTTCAGTCCAAATTATTTTCTCTCAATTTTTTTTTCATATCTTAATCTGATATTTCCCTTCCAAAGCATTAAATAAATTCTCTCTTTTCTTCATGTTACTATAGGAAGTGATTTGGTATTTTTTTCCATAGAGCAAATTCTCTGTCTGTCTAGATGGAACTTCGATTCATAGGATCTTGTGTAAACAGTTTGCTTCCCTCTACTAATGGATTCACTGCTTAAATATACCAACATTTTGCAAAATAAAGAGTAGGAAATTGGTCTGCAGACTTTCTTCATTCCCCATTGGTATTGAGACTGCAGATGAGGTCAAGCACCCTCCATCCCATCTGATGGTTCTTAATATTCGGATGCACACAGACAATGTTTTAGAAGGTACATTGGGACATCAAATTGATACATTTGTCTGTACTGGCTTGTGTTTGGTAAGGCAACTGTCTTGTGCTGAATGATTAGATGGTGAAATTACGTGCTCATGGTCTTAGCTTCACAATATTTAGTTGCTTCTTGTTGTTGTTCTCATTTTCTAATATATCCTTTCTCTATGTATTTTTATGAGAAGGAGTTCGTAGGACTTTTCCCTTTCCTAGTTTGTTGCATAAAAAGATGAATCATATCTACCTGAAGTGAGTGCTTCTTTGAGATAAAGGTCACAATTTGCTCTATATAGAGGGAACTCTCTTTTTTTTTGAATTTCAGTTTCTTAAACTTGGTGACCATGAAAGAGTGATTTATACTGCTATGGTAGAGCAGTTTAAGGCTGAACTTGGATTTGAACAAAAAAAAAAAAAAAAAAACCCGCATATTTTCTGTATGCAGCAGAACTAATTTAAAAAAAATATATGAAGAAGCGAAAAACTTTGAAGTTGAGATAGAAATAGTTAGCTCTGAAAAAGCCTGTGGTTTTAGCAAAATAAATTCATCTGCAGCTCAGTGAAATACAATGCAGTGCTTAAGTGACATCTAAGCAGTCTGTCAGACTAAATAAGGAGCAAACATTTTGTTAAATAAGACTGGTTTCTAAATTACTAATCTTCATGCTGCAGCCATTCACTTGTGGTTTCAGTAACACTGGAAATGGACTTTTCACAAAACAGAAAACAGAAACAAGAATTTTCTAAGTAAAAAAAGGATGTTTTATACACAGAGAATAATTATAAGTTTTTCCCAGTGCTTTACCCTTAGGACAATTTCTGTTTGTGCCTTAGAGGAGGTTCCTCAGAATCCAGACATGGGAGTGTGTAGCTGCAATAACCCTCATGAATTAGAGATTTTAAAAATAAGTATGTTGCAGTGAAGTACTAAACTTATATAGTAATACTTGTCTGATCAATTTAAAAAAAACCCAACTAATTGAAGCTCAGTCTAAGAAGATGCAGGTAACTTCCTGGGAGGGGAAAATTTCTGATCAAGATTAGATACCAATGAAAATTTCTTGTATTGTGCAAAAAGCATACACCATAAAGACAACCTAGTAAAGTATCAGGAAGCTAAGTATAAAATTAAGGATCAATATGCACCAATTTCTTGGCTAGCAGTTAACACAATAAAGCCTACCATGTATAAGTAAAATACTTGAAATATTCAGTTATGTCAAGCATTACTACTTTAGCTGTGACATACTTTTCTGTTCAGTATGGGACATATTTGAATATGACCCACTTAAAAATCTGACTCAAACATTATAGTAGTGATATTCACAGAAAGATGAATACAGAACTGGGAAGACAGTAGAGAAAATTTAAATTAAAAAATAAATATATACAAAATAAAGTCAAAAAAGGATTCTGCTAGACCAGATGAGGCAGAGTGAAATACAAGTATAGGGAGACTAAAAATAGAAATAAAGATATATGGCATGTGTTCTAATTTTTAAAGAGAAAATAATATTAGATTAAAATCTTCAGTATGCAGATTAATTTTTACATATTAAAACATATTTTTATTTATTATGTAACTATGAAAGGTTTTTATATATAAGAAATAAATTATAGATTATAATTTGTCATATAAATAAGGAACATAAAGATTTCCTATATTTTAAGAATTGAATCTTAGTTTATATTTCTTTAATAAATGATTCACAGGTGGAATTCACTTTTTAGAAAAGGCTGCAAGAAGAAACATCTGTGAGATCTGATCAAAGAGCAAAGATGCTGTAAGCTAACATCCACCAGCTAGTGCTTTGTTCATGTACGTATGTACTTTTCATAGATAATTAATTAAAAAGAATAAAGATTAAGCAAAATTGACATTTATGGTTTATAGCTACAGTTGAGTTCAACAATGCAGTTCCCCCTCCCTTCTTTTCCATCCACTCTCACCCTTGTAGCTAAGTCAATCAAGGCTCATTGATCTGGAAAAATAATTTGGGAAATATATGTCATTATCATGTATTTTGATATTTCTACTATTTTCTACTTTTATCTAGGAAAGAAATATGAACATTGCTTTTGCTGTTCAATTTCCCATCATATCCTGAATTAGGGTGTGAAGAATCATGGAAATTCATTACCTGAACCTGTTGAACCTCAAAATGCTGTTCAGTTCACTGGAACTTCTGGGTGAAAGTTTAAGTCAGTTCTTATTTTTCCAATATTGGCTCATCCATTCATAGGTCTGATACAATAATTCAGCTCTTCCTAAGACAGCTGTAAAAGGCTAGAAAAGATTTAACATCTCCATTCTGACCCCATACAAACCAAAACCAAGAAATTTAATTTTTTTTTCCTCTTTTAAAGCAAATGGATGTTTCTTAGGATTATATAACACCTTAAAATTAATTATACTGAGTTAAACTAGAGGTTTATTTAACCCAGTGCTATCTTCATGTCCTTGGCTAGGTGCTTACTAAAGGTCAATATAATATTTCCACCAATGTATTATAGATTTCGGCAATTTGTACCTAAGATCTTCTATAATGAAGATTTTACTTCTGCATCACTGTGTTTAATAGAGTTGCTGGATATTTCTCTCATGAATTTGTCTAATCTACTTTTGATTCCATTTGTACTTTTGATATCCAAAATATCCTGTGGCAATGAGTGCCAGAATTTAATTTTGCATTCTGTGATAATCTGCTTCCCTTAATTTGTTTTAAACCAGTTGCCTTATAATCCCTTTTGCTGACCCTACTTTCTGTGCTGTGAGAAACAGTGAAGAATGGTTTCTTACTCATCTGTTCCATGCCAGTCATTGTTTTATACACTTTTATCATACCATTACCACCTGTTCACAGAACCTGCTGATTCTTGTTCTATTTAATTTGTCCTTCTACAGAAACCATTTTATACCCTCTTCATATCAGTTCTATCCATCTTGTCAGCAAGTGCAATATTTGAGACATTGGAATGCCACAGAGGTATTAGTGACACAGCAGTATTATCTGTTCTTTTCTCTGTTCTGAAGAGCTCATGATGTTCAATTTGGCTTTTTGACCTCCGGTGAATACTGAGCTGATTTTTATTAAGCTCAGATCTCTCACCTAACTGACTAAAAGCAAAATTTAGGCCCATCAAAATGCATGTACAGTTTTAATTGTAGCTCCCTCTGTGCATTAAGATTTTTGATATTATTTTTTCCCAGAATATTTTTGACGAAGATTATTTTTCTACTCTTTCAATTTGTTTACTTATAACTCAAGTATCATTAACTATCAGACATTTATCATGCCACTACTTATCCTTCTATATTTGGTTTGTTAGGCAGTTCATTTGTTCTGCACAAATACCTTTCATGATACAATCCCAAGCTACATTGAACACCAGCCATTTATGTCTACTAGTATTTTCATATTAGGTAACTAGTTACTGATACAAAAGATCTTATTTCCCATGACACTGTGAAAAATACCCATAAAACCCTAACAAGTCTGTGAAATATTCCTTCCTTCTGCAAAAACAAAAAAGTCTTTATGCCTCACCACTCAGTTACCACTTCTCTCATTTCCGTAATGTTAATTAGTGAAGAATCAAACCCAAGTACTTGTTACTGCAGAAAGGCTGACCTTGTTTTTATCTGTAGAATTTCTGTATTGGGAGAACTAAAGGGTTTGAGAGGGAAACAGGCAAAAATACTCCTTCCTCGTCTGGTGAAACCTAGTTAATGTTCAGTGCAAATTATCAGCTCATGGCAGCCATTCCAGTGAAACTTGAACTTTCAGCTGCACAGCGAATCTATTAAATTGTGCATATAGTCATTACCTGAAAGTGGCATTTTCTAACAGGAGAAGTATATTTTCTTGCATTTAATTATTTTTCTGCTTTCCCTTGTCATCTTAAGTGTATTAAAAGGATGTTTTCTGGAATAGTTCTGGTATTTTCTATTTCTGGTATTTTAAATTTCTGGAATCATAACAGCCAAAGAGAATCAAGTGAGTTTAAGTGAATATTCACTCAGGATTAACTTCAGATCAATCACTCAGGAGTTATGATTTGTCTGTTGGGAGTTTGACCTTCTAAAAGCTTAGTTAAAAGAGAGAGGACATCTGTAGCTAAAATGGAGTAGTATTTCACCTTTCTCACAGAGCTACTAGCTGGAGTTTTCTTCTTTTATTATAAACACAAGAAGGGAGGTTGTAGTTGATGCCCCTGCAGAAATGACAGGAGGATTTGTAGAGACTTCTTCATTTTTCAGTTTTATTTCTGACATATATAGAATTTTTCCTTCAGCCTCTTTCTAATACTGAGCTAGTAGTATTCAACTATGTATAAAATAGCCAAAATATAGGACCATGTATTGTGGCAGCATCCTGAAACATTAGTAGGTGGAGTCAAGTAAGAGAAAGAAGAGTGAAAACAAAGAAAATAAAAAAAATGCTTAAAAAATACTAAGAGGTTTTGTCAATCAGCTATTTAGCTAAAGGTTTCTAGATTGACAAATGAAGAAAAATATGTCAGAAAAAACCCCATGGGAATCAGAAAAAATCCCAAAAAAACTGTCTGACAGAGGAGATTAAGAATTCACATAACAATCAAGTAGATTTTATCTTATTGCCAAAATATATTGTGAATATCAAGAAGAAATAATAAATTACGGATGTATATAAGGTGTATAAAATATGAATTGATTTTCATCTTGGAAAAACTAACACCAGTGATTTTTCTCTTATAATAGAAGTCAATTTTCACATTTTCACCTTTTGGAGTTTTTTTATAATTCCTTGGAATTGGTATTTTTATAAGTTTGACCCTGAGAAGTGCTTCAGATTTTTTCCTCAAAAGCAAATATAAAGCTTTGTAATTTTCAGTAGTGAATTCTTGCTACTTGACAGCTGGAACAATAATTTCATGTCACTGAAAATGCCATTTACTTAAACCAGCACAACTTTACAGTATTTCACATTTTTCATCTAAAAATGCATAAATATTAATTTCCACATTCTTTTGAGCATCTGTAAGAGTTTTGAGTTCTGCTAGTCAATGATCTAGTGCGTAGACACTGTGCTTTTTTTTGTTTTGGTGAAAAACTGCTGTTTAGGAAAAATTTGGTAAAGTTAATATAATATTTCCACCATTATAATGTTTTCACTTGGCTGAAACCCAAGTTATAATTAGCCAAAATTATAACCTCTGAATTTTGAGATTTGTAACTGAAAAGCTCCTGGCCTTCAACTGTAATAGACATGTAACACTGTATCCTAATAATTAAACAGGATAGTATCAATGATTTCAACATAAAGCCACAAAAAGAAGCAAGCTAAGACTTCAGCTGCTATATCTCCCTAGGTTGTATTTAAGATCTAAAATTATTTTTCTTTTTGCTCTTACAGGTAAATAACCAGTTTATCTTAATTAGACTTGATTATGGGAATTGAAAGTGCTATTGAAAACAGCAATGGAGCAGAATATTGTCTTTTATCAAGAGCATTATCTTGTAAATGTCTTAAGCTGTCTGGTGACCATGATAAATAGGTTGGGGTACATGCACACTTTAATTACTAACAGTGAAATCTGCAGAAATTGAAGTATTGCACTTGGTAAGAGCTATTAATTTTGAAATGACCCATTTAATAGTGACCCGCGGTATCAAAGTATGGATTTAAATTGGTAATTAATAAAAGTCCATTTCTGAAAATGCTAACACAAGAGCTCAATAAAAATGCTAACTAGAACTCAAATACCACAGACAGTTTATTGACATTTTAATACGTATTACTTATGCTAAATACTTTTGTACACTCAGAACCAAGGATGAGAGGATAACAATGGACATATTTCCCAGCTAGCAGTTAGGAGATCAGTGGCACACTTAGTGGACTAGCTCACTTTTGTAGGTTTTAATCCTGCTTATAATGGAGGAACATGGCATGACTTCTTTTTGAAGCTGCATTTACAAAATGAACCATTTTATCTCAGACTGCAGAGAACAAGAATTCTGCTGAAAAAAAAAAAAAAGAAAATTAACTACGTCTCACCAGACATCAGACTATGTTTTTAATGTCCAGAAGATGAGTAAAGTGAGCTCTCTGTGATTTAATAGTGAAAGTGTCACTGCTGGTACAAAACCAAAAGCTGACATATTATCTGTCTGGTTTCTTTCTCCTATATATCTGAAAACATTTCAGACACTCAAAACAACTCATAAAACCCTGATTGCATATGTCAGACAGTGCAGAAGTTTGTCTTCTGTTCTGTTGGACAGAACAGGTATTTCTTGAGAAAAATACCAAGTTCTATTCTGAAACATAGTCTCTCTTTCTCAGACAATCCAAGGATTAATTATCCCAGTGCAGCAAAATGTTTCACTACATATTTAAGTCTATAGGATTAGTGTGTCTTGCTGAATGATGCCCTAACTTTATAGCTATTTTTACTGGTAGAAAGAGTTCTTTAATGGAATGATAACATGAATCTTTAAACTGTAAAATAACAGTTGAGGTTTATCATATGTCTATAGAAGACTGCAAAATAATGGTTTTTCCCCGCATACCTAAATATAACTTTTTCCTGTGCTAATTTTCCTGTGCTAAACATCAGGCTTTGGCTGATGAATATATATATATTTATCTCTCGATCTCCCTTCTGCATACATATCTATGAATATATATATAGATATATACATAGCTACATATGATTAAAAGTTGTATTGAAGACTGAGAAGATACATTTTTTTTGGGGGGGGGGGGGGAAGCTGCATTACAGTTTTCAATCTTTTTTGAGATGTTCTGAGACCCCCTGTAATATAAGCAATTAACAACCACCAGTATCAATTCTCTCTTATTGTCTGCAGTAATATCACTTAAAATTTGGTTCAGAGAGACCTTCCTTGTAAATTTCAATGCCTACATTCTTTTCGTGTCAGCTGTTTGCTCTTTCGCTGCTTCACTTTCATTCTGGCATTTGTGAGTGAAAAGTGATGAGCAGTCTCTAGGCAAACATATCTCTACCTTTATTTCCTGAACTTCCCATCAAGAATTAGTTCCCACTACCATGAAATACCTATAATAGCCTAGATATTACAATGAGGCATAACCAATTACATTGGACATATATAGGGCCTATTTAAAATAATGAAATTATTTTGTAAAACTATTTATTACAGAGTTTAAGAAATTGGAAATAACAATCACTTATTTGTGATTGTTTTTAATTGACAAGTGACAAATTCTGCTCTCTTCAGCTGTCTAACATATCTGTTGGAGTATTTCAAAGATCACAGGTGACCTGTACCTCTGGACTTCATTTTGGGGAAAATCTTGACAGAGTAGGTAAGAAAAAACAGAGAAAAGAACCAAGAACCATGTCAGAATATAGTTAAGAAGAATACGATTCATAAATGCTACCTGGATTTGATCCAGGCATAACACTGAGTTTTAATCATCAAAAACCCCCTCAACTAAAAATGGTAGCACAAGTCTGAATACTGAAAAACCGTGAGAACATGAAAATGCCCATTCTGGAAATTCACATAAGGAACTGCAGCTCAAATCTGTACTTCATGCTATACTGAAATTTCTCCTGATTGCTGCTCTGTCCTTAGTGGGATCATCCAAATATCAGGCTTTCCTTTTTAACTAAAATATCCAAGAATAGTTGGCAGGTTTAGTGATTAAAATATCTCTCTTTAGAATTGCTGTTAGATTTTGTTTTACATTTTGTTTAGTAAAATGAGTATATTTCTCAAAACCATCAGAGTTTTTTCCCCTCACCTTTTTAAAAGTGTTCACTTGTCCACTTTGGTGCAAAGTCAAAATCTGTGTTCTTTGCCACCTTTAAATTTATATTATCAAATACAGTATTGTTATGTGGTAGGTTGACTTTGGCTAGCTGCCAGATGCTTTCCAAACCACTTCCTAACTTTCACTCCCAAACAGGATGGGAGAAAATAAGATGAAAACCCTTATGTGCTGATATAAATACAAGGAGGTCACTCACTAATTACTGTCACAGGCAAACCAAACCCGACTTGAGGAAGATTAATTTAATTTGCTGCCAATTAAAATAGATTTGGATAGTGAGAAACAAAGACAACTAAAACAAAATCTTCCCTGGACAACCCTCTTTTTTTTAGGTTGACCTTTACGCCTTCATTATTGGCTCCTTTAACTACTGTGGAAAATCTCTTTGAGTATGTGTTTGCCAGAGGTAGTTATACCTTTTGGGAATATCCATCTGCTCAAATAGGGAGTCATTTACAGTGTACTTTTTTACTATGGTGTAGATTTCTTCACAGGCTACAGGGGAAACTCTGCTCCAGCACCTGGAGCTCCTCCTCCAACTCCTTTTTCACTGGTTTGAACTAATTAGCCCTGCTGAAGAGTATCATGTTTCATTCAGATAGCATTGGACCATGGAGTGGTACCTACAATTAAGCAGATGTGTAAATTCTTGCAGGAGCAGAAATTTCATACCACTCCAGCAAACAAACCCTGTGTGGACCAACTAATAGTGAGCTTTATATTCAGACAAAGCTGATATGCCTCCTTAAACAATATAATATTTCAATATAAGGGAAAAATATAATACATTTTTAAATCCTCCTTGCTTTAAACTCATGACTATTTGGTGTTTACTTTGTTGAGAGAAATTGTTTAATCTGTGTAGAAAGGTCTTGTAAGTCAATTTCTATTTGGTATAATGATGCTACATCTTAGCTAGCTACTTTTGTCATCTAATGTTAGCAGGGCAAACTTGACTTTTCAAAATTAACGGACCATCACACCTTCAGTTATTTAGACTCTTGGAATAGAAACCATTATTCTAAATCTGTTTCATATTTTTGTGTAATGTCATGCATGGCAAAGAAATGCACAGTGGGATATGGATAATTATAAACTTCATCTGAAGAATTACAATTCAAACTTGTGTGAATTTATAGAACTAAATTCCAGATTATTGAAATATATATCTCCACCTAACTCATTTTTTGAAGGAAGTCATGTTTTACTTTTTTTTTACTTTTTAATATGTAATGTCACTTATTTCAAGTGCATGACAAAAGAAGGTCCACTTGGAGTTTAGTGTCTTTGGTTTAATTATTCTGTTGAGACTGATGTGATGGATGTTTATATAAAAGAACCTACCTATTTGGTTCCCCAGGCTATGTTTGTATTGCTGAGTGTAATAGTTTAGTGACCATTTTGTAAGTCATGATGTTAAGTAGCACACTGCAATTTTTACACCAGTTTAAGTTTTTTCTTCCATAGAACAAAGCTATCTATTGGAAATGATCCAAAGCCATTATTATATTCTTATTCATATGCAGAAAACATGGTGTGTCATTTGGTATGGGGCAAAACCATACCAGGATATTTTATGTACATACGTGATACATTCTGTAATGCCAAAAGACAGCCATAAGCCTGAGAAACTGTCGCTTCATTCAAATTGTATAACATTTTTTACAATTACTAAATAGATCCTGAAGACATGGATCAGATTTTTAAGCCAATTAGGACTACAAATAAAAATGTAAATATATATTATGTTACAAACTAGACATAGTTGGTAACAGAGAGTTATGTTCTAAAACATCAGGGTATTTAATTTAATACTTACAAACAAACCTGCAATTGTCATTCTATATATTTTTACTTTTTTGTGTCAAGAATTGCAGAGTTAACTGGAACAAGTACATATGATGCCTCACAGGTTATTAAAGTAGTACTAAATTCTATGGACTTTGCACATGATTGGCACATTATTACCTTGCTTCTAGTAGGCTGATTTTATAGAGGTTTCTATCAGGTTAATCAGGATAATAAGTCTTTTTAAAAGCCATTTCTGCTTCTATAAGCATTAGCAGTTCCCTGTTTCTCCCACTCAACAAAAATGAAAACACATCAGTGTGTTTTATTGGTCACAGGCCATTATGTATTTTTAAATAAGGCTTTGCTAGGGATTAGCAGTATACAAATCTTGTGGCATGGTGAAACCTTCACACTCCTTTATTTACTGCAGTTTTACAGGAAGGGATCTATAATTTTAGTGTAAGGTTGCTCATAGCTTCAGTCCTATACTGCTCCTTGTGTTGTGTCAGCTCGCCTGCAAGTTGAGGCCTCTGATATTCTATGGTACTAAATGGAAATCAGCAATATTATGTTACTGAAGAGCACCAGAGGGGCTTGGCACAGCAGTACTGAGAGTGAGAGGGAAAGGTGGGATGAGATGGGGGATTCCCCTACTGCCTGGTTCTCCTATGAAGACTAACAACCTCAGTCACTGGAAACACTGTAAATGCAAAACTACTCTCAAATGCAAAAACAATTGAAACCAATTCCTGAAAAATGACTCTGTGAGAAAAACGAAAATCAAATGAGTACAACTACAACCCCCATGTTCAAAATTATTCATTATCTTTTCCTGTAAAATAGAGAATAAAGAGAATGTACCTCATCTTGAGCATAACTATTAGGAAAGATGTTCTCTCATTCTCTCTCCTCACTTCCTCTTTCCCCCTTCCCTTCCCTTCCCTTCCCACTTCCACCTGCTTCCCCTGCTCCCAATATCCATGGCTCAGAAATCAAGTTAATTAGCCATTCTCCCCTTTTCTTTTCTTTTTTGTCAGATTCAAATAAATACAAATGTGGTAATTTTGAAAAGGGTCAAGTAGTAAAATTTGAGTCTCAAGGGAAACCATTTTGCACGTTCTATGAGAAAGTTGTCTGAATAATGTTGCTTTCTTCCTAATATTTTGCACACTAGTCAAAGAAAAATAAAACAAAACAACAAAAAAGAATCCCAGCAAACAAACAAACCAAAAGACCCCAAAACTTGAAACAAATAACTTAAAATACCTTTCCAACAAAATTGAAGCATCTATTGACATTACCTGTTTTGTCTATTTCCTTCATGATTTGAACACATATAATTTTTGCTTTCTTGTCCATGAACACTCATAGATAACTGCCCCAAGGCATATTCATTTAAGGAGGAGCTTTCCAAAATGACAGCAAATCCTTTCTTATTAGTCTCAAGGGACTCCAATTCAGTATCCAAGACTTTTTTTTTCATTTCAAATGGTGACTTACATGAGCAGTCCACCCTCATCTAGGTGCAAGTGTCTCAAAAATTACTGGTGTCATAAGTGACCTAACAAACAACTGAGAAGCTGAAAAAAACACTATAGCAGAAGGCCACATTTTCTTATGATTTTTCAAACTTGTACTCTTCCTTTTCTTCTTTTTTCTTTTTTTGTTTTATTTTTAAACTTATTAAAAAATATAAGGTTTGAATGGAATAAACCTTCCAGTTTTCCATTGCTTCTCCTATGAAATTGTATGCTTCCCTGAAATGTAGTTTCTGCCTCTTTTGGACTTTTTCTCCAGTGCCAGCGGTTGATATTTCTGAAGACTTTTGTGTTTCCAAGAGTATTTACCAAAACAACAATTTGCATTTTCTGGGGAAGATCTAACACAAAATTACGTTTTATTTTTTCATGTAGCACAGGATCGCAGTGTCTCAAAAGCAGCACCGGAAGACAGAATCTTTCTATTGGGTGCTAGGGTGCATTTCAGGGAAGTGTTCTTCCACAAGTTTAAAAAATAAACTGAATAAAAACATTTCTCACTGCACTTAACAAGGCAATGTTCAAACATCCAAGACACTTGTCTAGCCTCATGGAAGTTTTGTTTGCCTGATATCCAAGGAAAAACTGAGAGAGCAGGAGAATTAGTTTAATTAAGACAAAGAAAAATCATAATAATCACTTAATTAAGCCAGTGAAAAAAGTACATCTATTTGTAGAAAATATCAGCTGGCACTGGTAGGATACATTTGAAAAACAGAAGTGACTGTAAACTCGTTGCATGAATTTGATGTGGTAGGAGAACCTTGAGCAAACCTGGTGCCATACTTGGATATGTTTCCCTTCCCTCCATTTCCACATTTGCACCAGAAGAGATTTCAAGAATTTGTCACTTAATGAGACTTCAAGATAAGCAAAGGTGGGAAATGCAGATACTAGATTTGATCGTGTTATATGATTCTTTTGACTTCACATCATCTTGATTCTGTGGGTTTTTAGGATAATGTAATTTTAAATGTTTGCTAATAAGCCAGATTTGAAATTACTAGAGTTATGAAATATTTGGATGATTGAATTAATTTGCCTTATTCTTTTATTTTCCTTGCCATTTTCATGTCTGTGTTTTCACTAGGCTGTTTTCTATTTTTTCTATTTTTTGTAATACAGTGAGTAAAAGAGGAATGTTTATCCTTTATCAGACCTGAACTAGACCAAAATAATGAATTTAGTTCTCAGATAGTCTTCCCTAACTTTGCTGTGAGTCTGAACAGAAAATTCGTAGCAACACACAAGATTTTTAAGGTTGTATTTGTAAAAGTCAGCAGTCAAACTATTATAATTTAAACATACTAGGTAGACCTAGAGAGTTCATTTTACAAGATTAGATGTATTGGAGAACAATATGAGTGAAGGTCTGTTTGGTTTTATGTGGATGTTTCTGGGAAAATTTGTGGTGATAATGTCTTATAAGACAGCATACTGTTTTAAGATTTCGGTCAAAAAAGTTAAGACTAGAAAAAGACAGGGTCATGGTAATGTAGTTTTTTTGTTGCATGACTATGTTCCATCTTTATCATCTTAGTATCCTCTTATTTTTGAGTCTCTTATTTACTAAAAATAAAGGAAATATTTTCTGCATTTCAGTAGCAATGAGTAAAGGCAGCAATTTTCTGAGGTTTTTCTTAGTAGATATTAAAAATCTTGATTTGTGTTTATATATGAATCACACCAAATTATTTTGTTTTCTTATTCAGTTCATATATTATGGAATTTTCAGCTAACATTTAGTACAAAATGTTTTTCAGGAAGTTAATTGAATGCATATTTTATTTAAATCTTCTCATATGAGTGTTATTTAGTCAACAGGTGATGCAGAAAGGATTAATGTAAATTCCATTCAAGCAAATCAAACTTCACACTGAATCATATTATAAACTGTTACTAAAAACGATCTCAGAAATACGACTTGTTGAAATGTAAAGACAAAAAGTGCACTTCTGCCTTGCTGAGAAGGGAATTGAAATCAGAATCTCTGGGCTTGGTTGGGTGAACTTAAGTGGATATTGTTTTTCCTTTTCCTGTAAGAGACAGTAACGTAAACTCAGTGTAGACTGGAAAGGAATTTATATGGATAAATAGATGGATAGATGGAAACTATTCAATTTTTAACAGCAGAACATCCAAAGATTTTGATAATTTTGATTAAATTTTTGTATATATATTTATTTATTTAGACTTTATTTTAGTCCAAAGTGACTTTAAAAGAACTTTAAAATATTGATATTTTTTCTTGTTGGATATCTCTTAAAATAACATGCCTGTACAAAGATAATTTATGGAAATTTACTTGCTTTGGTAAAAATATTTTATTAGTCCTTAATATTATGTCCAGGATTGTGGTTTCATTTGTTTTATTAATATGTGTATACAGTGATGGCATGAAATAAATCTGCATTTTTTCAGAGTTCATTATTTTTGAAAATAGGATAGAAGTAGTAAATTTTCTGCATTCCAGAAAGCACAAAGTGACTACATTTTGTAATCCTACTATCATTAATCATGGCACATTGAATTACTCACATTTGACTCTCTGGGCCATTGATGTAAAACATCTGCAGTAAAAAATAAGTGAAAAGGATAACTTGAAGAATTATGATTTATACTCAAATTCCAGTTCCTTTGGGAGCTGGGAACATTTATTTTCCTTGTGTTTTGGACAAAACAACATTATATTTTCTTTAGATTTTGCAAGGATTAGACTTCTATGCAACTTCCCTTTATCTTCTGAATCAAGTTGTTGATGAACAAGAGTTGTTTATGTGGTCCAGGCTAAATGGGTTCTTTTTCTTATGAAGAGAATGAATTAAACATTCCCAATTTGTTCTGCATCCCATCAAACATACGTAAACAGTTCCATTCCAGAAGTGAACACTGTAAAAGAGAATTCAGCATGATCTAATGATAAAATAATATGAGTAATAAATAATTATAATAAAACAAGTCAGCATTTATTATTCGACTAATCTTAAGCAAAAATCCTGAAGTCAGAACAGAACTGCATTAAGAAAAGCCTTTATTATGCAAAGTAGAATAAGAACTCTACAGAATTCTTTTCCTTCCCCATGGGTTTCTAAAGTGCAGGTTCATGTGTTCTTCAGTGTCAAAGCTGGTTTAAAAATCACTTTTCTAACACCACTCGCTGATTCCTGCCCCTGTGTTAGAATTTGTCACTTCTTCAAATGTACCAATGCAACTATTTGTAATGCTGTGCTGTAAAGTGAATCATTGACATGAATAACAAACCTTGGAGCCTCTTTCATTAATTCAGTTCACTTCAGGGATCTGTTCCACATTATGGCCTTACAAATGTTTTCAACAGCACAAAAGAGAGGGTGGTGAATGAGAACAAGCAGTGGGGGGTCAAGGTGTACGTATTTGTGTAGGGAGTGAGGACCTCTTAAATTAACTTCACTTCCAAGGAAAATATAGGTAGAACTATGCTCTTAGTCTTCCACCTGCTCTCTTCTTTATATACAAATTCTATTCACATTATTTTTTTTTTTGTTCCTCCTTCCAGGAGGTAATCACCACTTAAAACAAATGTTGAAATTCCATTCTCTTCAGCAAAGTGCAATTTCTCAGGTTAGGAGGGCCCCACTGGATTCCCAACAGCACTGCATACACTACCATAAATATCTGCAACTCCCATCACAAGGTAAGGTTTTTAACACATTCTTTTCTTTAGTTCAGATATAGAGAGAAAGGAAAAAAAGTCAGGTGTAATGATGACAAATGTATTTACACATTGTCCATGCAGTCAATCCTCCTTCTACTCTGATTAAGAAATTCTTCTTTTACCTCAATTGAAACAGATGCTGAAAAGTTGTAGATAGACTTAAACAGTAAATTGAAACAATACATTGCAAGCATTACCCATAATCTCTCCAATTTCATGCTAGATCTTACATTTTTGTGACATAATACTTGCCTATTTCACAAAATTTAAAGAAGAATGTCAACTAGTACAAGTATAAAAAACCCCCACAGACTGGGCAAGCACTGCATACAAAAAGTTGTGAGTAAAGACTACAGCTTCAGTAGAAAAATCTGACTTGGTTTTGGGGGGATATTTCAGATATTTTCGGTTCAGAATGAGAAAACTGTTTAATGCACTACTAATGTAAAACTATGCAAGTTATCTTATATACTCTGTCCAACAGGCCATTGCACAGGACTGCGTCCAGATGACCTTTGAATATTTCCAATGGAGAATGCTGGTTTTGTTGGGGGTAGAGCTAATTCTCTTCACAGAGGCTTGTAGGAAGCTGTGTTTCAGATTTTTGCTGAACACAGGGCTGATGATATAGAGGTGTTTTTGTTACTGCTGAGCAGGGCTTACACAGAGGCAAGGCCTCTTCTGCTTTTCTTAGTGCCAAGGAAATTTGGGGTGACAGGAGGCTAGAAGGAGACACAGCTACCCAAACTGGCCAAAGGGATATTCGAGACCACAAGGCATCATGTTCTATATATAAAGCAGAGAAAAGAAGGAGTTAAGGAGTGTTTGTCCAGAGTGATGGTGTTTGTCTTCCCAAGTAACTATTACATATTGGGAGTCCTGCTATCCTGGAGAAGGCTAAACACCTGCCTACCAATGGAAAACAGTAAATTAATTCTTTGTTTTGCTTTGCTTGTATGTTCAGCTTTTGCTTTCCCTCCACACTGAATTCTTTATCTATTGAATGGTCCATCCGAAAAATCCACGTCTTTCCAGTTAGACATAAGGGTGCTATGTGACTCGGTGTCAAACATTTAGCACAAATCTGGCTAGAAGACACTAGAGACTTTTCTGTTACTAAAAAAATGGTGTAACCCTATCATTGAAGGCCACCGAGTTTCTCAGACGCCATTTGCCGTCCTTGAAAATAAATGGCATTTCCCTCACCTTGAAAGAAATGGAATTTGACTTTTTCTTTCTGTGCAAATCATCGCCTGGTTACAATGATTTCTTAGCAGATAGCCAGTCAAAAGATTAATAGAATTAGAATAGTTGCAAAATAAGCCTGTTCTCACTGACAGCTATCTTGGCTTTTTCTCTCTTCTTTTTGAAAGATAGTAAACAGAAACAAAGCCTGCAGCAATAAAAAGAAAGCTAGCACATGAAAGAGGGATTAGCTTCAGGAGGGTATGACAGATGTAAAGTGCTTTGCACACATTGCTATGTGATGTTCAACATATGTTGTCAATTAAAAATTGCTTAAGAAATATTTAACAAGGCAAAGCTAACATATCCCTAGTTTGTACGAATATATTGAGCTTATGCATCACTGCCTCTCATTTATTTTTTTTCAGTTTTGTTGTAAGCTGAAGAGAATCTTATATAACATGACTCTCAGCTAGTTTATATTTAAAGTACTATTTAACGTGAAGTATTGGAAAACAGCATTTGTTTAATCTTTTGGTAAGACAATGACTGGATGATTTAGCAAGGCAGAGGACCTGCTAAACTGATTAAAATTTGTTTTCTGCAGTAAAATATAATTTGCTGCATTTTTAAAAATAGGCATCTAAAAATATTCAAGATGTCATAGGCTTTGGCACACTCTTTACCTAGACTTTTCTTATGTGTTACTGGGAAATGTTCCTAGTGAACCCCAAGGCATACAACAAAAGCTCCTAGGGTAAATTCTATTTTATCATCTTTATTATTTCCTACTCCTGAATCTTTCTGCATGAAAGACATTTTGATTTGCTTGATTTTTTTTTTTTTAATTATGAGGTTTTGTGCTCTATTCAACCCCCTAATAGCCACTAGGTATTTTTCTCTGCATTCTTCCCCAAATACAAGCTTCTTTCTACAAAAATGTACTGTAAAGCCTCCGTAAAGCAGCAGCATTCTTGTTGAACTCTGATGCCTCAAGATTTCTTCACAAAAAAATGTACTCCTAATGTTAGGATACTCCTGGAGCACTTTTTTTTTTTTTTTTTTCTTTTTTTTGTATGGTCACAAATGGACTTTTTACCCCTCAGAGCACAAAGGTTTGCAGTCATGAATAAAAAACACTTCTTGTGGCTGTGATCTATATATTAACTCCTTTTTGGAATAAGAGGAACTGAACATGTGGAAGAAATCTTTGATAGGCCCACAGATATTTTGTATTATCTTATCACCTCTGCTGGCTCCTGAAACGTTCCCACAATGAATTAACCTTTCAGTTAAAGCCTGTAGTTCCACTTGTAATATTGCTGTCGTGAACCTCCTCTTTTGGAATTCTGTTTCCAATCATAAAATATGAGTGTTTAAAAATAAAAGTTACTGTGTTTATTCCAAGAGTCTTTGTACTTGTTAAACACATATTGTAGGCTGCTGCATACATCATCTGCTGAACAAATGTCAGTTCCACTCCTACTTCTTTTTAAATAATGTATAAAAGAATTCAAGAGATATTCGTGGAGCTGTGAACTAAATGTGCCTATAGTGTGTTGTTGGTGTCAGAATTTATACCAAATTACTGTGCTCATGGATGTTTGGCTATGAATTGAACTATTAACTAAGACAAACTGAAATATACTCAAATATTGCAATATATATTATTTTAAAGGAACATTTTAGAACATAGATTTCTGCCTCAATAAGAGAGATAAAAAGGCATGGTGAAGAAAATAAGGTGGGTTTTCTGAATATATAAAACTGGAACTACTGAGTAATTACATCAGTTTAGATCTTTATTTTCCTTCCTGCATATGTGTACTATGGGATTATAAGCATATATTTTAAAAAAGTGACAAATGTATTGTATTGATCCTAAGAACTGGTAGATCATTTTGTACAATCCAATTTAGAATACAAACTAAACCAAAATATATGCAAAGCATATAGGGTTGGGGTTTTTTTTGTTTTGGTTTTGTTTTTTTCAAAAACTAAATTCAAGTCTGATAACAGTGTAATGTCTTCAGGTGGTTTTTTTTTAAATAATTTTTCAAGTATACCATACAAGTATTTCAGTAGTGGTAAGAGGATTGGTTGATTTTATGTTCTGGTAGGTATAGTACTAAAAGTAGTAGTTTTTTTACTTTCGCAAATCTGAACTTTGTTTGTTGCTTAGATACACCTTTCAGTATTGTTTAGTTAAGTACAACCTACATGTTCACAAGGAGGATTGAAAACCATGTGGGCTTTGGAAGTCTCAAGGCATGGTAGCTTACTAAGAGCAGAGAGAAGAAAATTTAGGAAATAGTATATATTTTAAACCGTTCTTTTTCATCCACACAGGCCTTGCCTACGGCATCATGACTGGGAAAGGAAGGCTGCTGTGAAATTTGTCAGCCATGTGCAGACCTGGAACTGAAGTTCACACAAACAAATGAAAAATGACTTAATAGTGAATAGTGAAGCTACATCCTTGTTGAAGTAATTTAAACTGTTTTACTGTGTTGGACCTTAATATGAAAGATATTTATTTCCTATACAAAGGATATAAGACTTGTTATATTTTTGTATTTTATTATTGTTTGGTATGGTGTCTTTTAATTTTTATTACTGCATTAAATTTAGTTTATCAATGGTCATTTTCAAATAAACAAATTCTCGTGCTTTTATGCAGAAAAGGCCCAAAAATCAAATTGTATCAAATTCATTCTGCAACATTGCTATGCCATATTTTCTGTCATTTTGCAGATACCAGTTACTTTTCTGTTTTAATTTTAGTCCTATGATCCTATGGCCCAAATTTTTTGTTTGTTTTTTTAAAAATATGTCCTGGTTCCAGGCAGGACAGGATTAAATTTCTACAGTAGTCACAAGGGGACATGACTAGGACCCAGATGTTATTGAACACCACCTCACCTCATTGCCAGGGACAGGGGAAAGGGAGTCCTTTTCCACAAGGAAGGGCTCTCCTCTGGTTGGGCTGGCAGGGCTGCAGCTGGGTTGCAGGCTCTGTGGGGAACGTTCTGACATGTGAATCTCTCTCTCTGTTGTACAGTTTTGCTATTAATATATTTGCTGTTAATGTTGCTGTTTCTTAACACATTGCTTTTTCCAGTAAACTGTTCCTATCTCTACCTGTTATCTTTGCCTTCTGTACCTCCGATTCGATTCTCCTCTCCAGCTCATAGCAGGGGAGGGGGGAAGAAGGGAGAGAGGGAATTGAGAAAGTGGCATGTGGTTTTAGTGGGAGCACTAAATTAGAGAATGCCATTCCTAAACTGCACCAAAATCAAAGTTGGTTTTATCAGGTTTCTTATCTGAAGGAATACTCATTAGTTTGTTACAATGATTTGCTAAGAACTGCATTAGCATTCATACACAGATATTCAGCTTTCTGTGTGTTTGCAAATCTTGAGTGCTGACATTAATTGCAGTAGGTCTGCACTTCATCACTGTCCTCACCTAAGCAGTGACAATTAATGGTAGTTCTGAATTTGCAGCAGTTATGTAGGTTCTTAGGGAATTCATAGCATATACGTGAGGTTTTTGCTAATCTACAGTATTATTTCAGTCATAACAAAATGAAAAAATATAATTATCTTTCATTAGAATAATTTTAGTTGCATCATAGATGCAATCATTTATGATTTAGACAAGTTTTCTCCTGGAGATATCTGTTTATGTCCTCATTTCTGGCACTCACATACCTATAATTTTGATGATCTGATCTTTCCTCTGTTAAAAGTGGCTAAAAAGGTGCAAAAATACAGACTCCTTTAATTATTAATTAATATAGACAAAATAATTGTGCAAGACCCACCTCTTTTCTACCTATTTTTAGAGGTCTTCAGACCTTGTAAAAGCAGACAGAGAAGTTGTGCACTGTTGTGGTGAGCTGGCATGGATATCCATATTAACTTTTTTTAGCCCTCACACCACACTAGAATGCATTATGATATTACGGCAGCTCAAGTGTACCTGTATCCTTAACATTTCTATATTAATTTCCTACATCAATGAGACAGAGTAAAGATCCATTCTGAATTAGGTGAAGTGTCTAAGAGAGGTGAAAAGTCTGTGAGGCCAAAGCTGAAGGAAAAGCTTGCATGCCGAGACAGCAAGGAGACAGAGAAAGAAAAACAGAAAAGACCACAAGGTCAATTTGCCCCCGACTTAGACTTTGCTTTGATAAAGAAGAACTGGTGCTAAATGTCACACGGAATGAATATGTATGAACTTATTGTGAAACTGTATGCATATGCATTTGGAAGGGGGATAAAAGAAGACCCGAGGTCTTCAGAGGTTCGTTTGCCTTGTTTGGGGACTTGCGTCCGGTGCGCGCTGCAATAAAGCATACCGGGCTTTACAACTTTTATGAAGTTGTGAGGTTTCTTCTTTTCTCCGCAAAAGAAAGTGAGACTTGTTGAAATTAGGCCTCTCTCTTCAGCCTGTTAATGCAATTGTCAATTTGTACCAATTGCAGAATGGCTAATTGTACAAATTTTTTCTTGATGGCCTACATATGTCAAAATCTTTTGGCTCTTTTTTGTTTTTGATATGGGCTACTTCTGTGGAAATGGTCACATTCTCTCTATCTCCTCAGGCTGTAACATGGGTGGCAATGTCCTTAGTCTGTGTTTAGCAGAAGGTAAACTTGGGGGCCAGAAGTCTGGAAGAGTGAACAAATAAGAATTTAAAGAGATTTATCTTACTTTTCATTCTGTGTACAACTTCCTGCATGTAGGTCCCATGATGGAGGTTGTCATCTGAAACTAAGCTGGCTGTGCTGCGCTTTGAACCTTCATTGTCTTATTGCAAAATCTGAATTAGAGGGTTTTTTCATCTGCCAGTTTAGATATTGAACAGAAAGTGAAAGTTTACAACGGCATAGAAGTGGCTGAACAGGTAGTGACAGTTGAGTTTGCACTGAAGAGTTCCCTTATGCAGAATTTAGTGCTGTCAGAGCTATCTGTCTAAACCTAGGTGATGAGAACACAGCTTTTAACCCTTTGGTGAATTTTAATTCAAGTCTTCACGTTGACTTTATTTAATCATATCTCATCTATCTTATGATGGCTGTAGAAGGGCATGAAAAATCCTGATGTGCAGTGGCCCAGAAGTACAAAAATCAGACTCAAGTAAAAATATGCATCCAGTTTCTGTACACACAAGAGAGATTCCAGAATGTGAACAACTGAAAAATATTTAACATGAAAAGGTGTCTGAAATGGAAATGATGAAAGTAGGGACTTTGCCTAATTTGCTTGTTTTCTGTCGTTTGGAGTGTTTCTTCTTGTTCTTTTATAGACAACATTCTTAAAGCATTCTTCTGCTTACTTTAAATTTTGCATAATTTTGTTGTTGTTTCCTGTTCCAGATTTTAAATTAGAAAAAAAATACTACTAATTAATTTGATTAAATACTACCTAGTCAAACAACTCAGTTTTCTTTAACATAGTCCCTGAAAAAAAAATTAATTCTGTTTCTTCTTCTGAAACACTTATTTGCATCCTTAAATAATCTACAGTGTGGTGTGGTCAAAGTTTTACGCTGCTGGAGGACACCACTTGAGGAAAAAATGCGAAAATTAAAATATTGACTATCTTTAAAACCTTTGTATCTGTAGAACCTAAAGCCAGGTGACTTTGATATAGGCAGTTTCATGGAGAAACAGTTTTTAAGGCACGCTAACACAGAACTCCAAGGAAATCAGTGCAGCTCTGCCCAGACACTGGAAATTTCTTGTAGAGTTGTGTAATGCAGGGAGTAATGGATTCCTACCTAATTTCACTTATGACATTTTATATTTTGAGGAGAAATAGATGAAGTGAATTTCATTTAATATCACAGAAAGATGGAAACTGATTTTATTTTGTAAGATATGTTATTACAATTTTCCACAATTTGGCTTCTTTGTCATGCTTGGGAGCTTTACTTTTCACTATTGCAATAAAATATGGAAAGCTTTATATTTCCTCACAATAGAGTTTGAGGTCACAGCACTTTTGATGCTAAAATGAATTCAGTTTAAAATATGGAAAAACATAATTATTTTCTCATTCAAAAAATATTAATTTAGTGAACTTTCAATTCATGTTAGGATACAAATCTTAGTTTTTAAAAACTGAGATTTATAGGCCTATTAATAACATTACCAAGATTTACAATACCACTGGACCTACTACTTTACATTCAGATATGAAATATTCAGTGTATCATGGCCAAAAAATCTCTTTGTCAAGGCAGATTCTTCATAGAGAGAATCTCATGGATTTTTTAGCTGAAGATGTGCTGGTCAATTAGACAATAACGAAGAACATTAGAGGACATTAGCTATCATGTTTATTGCTAAATTTCTATGAAGTTCTGCAGAATTATTTCAGCTCATAAAAACTGGTTGTGGTTCTTTCCAGGCAGCACTGAGGAGGGAGTATGAGTAAGGAAGCATTCCTAATAGGGATATTTGGACATTGCCACTCTGTTTTGGAAGGTAAGGGCACATCAAAGAATGGATACGAGCCAGTCGTTGTTACACAGTCTCAGTGGTAGTGAGAAATCCCAGGATTACTAATGCAGATATACTTGTTTATAGGTTGTACTGTGCAGATATACAGTTTTAAATTGTACTGATAAATTGAGCAGCCTTTTAGAATTGATTTATTTTGAAGAGTAAATTTGGACTTTAATAATTTTTCTTTCCTCCAGTCCCACACATATTTTGTACTTACTTATTCCTGTCTTTCATTTTCAGTCTTCTCTAGGTCTTTCTTTTGCCCTCTCTTTCACCCTCTTTTAAAAATAATGATCTATATATCTCTCATTGCAGGCAACAGCAGTGCCCTCTTTCTCTTTGTTCTGTTACACTCCACCCACTGTTCTGTTCTCCTTCATTGTCCCTGTTCAGTTATCTCCTCTAAGCTTTTTATCCACATTGTTTCTTGTCTTTTGCTCATTGCTCATTGTTTCCCTGCTCTTTTGCTCCCAGTCACAATGAAGTTGTGGCATGTTCAGGTTCCAGGTCAAGTGTTATAATTTGGAAAATGCTGGATTCCAATTTAACAGTTACAAACTAGGAGTTAGCTGAGATGATTTTAGAAGGACTCTAGAGTTTTAAATGTGTTTACTGATTTATTTATTTTCCAAAAGAGAGGAAAAATAAATAGAAATTAGTAATTTATTAAATTCACTGTATTGAATTGACTTTCTGATAACAGGTCTTTATTTGCACAAATCTCAGACTAAATATAGTTAAATGCTTAACCAGGCCACCACAAAGAAAATCTTAATTGAAATGTAATGTTTGATTTTTTTAATTATGAAAAACACTAGAGAGAATATAAAAATATTTTAAAGTGTAGAGTAATTCAACATTCCTTTTTGGTAGCCTGAGCTCAGCTGGAATAACTGCAGAGGAGACTATTTATCACAGCAACACTCCAGCAAGGTTAAGCTTCTTACCTTTCTTCTTTTTGGATTAGACTTCTATTACCCTTGCTGTCAAGATAGTAAATTGACATTCTGTGTTGACTGCCACACAGTCTTGTTATATTTCTTGTTTCTTTTGAAAATGAGTTTCTTGCATATTTAGCTATTGATCTCTCTTTCAAAACCTGTTTATATTAACTCTTAATATATGCATAAATATCTTTATACTATGGAACAAAGCTTTTCTGTATAAAAAGCTAAAGCAGATTGTTCAAAAATAAAAAAATAGACAAATTCAGAGAGCAATAAGGAGCAAATAGGATGCTGTTTCAAAAAGAATTCTGACTTATGTTGATGTACATCAACTGTTTATTTGACTTGATAAATCCAAAATATGTTGCTAATATATTCAAGAGATGAGAGTATAGACTCTCATATATACTCAGATGAGAATATAGACTTCCAATAAATATTCCTGGTAATCAGTCGTATGTTTTTAAAACATTAAATATTTTCTATTATCAAAAGTTTTGGTGACTTCAGTGGTAGTAAATTACTATCAGAAAACCACAATCTTGGAACTGCTTACAGGTAGACTAAACTTTTCTGTTACCATATTCTATCAAACACTGTGGCCTGGTTTCTTCCTAGTCCTTTGCAAAAACAGGGAAGGTCATCTACAGGTTTTGCATAGCATATGTAGGAAAGCAGGAATGATAGTCATCCCCTGGTGTTTGAAATAAAATCTCTCTGGAACTCTCCTGAGAGCAGTGTTGGGGCAGTTGCACAGCCCATGTTGCCTGTGCTTAGCCTGGTGAAACAAAATGGGCACATAGGAAGGAGAAAGTTTGCTTTGCCTCTCAGTACTTTGGAAGGAAATATTCTAAAAGGTGCCTCTGATTTGTTTACACTGGCTTGTTTTTCTAGTCCAAAGGTGTTGACTTCTAAAAATTTTTGCCTGTCTCTTGGCATGTCATACAAATATTTAGCTGTCAGCTGAGATTCAGAGCTCCTAGTCTTCTCTTAAGCTTTTTCACTTATTTTCTTCTTTAAAGGTGAGATGAAATCTGTCATAAAAATGCTTGTTATTGTCTGTTACCAAAAAAGGAAATCCATCCATATGCAAATGTTTATAAACTTTAAAGCTAGGTAAATTTAATTCCACACTAAATGTCATTGAAATCTAAACTTTTCAAATTAATGCTAGCTCTCTAGGCTGTCATACCCAGGTTACATGTTAGTCTTACAGATTCTTGATGTCTAACATGCCCAAGGAGAAGCCACATGCCTAAAACCTAGTCCAACGTCTTTGATTATTCAGTCTTCTTTTTTTTTTTTATTTTGATGAGTACATATTTTTTTACTTTTATTCATTATGAATGCTGTTACAAATAAAATTTTCTCTCATTGACTTCAGATTACAGCACTCTTCCATGTTCCTTCACTGATATCTATGCTGAGTCAAACATACATGATGTACTTTTTCTTTCAAGACCTTTCACAGACTCCTGCTTTGTTCCTTCATTCAGCACTGAGGGGCTGACTCCTGATTCTGATAATTAGAAATTTAACAAGAGGATAAGAGATTCTTTATGATTCCTACCTTGTTATTCCCCTTCATCATTGCTGTTTCACAGAATCATGCACAGAACATTTTAACATTGTTTATGTTGACACCTCTCTTTTGCTATGATGCTTAGGAAAAAGTAGTAATTAAGCTGACGATGTTTTGAGATCAATCCTGATTTTTTTTTGTCTAATGTGTCAGTTTCCTTGTAGTCTCATGTTTCTGTCTGTGTTTAGTTGCTAAATATGATATGTTTATATCATATTTAGAGAAAGAGCTATCTAACACTACCTTTCTAAAAGTTAGGTGAACACCTATTCCAAACAAGTCATCTTTGATCCCTCTCTAGTTGAACTAGAGAGGTACCTAAATAAGTAGGGTTGCATCACATTCCAGAATTCACAGAGGGAGCTCAGCTTGGCATAGACAGCAAAGCTTAAGCTAGAAGTCTAGCTTGAGACAGCTGAAGGTAACTGAGCTTAATTGTACTCTTGAATTTTAAATTGGCTGAGCTAGAGACAAATTTTCTTCTGCCTTCATTCAGGTTTGATCTAATTTCATGATTTGGGCTGGACTAATTACCAAAATTAAACAGTTACTAACATAAATCTGAAAAAAAATAGTCACTAGAGTAAAATTAAAACCAAAATTTAAGAAAATTAAAAAAAAAAAAAAGCTGTAGGGAATAATCTGCCTTCAGCAGCAAGAGTTGTAGATCCCTACAGTTCAGCCTTCCCTGTAGTTTATTTTTCATGGGCATTAATATTTTAATACTACTGACCATTTAAATTGAAATCAAGAAAAGCTCCCCCTGACCCACAGTACTATAGTAATAGAAATAATTTTAAGGGATACATTTTGATCAGCGATTTATTACTAACAATGTTTCATCAGAAACGTTATATCTTTCAATGTACAGTCACTATTATTGCCTTATAGCTTAAAACATAATGACTGAAAGCAACTGGTTTTGAGTTGAATTTTTTAGGTGGGCAGGTAGTGAGAGAGAAAAAACACCTATTGTAGCTGATTACATCTGATGTGATCTAATTTAATTTAACAGTTGACATATGCCATTACAGATTATTAACATTTTTTAGATTGAGCCTAATCACCTTCTTTGTTATTGCAAAATTTAAGCCCAATTCCATTATTTTTAAATAAAAACTTTTACCTGCATCTGTCAAAGAAGAGCAATAATACGCATATTGGCATTCATGATTGTCTTCATGGTTTTTGTATAATTACAAAATGAACTTGTCATTAAAAATTAAAATCCCCCAATGTTTCCAGCTATTCAATTTTAAAACTGTTTTAAAAAGCTATGTAATTAATATTCTAATTATTACACATGTTGTACCACTTGACTTAATATATTTTAAACAGCACACAAATAGTCAATTCAAACTAAATATTTTTATTTAAAATAAGAAATATATATTTACATTAAAGAACCTATGTCAAGACAACCTCTTTAAAGTTTCTAATCTTTTCTGTATATATAATATGTAAGCAGAGAGCTGCTGATACCGTTCTTATGCTGGTTTTGCATGTTTTCTTTATGTAGTTTTCCTCATCTTTTAGGATACACAGTTACCGAGAGTGACTTTTAGTTGTTCTGAACCACCGAAACAATGACCATCGAGGGGATCATGGTATAAAGGCTTCAGGTGGGCGAAGGATCAAACCACAGTGATGCCACTTCTGTTTAGCCAGAATATGAGCAGTGAAAAAATGTGCTGCACAAAAGCTTAAATGCAAGATGCAATTACCTCTTTCAATCAGCTATGAATGATTTTTCAACAAGTGTATCAACTCCTCAGCAAAAATATTAGGCTTAGCTATCTTAGAGACATCTGAGAATCACAGTGTTTTTACCACACTGGATTACTTGTCTGTGCTCTAGCAAGCTCTTGTTTTGCAGAAAAGGAGTAATTATGAATTCTATTTCCACACTTACTTTGAAAATTATATTTTCATGTTTACAAAAATTAATTTCCTTTGGTTTAAATAAAATCAGGGGTATCGAGTTTCCATCAGCAGCTCTTTACAAGGACAAACATTCATCTAGGGCTAAGTAGATATTTCACTCATTGAAAAAAGAAAAGATGTTTTTATTTTCTTGAACTGCATAGTCTACTCAACTAATTTCAAGGCCATGATGCTCAATATCTTCTGAAATTTTTTCCTTAGTTTTTCCTCTTCTTCAAAATTATTCTAGTAGATTACACTGATAGAAATGGCTAACAGAGTTTCTTACTGTTCAAAGATATATTTTTTGTATTATGAACAATTTTAGCCACTATAACTTTCAATAATTAAGTAATATATTTTGCCAGGCTTGGATGCTGTAGCTATTTCTCTACCTCTCCTTTTTATCATTTTTTTTTTTACTCTAAATCTAGGGTGTTGAAACTTCTTATTTCTTTTCTTGACCTTTGAATTTATATTTTTTACATTTCGCATCAGATTTCTAAAGTGAGAACTGACTCAATTTCTAGGATCACCTGTAAAGTTTATTTTTCATGTCCACTTTTTTTAAAAGACTGTTTGTGCTGAAGGTGCCTTTGCTTTCTTCCCCTGGTAGATTTTGATTAATCTTAACACATATTTGGGTTTGATTCCCATATGAAAACTCTGTGTGGTTCTTGGTATGCACTAAATGTAAGGTAAATAGTCATCTAAAATCTTCACAAGTAATTATCTGTAAATACTGAAAGTCAGTTGCACTATGAAAGGTGATCCCATTTGACATTAACCTACTTGAACTGAAAATTGCAACTTATGGAACATATCCTACCACAGCCAGAAATTATGCTTCCTGATTTCCAGTGTAGTTCTCCATTCCCCAGATCATGTACATAACAAGGATGTTAATAAGAGACTATGAGAATGCAAGTTAATTATTGATCTGGTTTAGTCCATATTTTTGTTTATGTTACAAGCTGATAATCTTCATCAACTGATTTCTCTAAAGTGTCACAGCAGCAAAGAGATTCTGAAAGAAAATTCTTGATCATAGTGTCTGAATGAGCTGGGGTGAATGAAACACAATACAGCAAGAAGCCCAACAACTTTTGTGGGATAGAAATATTGAGACTGATAAAACTTATCATCCTTGTCACAGTAGTGGTTTGGTACAAGATAAGAGCTTGGAAAGCTGGGACAGGTATCATTTTGAACAGTATTGGAGGTTTGGAGAAGTCAATGATGAGGAAAAAGCTCATCTCACATACAAGTCAGATGAAAGGAATTAACAGAGATATTCTTTGAAGCTATGTTTTGAATTTATTTTAAGGTTTGACAGACATGTCTCTGAAGTCTAAAGCAGATATTGTGGGCGACAAAGCAGAAAAGAAAAGAACTGGAGACAAAAAAAATTGGCTAAAGAGATTATGGGAAAAGAGCTTCTAGTGTTCAGATTCGTTACTGTTTTTCCAGAGAAGGAATAATGGTCTGGTTTTACTTTTTCTACTTCCAAACTTAGGATGCTTGTTCATTTCATAGAAGACACAAGAGTTTCAATCCACTCAATCCTGCTTAAAAAAAAAAAAAAAAAAAGTAACAACAAACCAAACTAAAAATAAAATGCAAAGACAATAAATGTAAAAACAATTAAAGGTTAAAAAAAGCTTAGGCCATAACACTAAAGGATTTTCTGGAGTTTAGCAGAAGAGACTTGAGCTTTGGACAGATCCTCCACAGGATATTTTACTTAAATACCATTAATCAAATAACTGACCATTTTATAGTCATTTAGTACTCCTCTTCCCTTTTTTTTGTGAAGAAGAAGAAGAGATCAAACAACCTATGTTCTACATTAGTATCAGGAAGACTCTGGGACTGCATATTTTGGTTTAAAGGATTTTATGTCGCCAAATAAAAACTGCATGTAGAAAGAGAATGAGACTTTGCCTCACCTGATATCCCCTAGCAGAGGGCTGGTGCCGTGTGGAAGCAGGAAGAAGACTGTCTGGAGGAAGTGCCCATGGGAGCACAAGCAGTCCATGCGAAATAGGAGGTGTAAGCGTCCAGTGAACTTTGTCTTTAATAATATGTCAGAGGGTCTTTCCTGCTTGCTCAGTGAAACGTGTTAGTAATGTTTTACAAAAGGAAGCAACCCTCACCATTTTAATAGAATGATTGTGCACTTTTTAAAAGTTAATTCTACCATTTTAATACCTTTTCATGCCTTAAAATGTAAGTATGCATCAGTACAAGTGGGATTGTTCAACTGTATCTTTAATATGTTTCTAAATAGTCTATTAAAAACCATCCTAATTTCAAATAAAAGACATGAAACTGGCTGGGTTTTTTTTCTTATTTTTGTAGTACTTAATCAAGGAGATAAAGTGCATTTGTTTAACGAAAACAAATCAAAGCACTTTGGATTGACATGGTTGCCACTGTAACAGGATGATTCTATTATATAAATGCTCAGAGGGTGCTTTTTAAATCATTCTTGATTAACAGAGCATTTATTTTCTGTTTCCTTTGAACTAGGAGTTTTTCTCCTTCCTTGCAGTTAACATATATATCTCAAACACCAGCTTGTCAACTGATGACTTTGAAGCTTCAGTTGCTATGCATATTAAACTGCACTGGCAGAAAAATAGCTGTGATGTCAAAAAAGGAACTTGGAGGTTAGAGACTCTCAAGAAAGATTAGGACAAAGCTTTCCAATGACAAAGAATTAAAAGAACATGACAAGGCAAAATCAAAAGTCTTCAGTAAGCATTGTTTTGGCTTTGATTTTCCTCTGTGATGTGTGATAACTAAGTATGTCACCTGTACAAAATGGTACAGAAGCAGCTGGATATAAGCCAGACTGGCTTTTAAGAGATTAATGGCCAAAACACATAAACTTAACCTGATTTTAACAGTATTCACTTCCTTTTCTTAAGAAGGTTAATATATAATTCCTCTCAGTTTGAAAGTTGTTACAAAAAATGTTAGTGCATTGCCTTGTTTTCGATTTGCTCAATTGCCCCCCAGAGGGGATGGTGACTTGGACAGCAACGTTCAAAGTGAAAAGCTCTGATTAACCTCAGGAATGCTGTTAATGAAGTACACAGTGACTGGGAGCAAGAGAAAAATAGAGGAACAAGCTTTGTTAATTTATTTCTGGCTTAGTTGAGCTAACCCTGTGTTATAAATGAACTAACTTGCTTCACCCACAACACATCAGAAATTGCCTGAGGAAGTGGATCTGAAAAGAAATGTTCACAACACAGTGTCATGGAGACTAATACCAATTACTGGCTACCTCTCTTTCTGAAGACTCAGCCTAATGTCACTATTTAATCCTAAGTTTGCATTTAGATTCAGACAAAAACTTTTCAACCTCTTTTTTTTATTTTTCTCTGGCCTTCCCCTCTTCCCATTTTTGCAATCCTACATAGTGCACCAGTTGCAGCACTAATTTAAATAATTTGCCACCTTTTCATCAAACTTCTCCAGGATATCAGGAAAATTAAAGCTGTCAAAACTGGACACAATTAAAATTTGCAAAATTAATGGGCTGCAAAACAGCAGAGGGTTTGCAGTAGGCAGTCCAGATGATCAGGTCAACAGGAGATATTATTAAAAAGATCATGATGAATGGTGAAAGCTGAATACTGCCATGCTGAAAAGTGTATTTATTCAGAAATTAAGTACTACCACAGTAGAGTTTAGTACATTAAATACTCATAACTGCTGTATTTTAAGATGTCATTGCTATCAGTATTGCAATGGAAGGATCCACTACTTGCATGTAGTGACATGAAATGGTGTTAAATGCTGATAGTAGAAACATGGACTATGGCTGACTACCAAACCTACCAATAGCTATTCTCATGCACCATAAAGTAAAAATTATATCAGTCATTTATCTAAAATTTTATTAAAGGAAATAGTATGATACCATTAAAAAAATGTTGGAGAGCTCTGTTTCCTGATAGATGTTCAACTACCTTGCAATACAGGGAAAAACAAAGTTACCACTGAAGAAAAGCAGTGTAAGAGCATCAGTGTTGTTCCCCCAAAAGAGGCAGGCATAGTAGCCGGCATGATGCTCCTACAGCAGTACTTTTGATGTTCTTGTTAAACCAGAAAAAGTAATTGATCTTAAGCAGGAATCTGCCACATGCCTCTTCTGCATAAAGGCTTGACCTCTGAGGTCTGTTAGCTATCACTTACTAGTACATCTAAAATGCAAATTTAAAAATTTTATCCTAGTTTATATGTTTTTGCACTAGACATATGAGCAACTATCAGGGAAAAACTATCTGCAAATTGCCCATTATAAATTTTAAATTAATTTACTCAGACTTGTTTCATCCCATTTCTTTGAATTTTCTTTTATCAAGTTCTAGGGAAAATAAGTTTACCATCTGGACTGTCTGCAGAAATAGGAACTTTCTAAATATTAGCAAAAGCAAGATTTAATGTACAAAGTGACAAAGACTAGTACATGAAAACTTCTTATGTTCAGCAAGAAAACAAATTGTTCTGGCTCGTCTGATTATTTTTTAAACTAAACAAATGAATCCACCTCAGCAATCTCAAACTGACTCCTTGCTAAGGTTATCTCAAACAATATCCACAACGAAGAAATTAATTGCTGATGGGAAGGGAACACAAGCAATGTAACTTGTTTCAAATTTAGAACCGTACAGCAAGTCTTTTCAAAGGCTCACATCAATACTAATTTTAGATGGTCTCCTCACTCTCTTTTCTGTTTCTCTGTTTCCTCATCACACAAAGATTAAAAATGACACAGATACATTTAACAGACATTACAGTGGAAGAGTCAGGACCTGTGGAGTACTAAGGGACAAACAGAATGCACTATAAACATAGAGTACAAAATATTTGAGCCAGTTCAGAGTCATATTTAAAATGGAGTAATATTTAAACTGGTGGCACAATTTTCTATCTCTGAGGTTATTAATAATCAATTTATTTATTTCTTGCTTTAGATTCCTCAAAACTCAAGGGCCTGGTCTTCTCAATTTTGCAGGACTAAATGGAAAATGAATAGTTGTTCACTTTGTCTCAGATGCGGTAAACACTGAAATTCCCAAATTCTATGTCTTGAAATTCTCTGACTTTTCAACAGCTTTTCCCTACCATGTGAGAGTTTTGACCTTTCCAAATTAAAGTCACCTGCTCAGTTAAAATTTCAGGGGTATTTTATTTGCTCATTTTAGATTTTCAAAATAAAATATTTTGGATAATAAGGTTTTAATATTTTCTGTTGTATCACTAAAGCCTGTAGTTTTTCATTACATGAGACTGAATAGGTGTGTGAGATGAGAACATAAATGAGGCTTATATATGTATTTACTCATCATACAAATCCCTAAAAACCCCCAAATGTCTGTTATTGCTTCTCTCTTATTAAAAAACATTCCCTTTACAGTTAATTTTGATCTGCACTTTTCACTCCAAACCCTTAAGCTCCACATGACCACTTCTGATTAGATCCAAAGTAATGATCTATACTATGCCCAGTAAAATTTTTCCTCATTTGAGCCCTTATAATTGCACCAACTCTATAATCTTTAAGATAAGAATGAAATACTCCTTATAAACAACCCCAAAACAAACTCAGTATTTCTTGGATCAGAAAAGCTTTGCTAAACATACATAAAATCAGAAAAATAAATTGTTTGATAAATTTAATTGAAAATAAAGAAAACAAATACTGCTCTGCTTACAGAACTAATCTTCAATATTTACAAATATAAAAGAGAAAATTTAACTGCATATGTGACAAATTAGCTTGTGACTATGAGTCATTTACCCTTCCTTGCTGGAGACTCATTTTGTCAGGGTATTCCCATTAGGGCTACACAGTAAAGCAATACATTTACCTTAAATAAAGGAGTCCCTTTCCAGGCAGACATCGACTATTTAGAACTACTGCAGATCTATATTTGGAAATGGTTCCATCATTGTATAAAAAGTTCAGGCTGCTTTTAATATATGTTATAGATTTTTTTATATATGCATATATATTGTATGTGTATAAATACATGCATCCCTATCTCTCTTTATTGATATAACATTTATACTGTCCTTGGAGACCAATTGGTTGGTGAAGAGCTCTAAAACTGACAAGATGTCAGATATGTTTAAGGGTTTTCTGAGCTCCCGGCATCTGAAATGGTCACTCTTCAGTACAGAGCCTGGGTACTCTTGAAATTTGATCAATAAATTTGGGGGCTACCCCTCACAGACCTAGAGTCATGGCTGGATTAAACTTCCCTCAGGATTTAAAGCCGGAGTGCATGGAAGTCCTGGCATAGCTAACTATTCCAAAGCTGTGACTGTTGAATCTTCTGCACCGCCTGCCCTGGAATGGTTGACTCTCTGGTCTGCACCAAAGTTGTGAGCTTATCCTAATGCTTTCCTGAGAGGATATCTGTCTATGCAGTAAATAAATGAGAATTCCTGAGTTTTTCAGTGTTTTCAAGATCTTACCTCCATATTGCGTGGGCTAGAAGTGCTGGCTATCTCGCTCTTACAGGGCTGCATTATTGCACTGAAAAAAATCAAAAGATTGTAAAAGCAGAACTGCTTTGTAAAAAACAAATACACAAATCCTTTTGTTTTTAATAAACTGATCTATTATAAATGCTTCACCAAAAATTTGCTAATAATCTTTACGTTGAATTTTTCAACTAATGCAATCCAAATTAAGGTAAACTGTGTTTTTGAGAAACTGTTTGTAATTCCTGTCAAAAAGATAAATAACAAATACATGTACAAAGAGCTACAATTTAATATGGAAAATTGCTTTTACAACAATGAAAAAAACTATTTTAATTAGGACAAATTCCTCTACTTTTATATGAAAAATCCAAGAAAATCGCACAATTACTATGAAACATTTACATTAGAATTAATGTTACAAAATGCTAGAAGATATAAGTGGAAATAGATTACAGTAAAACAGTGAGCAACCAAGATATTTCTCTAGTACCACACATAAGTAAAATCAACAATATATTCCATAACCTTTTAATTTTGTTAAAATATAATTTTTGTGACAAATTTAAAAATCTTCCGAAGTTTATGAAAAGTTAACATTTATGTTTGCTGGAAAGCCTAGTACCTTAGCATTTCTGGGTTTACACTGTTTAATGAGAAAGATATGGTACAATTTGTAAATTTTGCTGACTTGGCTTGGCACAGTGTCCCTTCTACCTTTTCTACCTATTTTCACCCTGGTACTGAAACAGGGTAGGGTAGGCCTTGTAGGAGGACCATTCTTCACTGGTCTAACTAAATAACTTACTTCATAGAATCATAGAATAATTTGGGTTGGAAAAGACCATTGAGATCATTGAATCCAACCATTGGCCTAAAACTGATAATTCCATCACTAAACAACGTCTCTGTGTGCCACATCTACGTGTCTTTTAAATAGTTCCAGGGGTCTAGATTTGGCCACTTCCCTGAAAAGCCTGTTCCAATGCTTGACAGAGTTTTCTGTTAAGAAATGTATCTTAATATACAATCTAAACCTCCCCTGGAAAATTTGAGACAATTCCTTCTTGTCCCATTGCTTGTCACTTGGGAGAAAATATTGATCCCGCTTTGTTACATACTCCAAGTGGGTTATGAAGAACAATAAGGTCTCTCTCCTCTGAGCTTTGTTTTAAACAACCCCAGTAACCTGAGCTGCTCCTCCTAAGATCTGTGCTCCAGACCTTTCAGCACCTCTTTAGCCCTTTATGTTGTTAATGTTTAGAAAATTTTCTTAATTTTGAGCAGAGAATACTATTAACTGTAATGTTTTTAACTATGACTTCAATGATCAAAATTAAGAGCATTCCTATATAAGAGATACTAAGAAGCTGTAAAATACATTGGTCACAGTAATTACTAATAATGCCTGAATTTTTGGTGGTTTTTCTTTTTTGAATAAAAGATTCTTCATATTATGAAAGAGAACTTTATAATACTATAAAACTGTAAATAATAAATTAAAATAAAATAACTACAGACAGTTAATACAAACTATCTGCGCCAAACAACAAGCAACTTAATGGTCATATTTTAAAATAACACACGAAACTGTAAAAACTTTCAGCATTCCTTCAACAATCTTTTGGGGATACACATGACTTATATTAGAAGGCAGTGAAATGTTATTTGAGAATTTTGCTGAGATATCACTTTTAGGAAGTTAGTATTCTCATGTCATTGAGGATAGGCATAACACTAACTTTAATAAAGAGATTATATTGTCTTTGTGAGGAGGAGTAGGCATATTCATATTGAGCAGAAATATATGACAGAATTTCATCCATTAGAAATAGTCAGATAATTGGATAATAGCTAAAATCCTGATGCTGGACATAAAGAACTCAAAGCATATTGCATGAGTTCCTCCTGGGCAAGCTACCCATGAAGCCAGTTTTGAAATGTGTAGAAAGTACTCCTATGTTTTGTGTATCTTTATTTGCAGCTTTGACAATAATTCATGTTACTGTCAGCTTCTTTGGGAAACACATTTTCCTCTTTTTTTCATTTTCCTCATTTTCAGAGCCACATTGATCATTGAATATGCATCTGAATCAGAACAGACCTTACTGATAGTAATAAAGCTGGTTTAAGAATAACAGAAAAAAACTAAATATTTCTATTTTATATCAAGATCTAATTAGAAATTCCTTTCTTCTTTCCCTTCATCTGTTTGTTAGTGTGACCAGAAACAAAAATGGTGTTTTAGCTTGTAATATACTTCTGATTTAAATCGCAGCATTATAAGAAGAGGTGTATAGGTTTTTACCACGGTCTTGTAGGCATCCTTGCGCATACATTTGCAAACATTTCATTTGCTTTTTGACCTCCACTGCAGGACTTTTTATTGATCTATTAATGTTGACATCTGTTTTGTTCATTTGTGTTGTAGTTCATTTAGAACTCAGACATACACAACTAGGTCATATTATTCCCTCCAATATTCACCACTTTACCTTCAGTGAAAGTTATTTCACCCAGAATTAGGCTGCCTGTTCACCAAAGTCCTTTTGAAGTTCTTCACAATATCCTTGAGACCTGATTAACCCAAATATGCTTAGCTGTTTTTGTTGCTAATTAAACCACCTCATTCCTCGCCTTTGCCAAGTTACTAAGAAGGATATGCAATGATGCAAACCTGCTATGTGGTAAGTTTACACTTACCACTTTTATATACTTGAAAATAATAACTTGTATTCACTTTGCTTGCTTTCTTCTGCAAGACAACGGATGGTTATTCTGGATATATTTTAATTATATCAGAATTTAATCTTTCCTCTCCCACTTTATACAGCTGAAAAATACAATACATTGCAGCCTTAACAGAAATAAACAGAGACATGAACAGAATGATAGCTCATGCTTGATGAAAAGTTTTCTTCTGTTTTTTTTTTTTTAATAAGAAGAATTTTAAAAATGCAGAGATGATTATATAACAACCCTGATAACAGTGAAAAAAAAAAGAAATCTTTAAAGTGGCATAAAATTTTAAAAAAATTCAAATTGAAAAACAAATTACCTGAATAAACAGGAATGATACAAGAGAGAGGTGCATTTTCATATTAGGAACGAGAATTCATTACTGTGAACAAGTTGTTTGGAGACCAGGTCCCAGTGGTGATCTTTATTTCTCAATTGCCCTTCATCATATCCTTAAATCACCAAAAGTATATATTTTTTAAAACTACCTTTTCTTGTTGGTGAAGCCATTACCTCATGTCTCAATAAGCAAACATCAGTACTGAAGAAGATGGTAAGTAAACGATATTTAGACTAATGATGAAGATAATAAGAAAGATGATAATAAGTAAGAAGAAGATAATAAGTAAGCAATATGTAGACTAACAATACAAGAAGTAAAGAAATTATTGGACAGTTATTTAGCTAGTTGTTGAATAATCTTTACAATCAATGAACAAAGTGGGTTACTTGATACAAAATTTATAAACATAGAATATAACTGCCTGTATTTTTTTGCCAGATTTGCTGTATTCATTCATTTCATTTCAAAGTCACTTATTGCTTGCTTCATGCAATCCGTAAAAATGTCAGCCCTAATATTGCTGACAAACAGATGATTTTTACATCAATAAAATATAATGAAGTTTCTTTTTTATTTTTCGCACTTCAGTGAACATGTACAGTCTTAATGAGAAGGGCTTTGAAAAAAAATTGAGGAGCAAAGCCATATCAGAAATGTCTTTTTTAAGATACATGAATGTAATATCTAAGTAAAATATTAATGCAGCAAAGATTTTAGGTCTGATGTCATATGAGTCTTGACTGAAGAGAATATTTTAGTGAAATCTTTATGTATTTAAAATGTGCATATGGGTAATTTGAAATTATGCATTTATATATATAAATATATATATATAAAAGCAGAAACTTGTATGTCCATGGATTAAAACTTGGATATTTGTAGGCTTCTATCTGTGACTTTGGGGTTAAGTAGTTTTAAAATAGACTAAAAAGCTTGTAAGTCACCTTCCAGTTTATTTTTGGCTTTTGGCACATTCTTGCTGTTGTATTCCTTTTCCCACTACCTTTTCTGACAAACTATAGGTCATGTTAGACAATCTTTTGACCTATAACTTATGGCAGTGTCTACTGGGTGGTAATAACAATAATTAGGCTTTTGCAACGTGAATAGAGATGTCCAGCATAAATAGGGTCAAAATGAATACCGAGATACATGCACAACATGAGATATATAATCTGTAGATCAAATCTTCAATAAATCACTATAAACAAATACCTTCTAGAGGGTTTTTTTGTACTTCGCTTGTTTATTTATTTGGGGGTCGTGTGGGTTGTTTGTTGTTGGGGGTTTTTTTGTTTGTTTTGTTTTGTGGGGGTTTTATATTTGTGGGGTTTGGGGGTTTTGCTTGCTTGTTTGGGTTTTTTGTTGTTTCAACTTTTTTTTTTTGTGGTATTCATTGACTTTAGTTATAAATACTGAGATCTGAGAAGTGCCTAGAACATCAGAATTATGAATGATGTTCAAGGTCATTCAGTCAGATACAGATGTCTAAATCATAGACTCCTACATTAGGACAGATGTAGCCCACATTTTTATTCTCCAGTTTGATTAACTTGCTATGTCCCAATTCAGACTTCATATCTCTTCATCTCATCTTACAAATTTATGTATTCAACCCTTTTTTCACACTCACCTCTGCTTGGATATTATCATTCTACTGCATCCTGATTTAATACTCATTTAGAGTCATACAAATGATCATTATTTTAGCAAATCTTGGTACTACATATTTTAACATGAAGTGTTTACTTTCTGACAGAGAAGACCGTAGAATTCTTACCTATAATTTCTACTAAACTGAGCCAATTGAAAACTTCACTTTTTTTTTTCTTGAACATTTGTCTTCTCTAAGCTGTGAATTTTTCACCTGGAAATTATTTAGTTTGATGACCTTTAACTGTATTTCTTTTAAATTTTCATGTGAATCCATAGATTTCTTATTTTTATCATAAATATAATATATCTCTATATGTCTATATATTTAGGTCAGCCGATTCCTGTCATAAAATCCTCCCTGAATTGCAATATACATAAATTTTAGTGGAGAACAGTTTGTGTCTTTCCTGGTAGCATCAGCTTTTCCTTTTTTTTTTTTCCTATAAGACTTAATGCATTTGTGCATGAAATTTCAAATACCTAATTTCTAATACTAAAAGTTGCTTTTGGTTGGCTGATTTCTGACAGTCAGCCCTGCCTAGTTTTAAACCTTCAGTAGGGATATTTTGTGGTTTAGGAAAGGCACTCCCTACTTTAGTTGTCCTGCTGACATGCTCCAAACAATTCTGCTGCTCCATCACCCTCCCCCTCTGTCCTCCTGCTCCATGTGGCACAAAAGGCAAAGATCACAGGTTGAGATAAGAACAATTTACTGGAATAAGCAATGAGATAAGAAAATGATCAGTACAAGGAGAGACTAATGCACTTGCAAAATGCTCACCAAGCCTGGCTGGACCCAGCCTCAGCCACTCCATCCTGCAGCAGCCCCTGGCTTGGGACTGGCACTAGGCTTCCTTGGTGGGAAGGAACCTCATTTTCTTGCAAGATAGCCCCTTTTCCTTACATCCAGTGTGAAGTAGCATACAAAAACTTTCAAGTCCTAGCCATGTGTCCTCCTAGCTACTGCAGAAATTTACCCCGTCCCAGCCAGAAACAGAACAGTATAATACATTTATTATGGCCTCCCTGATTTAATGCACTATTATTTTCCAGAGTTTCCTGGAGTGTTAGTTCAGTTGTCCAAAGCTGTCCAAAAGTTACCTTGTGAAGGTTCTTCAAAACAGCTCCATTCTAAATTGTATTCAGAACATGTTACTCTGGCATATTTCTTAAACATCTTTAATATTCTCTACCTATGCCTTATCATTTTCATATCCTGTCAAACCACCTCTACACCAATGAAAAAAAAATTACTCTGCATTTATTCTATTACCTCCTTTCTAATTGTTTTGCAAAAGAATTTTGTCTGTTTTTCCAGTCTTATGTGTTGGGTTGATGTCAGGAATGTTTTTATTACTCAACAAAAAGAATGACTTCTATCTCTCTTTAGGTGATACTGTAAAATCTTGTGCTTCGGTGCAGGTTTTTTAACAGAGGAAAAATTACTATCCACAGTACAGTACTAATACTGTAATAGCTGCTGTGACATAGGGTCTTTTTTATGCAGGAAGTTAATGAGCCCTAACCATTCCTATTATTTTATTCTGTAAGCAAGACAACAAAAAGGTGCTGAGATAAACAAGACAAGGAATCAGAAAAAAAGAATTCCAAACTGAGATAACTGAATTCATGCTAAGCAATAATGTCTGAGCTCATTCAAGTGAGTTCTGCTGATAATTGCAGCAGGCGTGGCAAGCATATTGGAAGTTGAGTACTAGGTAATTCTTGCGAGATCATGAAGTACAGTCCTGATCTTAGGTGTGCAAAATATTTAAAAGACTCTCAAATAAAAATTACCTACTTGAAAGTAATGCTGTGACAAAGGAAAAAAATAAAATTGTTGTGAGGACAGATATAATATACAAGTATGGTGGTTTTCAACCTTTCTGTTTCAGTTACTTCTAGTTCTCACTACCCAAATTCAAAGAATTTTATTTATTTATTTATTTATTCATTCGTAGTTCTTGAAACTTTAGTGCATTAATCATTACTGTAAGTCCAAGTTAATGTCATTGTTTTTAAACAATGAAAGTTGAAACATGGATCCTCTACCTGAGGAAATCCCAGATACGTAGACTGCTGGGGGCTAGGATGCAACATAAAGAGAAATATTAATTATAAACTACCTGTTGCTTGTATTCCTTTACAAATAATCTTCAACATATTCTGAAATAATAAAAGTACTCGGTTAAAGGGAAGGTTTTCTTGATACATTGCATTATCATTTTGAAGGTTTCTTACTCTTCAAATTTCTTAAGTGTCCTTTATCAGCTGCAATGATTTAATATAGATTCCAAAATCCTAGAACATTTTCACTTGAAATTCTTTATTTTTCAATTGAAAGTTTCATTCACATACTGTATTATTTTTGCATACTCTTGATATAATCTCTATTTCCTAGATTAAATAGAACCTACATAAAAGAAGCAGTAATATCAAATAACACACTTTCGTATTTCTACTTTAGACATAAAAATATTTACATTATTTAAATGTTTATGCTGTCATAAATATAAATTATTTAACAGCCTTTTACTAAGAACTTTTAAAATTTTTATTTATTTTTATTCTAATCAGATTTATTATCAATAAATCAGCAGGTATTGAAGAATGTATAAAGAAGCAACCTGTAAATGTGAATGGAAATAACTACCTTATTCCTTCTCTTCAACTACCATTGTATTTTGAAGGCAGCAGCAGAGATATCTTGGACTGTCCAGGAGGAATAAGAAAAGTGTATTTTGATAGTAATATAACATTTCAAAATGTGTATGCTGTTTTTTTCAATTTGACTACATTTTAATTAATTTGTAGACTATCTCCCCAATGAGTACTTTATCCTTCACTCTGACTTTCCATGAAAACTCATTTTTACAGTGATATTTTTACCTTGAATATTGTATTTGGTTCACTTCTCTTTCAATTTAATTCAGCTGGTAGTGAAGAGACACTAGATGTCAATGTCAGTGAGAATCTGGAGTTTTTTAATTTATTATTTTTTATCTGCTCTCCTATGAGCAAAAGAACAAATTTCTGTTTCCTTACATGGAATGCAGGCCCCTTAGGGTGCCTAAAAAAACCATTTGACACCAAGCCATTTAGGTAACTGAATTGTTCTCCTGTCTCTTCGCTAACTTAGATGAAGACATCCACCTTGTAAACATTTGAAGATGTGTCCATACATATATACAGAAACAAGAAAACCCTAACAGACAAAAAACAAACAGATGAACCCTATTCCTTAGTTTAGCTCATTGCAAAATCAATCAACCAAAAACACGATTCGCTTACTGATTCACTATATAGTTTCTCTCTTTGTGAATCTTTGTAATAAAATGTATGTTGTACAGAAGTTTTTTTAGAAAAACCCAACGCCCAACAAGGTTTGTTATCCTTTTTCACAAACGCTGCATTTACATGAGGGTAGAATCCCTGCCTAGGGTGCCTTAAGTGCTGGGTTCCAACAGGAGTGCTCTGAGCATGTCCTGCCCTCAAAGGAATTGTGATCTCTGCAGCTCCCCTCACTTCTTGACCTCTGGCCATCGTCCCCAGAGTATCGAAATTGTAACATGTCCAGAGAAGGCAACCAAGGGCTTCTCATGAACTTTGATTTCCTTTGGAAAGTTAAAAATGGTATCAGTGGAAATCATCATTTCTCATAGAATCAGGATATGGTCTTGAGGAATCATGAAGTTGATTATATCCCAGACCAGTCCTGTTCTCTTATAGACTAATAAAATAAATCTTACTCCGAATTCAAATCCTACCTTTAAAAATATACAGAGAAAAAGAAATATTTTTTTAATGCAAATCACAGAATGACTGCTACTGCCTAACCAAATTTAGATGACTTTTAATTGTTTTTCAAAAAGAGATGTTAAATATAATACCATCAAAATTAGACAATAGATTTGAGTCATATATTAAATCTAAAATGTTATAATTTTTCTTTGTCTGATTATGAATAAGAATTGATTGCCCATGTGATTCTCAGTCCATAAAATCAAAATTGTATGCAGTTACAAACATGCCAAATAACTGAGTGGCAACATAGAATCAAATATGGCACATCTCCAAAATTCTGGAATTTGCTACTTAGCCAGTGGTTATCAAATAGAACATCTGATAGAGCCATGTTACAAGCACTACATATACAAGTGGGATAATGAACTACACAAAAAAAGTCAGAAAATCCTGTGTTTGTTGTAGTATTCTTTCCAACTGTCTTTGGGTCTTCTGTGATACTAACCACTTTTATATTTAAATTCTCCTTCTGTTATAGAATACTACCATCCTATGGGAAATCACATCAGTGATGAGTAAATGTATCTGTTTCCTGGGTTCATATGTGTAACTTCCCATGTTATATCTGATTAAATAAAAGAGAGGAAGAAAGAAAGACAACTAAAAGAAAAAGAAATTCCAGGAACTAAGAAAAAAGAGAATTTAACAGATATAAAATAGAAAAAAACCCTATAGAGATCATATTTAAATTAATATATTGATCATATAGATCAATGGCTAAAAAAGAGAAATAGTATCTCACTTATTTAAATTGTGTTTACCACTATGTACCAGGTGTAGATGGCCCATTTTCTATTACAATGACAGGATAAAGGCTATAAATTGAAACATAAAAATGCATTCTGCCAAGCAAAAGTTATTGCAGAGTAGGGCAATTGAAGAACTTTTATGTGAAATGGCCACTGCCTTATTTACTGGCTACCACAGAACAATTGTATTGAATTTTGGACACCTTTTACCTCTCTACATATTAGCCACATCCTTGCAGTTTTCTATTTTTTTGGGTCTGTGGATTGACTTGTGAGTGGAAACCAGCAATGTGTGATGTTAGTGCTAGAGATTTCACATCTTGGTATTAGAAGAAAATACTGTGTTTGATGTATCTGAAATAATGACCCATGTCTGATGATCCATGGTTCTGCAACTTTAATAGGCTTCAATATAATCACAAATCCCAGATGAGAAGGAGAAGAGATCTACCCATGCAGAACTCCATGCCCTTTTCTTTAGGCTGTTTTTGACACTCCCTCTAGTTCATTTAGATCAGTTTAAGTACCCTACGACAAATCACGGTGTGTAGCATGTCTGGTATTCAGGTTATACACATGCATAAAAGACTGTGCTAAGAACAGTCATAAAATAGACATACATGGATTTAGTCACAGAACTAGCAAGTCCACTGCAAACATCACAGCCTCTTTCCCATTTCTTAACTACACAAATTAAGGTCAGAAACAGTGGAAAGAAAAGAAACTAAAGACCATACATCATCCCTGCTGAAATCTCATTTCTTTTCATGACTTGTTCCAGGTTCTCACACTGAAGTTGCAAACTCCAGTCTAATGTGAATAACTTGACTTCAAAACAAAGACAAACTACATAAATTACCACAAGGAGTTCGGAGTATTGGAAGTGAAGGACAATTCCTCTTTAGAGACCAAAGATGCTAATCTCTTCAGTAAACAATGAAAAGATGTTGCAGAGGTGATTCCAGAAAGCCATAAAGGCGATTCCAGTCAGTTCTACCCGTCGGATTTCTGTTTTTATTAACATTAGCGCATTTTTTTTTGTTTGGCTTTTTACATTTGATTTTTCTGAACAAAAAACAAAACAAAACTATGAAGGGTTTCTTTTATTCCTCTGATCTCCAGTAGAAGAGATGTGCTGGTGGCAGTCTATGGAAAGAAATTACTGCTTATTCAGAAAAAATTTCTCAACTCTTCTACAATGCTTGGAAAGTACTTTGTAAACATTAGCAGGCAAAAAAAGCAAAGAAACCCAAGATCATTTTAAGAGGATTTTTTAAATGATAAAACACTTCAGCGCACAAAAATATAGCCACTAATGTACTTAAATGCCATAAAATGAAGTCCTAGAAGAGAAAATAAAAGCCTTCCTTCCTTCCTTCCTTCCTTCCTTCCTTCCTTCCTTCCTTCCTTCCTTCCTTCCTTCCTTCCTTCCTTCCTGCCTTCCTGCCTTCCTGCCTTCCTGCCTTCCTGCCTTCCTTCCAGCCTTCTCTTTCTCTCTCTTCCCCTTTCCCCCTTTTTCTATTCCTCCTTCCTCTATTCTTTTCTCCCTTCCATCTTTTCCTTCCTTCTTTTCCTGTAGTAAAAACTTTTAAAATAAATGCTTCCTTAGAACATAAATCAATGTAGTTCCATAAATTAATGATGTTCAGTGTAAACACACACATAAATTCATATGCAAGGATGTATTTTCTATTACAAGGAGTTTGAGCTCAAAAAAGATAAAGATTATAGAAAAAATATTACAGTGTAGTAATAGCAAGTCAGAATATATGAGGGAAAGAAAAGATGAGTGAGTACAACTGTAATTTTCCGTAATATATAATTTCCTTTATCATTAACTTTTTCCTCCAAGAAAATACTTTTTCCAATTTAAATTTATAACTGAAAGAATTAAAACTATTTCTTCCTATGTAAGTAAAGTCCTACAGCCAGAAAGGACCTGAAAATATCTTTAGGAACACTAAGCATCAGCTAACATCAAATCAGTCCAAGTGCAATTAATGGAAAAGCTTCCTTGAGAATATTTTAAAAACAAATATGTGAATATGATGCAATACATCAAATTACAGATGTCTCCAGAGGGGAGTTTTGGGTAGAAGGAATCAGTGGGTCTTAGACATGGTTCTGGTATGAAAATTTAAAGAGAAGGCTGCACTGAAGATGTCTATATACATTTCCTCACTTGTGAAAGGAGATTATTTTATATATTTATATATATATACACACACACATTATATACCTTTGTAACAGGTAGTCAAGACTAATCTCATTTTAAACAAACTAGACTAAATAACTTTGGTTCCCTTCATGGTGAACGGTCATAATGAATATTCTGAGCCTTTGGCCAAATCATGATACCTAAGGAGCTCCCATTTTCTTTATGTCTAAAATCTTTTCAATGCCTTGGTCAATCCCAAACATTCAAGAGAGAGGCAGTAATCTCAGTATTCCTCTGAATTTCATTTAGTCAGATTCCCAGCTGGACTGGGAAAAGCTGCATATGTTCCCACTGACAAAAAGGCAGAATGAGAACAAAATCATCTGCTCTGTTTGGCAGTTAATTTCTTGCCGGTGTTTTCATCTGTACTGATTTACATCAACCAGCATTAGGACTGAACTATTTATATTGGTGACTGCATTTTGCCCAGCCAGCAGACATAATGATATTGCAATTACAATACCTCAAAGAGTATCACATTAAAACCAAGCATTTTAGTGTCCTGAAAATGTATTTTCAGTACTAATATGACTAGTATGGAGGTGCAGACAAGTACAGAGCTGCAGACAAGAATAGAACATAATGAGTCTCCCAAGCTATATCTATCCTATTAAACAAAAGAGGGTAAAAGTAAATTGTGCACTGCACTCTCATCATTCCTCTTGTACTTCCAACATTCTTGTTACTTGTTAACTTGCTCCCTACCAGTTCAACAGCTACCTTTCCCTTAAAAAGTGTGCTGGCTTTATTTAGTGGATTCTTTGCTTCACCTCCATGGACAGTTGTGATAAGGCAGCACTACTTCTCCCTTTCTCAAACGTATATTTTTCTATCTCTTATATGCTCCCATGTCCCAGCAAGATGCAAGCAGTGGATACTTTCAGGTTCATGATAAAAAAATAAAATTAAAACACCCTTGGTGGGTTGCCACACCATGACACCATTATACCTAACAATGAAGTGAGGAAACTGCACAAAACAATATCATATTATACAGGAACAGAGGCCCTTCTCAGAATCTAGCAGAGATCCAGGGCTGGGTGCTGTGCCATACAGATGAAATCATTCTTCTCAGGAAGAAGCTAAAATCTTTCTGAATTAATTCCAGTGGACGTTATTACTTGATCTTTTGGCTGAAGATTTGCCCCTTGCACTTGAAGCAGTGTACCTATGAAGTTCCTCTCTTTTATCATATTCTCTCCTCTTGAGGATAGAGGGAGTGCACAGAAGAAAGAATCAAATATCTGTTCTTGTGATTTTTATTCTACTGGTAAGGGATCATATCTGTTCCTTCACCTACTGGGAAGATATTCAGCAAACCTCTGATTTCATTCAGTAATTGCAGCACTAATTACAGTTCTGGTCTCCTCTTATGTATGCAGAAACTTGGAGTTAGTCCAGAAGTTTCTCAAGGACAATGAGAAGCTCTTCCAGCTGGGGAGTTGAAAGCAGGCAGAAGCTGAAGCCAAACTCTCATCCTGCTTTTCCTTTCCCTGTTATTGGAGAAAGGATAAACACTATTAAGCAGTGTCCTAATGTGCCTGCATGGAGGGGTGGTTTGGTTTTTTTTGGTTTTTTTTTTTGGTTTTATGTGTTTGTGTGTGTGTTGGTGAATGTAGAATGAAAATGCATTACAATTTTTATATACCTACAGATTTTATAAAATAGTTTTTTCCATGATTCTATAACTTGAGAAGCAGTTATTTATTTCAAATTTAACTCTTTGGGGTTTACATATATTTTTGACAAAAAATATGAGAGGGACACCATCTGCTCCCTCTCTCTTTCTTTCCTCCTACAAAGAAAAATTCTCTGAATTTTTTTATTGAGTATATGAAGCCAAGAAGACAAATTTTGACAATATAGGCAGAGCAATTTAGACCAGATAATTCCAGGACTGTTATGCTAAAGATATTTAGTTTAATGCAGGAAGGAAACATGGTGGCAAACACACATACTTTACTGACTGAAGACAGAAGTCCTGACTGAACCGCTACATTTGTTCACCTGCAAAGACTCACTTGTTTTTCAGCTTGTATTTTTTAGAATAAAAACTATGATGGTACAAACGATCCTATGCCATTGGCAGGTCATGGCACAGGAACTTGGTTTTCATGGAGCAAGACCACCTGAGTGCATAGTCATAACAATTGCTGTTTTCTATGAGACTCACAACAGGGTCATTCTAGACCACGTGGCATAGAATTGTGTCCAGATGGTTCTTGAATGTCTCCAGTGAAGAAAACTTCAGAACCTCTCTGGACAATCTGTGTCAGTGCATGGTCATCTGCACCCTGATAAAGTTCTCTCTCATAAAAATGTATTTTATCAATTTTAAAAAGGTAGCTTAATATGAGATCTTGATTAGTAATTCTGTGCAAATGTAGTGTTGATCCCCTAACTCATCTAGGCTAGGATCGAGCCAGAATAAGTAGACCTCATCCTCTTTTTCTCTGATCACTGGAAGAAGCACTGACACTGTTTTATTTTGAAAACTGATGAAGCAATGCTTGTGAATATGCTACAGTCACAATTAAGACTCTTTTAGGTGCTCTTGTAATAGTGACAGTATTTTCAGCATACTTACTCCTGTCTTGTTTTTTTGCCTAGTATTAGTATTGTCTATTACTGAGTGGAAAGGTACTTGGTTTACCTTTGTTTTGAGAATCAAAATCTCCTTTTTGCAATACTACTAATTTTTACTTGGTTTTATTGATTAAAAGACAAAGCTTATTTTATTTTTATATTTATTATTACGTGAAAAAAAGCACAGAATTTTCCTCCAAACTATTCTTCTAAGCTCTAGACACCTTTGCCTTAGATTAAAAAGCAAAAAAAAACCAAAACCAAAATAACAAAAATGTCTGGGATGATTGAACATACAGATATTTTAGATTATTTCTTCTGCACAAAAGAATTCAGTTCATAAGTTCAAAATATCTCAATTTCTCCAATATCTCTGCCAAATATCTGTATCTATTCTTTTAAAATACTATCATTCCATGAATCTACATTAATATCTCTGGTTTTGGTAGAATCACACAATTTCAAAAAACATGACATTGTTAGACTAAAAAAAAAGTTGTCTGGAATGGTTACATTTTATGCATGATTTTCTACTCAGAGTGACCATCAGTGAAAAATGGTGTGGACCATTCTGGGCACAAATATGAATCAGTATGAAAATCAATGTATATTTTCTGAACTGAAACAAGCCTTTTTTTTTTTGTTTACTGTTTACACTAGTGCTATGTAGGAATTTTATTAGTCATTGATGCAAAAATATTTTTTTTTGCTGTAGAAAAAAAGCAGTATTTAAAGGCTATTGCTATTTATATACTTTCATTAAAAAGGAAATGCATAACAATGCTTTTAATAGAAATGCTAATAGGAAGAAAAAAACCCTTTCATTTTCCATGAAGGGAAAGTAATTTCTGCTTACACTAAGTATCTGTAATTGTACTAAGTATCTGTATGAAACATTACACTTCACTTCAATGAGTGGGGTTTTTTTAAATTTCATTTTAAATTTAATAAATCCTAATTTGACTCTCTTAGTAATCAATATGGCTTTCATAGATAGTGTCAACAGTGTCATGAAGGCCTGTTACTTCTTTGCATCTCTTCAGGAGAAGCTTGCATGTATTGTGTGCAACATAATATTGGTTGGAATTAACATCACTAAGAACAGTAAAAAATTACTTTCTTACAAACTGAAAAGTTGGCTGACAGTAGAAAAAAATGGGCAAAGATATATGGGCAATACAATTTATGACCCAATTCAAAGTTGAAATGGTTTTGAAGGCTTGCCATATATTTTAAATGGTTTCAGAATAAGCTTTTATTAAAAGTTTAAGAATTCATTTTTAATCCAAAGCCAAATCTGTTTTTAAATATCAAGCAAGAACTTCAAACTGTTCATGCTTTAATGACATGTACATAGGGTATATCTGAGTTTTAAGATAATTAAAATCTAAATATTGTTTTTATTCATGACAACATGCCAAATCCTCTTTATCAGACATCTACCCAGATTCCTTAGCATAAACAAATTATCTTCATGGACTTGAAAGCATGGCAAAGAGCTGAGAAAGACCTTGTTCTCCTAGAAATAACATCTGGATGCCAAACCAAAAATCTTAAGTGTCAGTATTTTATATGTATGTTTACGTAACTCAGTAGACTCTTATGTTTCACTTGTCTAAAGTAGTCATTTTGACAAGCAAAATAAAATTTAAAAACCTCACAAAACCAGAAACAGAAAATTCTCACTTTCCATTTTAAGTTCTGAGAAGACAGTGTATTTACCGAAGTGTTAAGATCCAGTTATTAAAATCATTAGAAAGATGGCTCTGCCTGATTTAAGGAGCAAATGAGACCATATGCCGAAGTCAATAGTATTGATTTTATTTAACAATAAATGTGAGGGAGAGTGAGAGTTAGAAACAAATAGAAAAAGAGGTGTTGGGGTGGAGAGAAAGAGAGTGACAGGGACAGATTAAAAGAAAATATCACCATTCTGTAGATGTCGGTAGCAGCCTATTGATCCTCTTCTTCTGGTCTTCCAGGTGGTGAGGGTTCTTCAAAACACAGGGTTTTATGGATTAATACATTTGGCCCAGGTGGGGTACCTCCCCACCTGGGAGGAAAAGTTGGACACAATCTCTTGCAGCAGACTCTGGATCTTTTACACCTTTTTGAATCACATGCAGTGCTCTGCTGCAAGGCCTCAGCAATGAGTGTGGGGAGCGCTTTGGGGGTCCTTGATGGAGGATGAGACCCCCTCAGCTGCCCTCATGTGAATGTCCCCCATGGTGAGGCCATCCTGGGGTGCGGGAATTGCAATTGAGCCAGTTTGCATGAGGGAGGGTGGGTGTTCACTCCTTTTGACCAGGGGGTGTGCCACACACACAAAACCTCTCCTCTTCCCCTCTTTGTTGTGGGGTAAGTGTTGCAATTTTGGCCTCAGTAGTTAATCCCTTGAATTATAGCCTCCCCCACCCCAAGCCCCTCCAGTGCTGATTTTCAGGACAGATGCTGTGATTGGCTTTCTTTTTTGCCGCACTCTTCTCCCTCAGCCTTGTTTACCTGCCATAGTGGGCAAAAGTCCTTAAAAATGTTCAAGCCATGAACTTTAATTTTTCAGTCTCTCACAATAAAACACAATGAGTTAACATAAAGGAAACCTGAAAGCTTCTGAACTGCATTCATGCAGACAGTTTTCTGTACAGAAAATAAATCTTGAAACATGTTCTAGGGCACTTGAAGAGAAAGACATGACTTCTGTCCAGTCAGCAAAAGCCCGAAATTTAAAAAACTAGGATTGGTCCTGATATGTTTAAAGGTTTCAAGGGAGCAGAGAAAAAAGCTGGTGAGGTTTGAGATATGAACTAAAGCAGTCAAAGTGATAACTGTTGAGAGAGATCAGCACACCAGATCATAATAGTTGCTCTTTGAGATATTTGACATCTAGAGGAAGATATTTTGCTGTGAATGTAGGAAGCTTGGACAACTCTCTTTGAAAAGAGGTTGGTTTTCTTTTAAGGAAGTAATATGTTTTTTAATTAAAAAAGTTTGGGGCAAAACAAACAAAAAAACAACAACAAAAAACCAAGACAGTCTGAGGGATGGGTAAATCCTGAGCATAGCAATGTTCTTGACACAACTCCAGGGGAAGGTCAATGAGATGGACATCAACCCATGTTGGAAAGCTACCAATTTTGAGAAAAAGTCAGGGCTTATTCTTCCTGAAGGTCATGGTTCAGGATGTTTAGCATAACCGTTGCATGAAGTGGAAAAGAAAATTGTCTCAGTCATGTAGAAGAAACAACAGCCTTGGTGTTATTCCCTCCATTCTGCATTTATTGTACATTGGACTCATCGAAATTTATAATGTTAATCTCTTCATGCTTTCTGAAGATCTAAAAATAATTTCTGTTCTAGAGCTGTATGGATCCTTCTATATTTTAGAAGGTTACATAATTTTTTTTTTTTTTTAAATCTGTATTTTTAAGAAATTATTTAATCCATGGTCAAACTAAGGTAAAACTTGGGATAGAAACATCAGTAAAAGGCTTAAAAAGGTAGATCTAAAGGAGTGAAAATTTAACAAATTTTTCCAATTCAAGTAATGTTCAACAGTTACAGCTCAACAAGGAATTGAAAGATTTATCTTTATGATTCTGCAAGCAGAACTCACCTGCATTTCATCACTTCACCAATGAAGATAGCAGGGGGAACAGTGCAAAAAATTTCCATGAAGTCTGAATAAACAACACTTATGACTCTCCCCTCACTTACCTAGCCTGTCATCTCATCATAAAAAGGTTATCAGGTTGGTCACACATGATTTCCCTTTCCTGAATCCATGCTGACTGCTACAAATCACCTTCTTGTCTTTCATGAGTCTGGAAATGGTTTACAGGATTACTTGTGCCATCACTTCCCCACAGCTGAGCTGGAGCTGTCGGTCCTGCACTTCCCTAGTTGCTCCTCTTTGTGTTTCTTGTAGACAAATGTTCTATTTACCATCTTCCAGTTTTCAGGAATCAATCCTGACCTCCACACTCTTTCAAAAATTAGCAAAAGTGTCCCCACAAAAAGATTAGTCAGTTTCTTCTGCACTCATTGGTGTACATTCTAAAGGTCTGTAACCTTCCCTACAGTTTGGGTAGAAGTTCCATGACTTGATCTTCCTCCACCTTTAAATCTTCCTTAGTTTACTTCAAGGAGAAATAAGTCCTTTTGGCTCCAATTTGTCCTTGAGAATCAAGCACCTAGGACTGTGGGAGGCAGGTCTATCAATAAAAAGTGACATGAGGAAGACATTGAGTAATTCAGTTTTTTTAGTGTCTTTGTCACAGGGTTGTCTGTCCAGTTCAGCAGCTGGCATTTTTCTTTGTTCTCCTTTTTTTGGATGTGTACCTATAGAAACTCCTCTTCTTATTCTTCCAATCCTTCAACAGTCAAAACTCCAGGTAAGTTTTGCAAACCACATCCCTTAACTCTTGGACACTTCCCAAAAAGTGGTAAATTAAAAAATGCAACTAATTATATGAATGAATCTTTCTCTTTACAAATTACCAATCTCTTACTGTGTGCATATATATATATATATATATATATATATATATATATTATTGTAACCATGTTTCCATGTTTCCAAGGCTCATTTGCTCATTTTGTAGATAATTTTTGTCTGTTAGGCACTGATGGCAGCTGAATATATTAAGTATTTTCATAAAAGGTATTTACTTGGAAATCTAGGTTGGGGTTCAATCTGGTGGTGATTCTAGATATTGGAGGGATTTCTTTTATTTAACCTTGAGTATTACAGCAGTTATAACTACTTGGCAAATGATATTTTAGATATTAATATTTTAGAATCTTACACACAGTAAATCACCTTAAATTGTCCAATAAACTGAGCTGATTTAAGCCTCTACATATGTTTCATCCATGAATTCAAGCTATAAGACCAAAAGAGTTTATTAAAATTAAATAGAAAATGCCACCAACATTGCATGAAATTGTGGATGTGATTCTTACATCATGAAGGAACTTCCTTGTGTAAGAAGCAGGCTTGGTCAGATCTACGTCCCTTTGTGCCTTTGCAAAACAATCCTGAGGATTATCTGATGGATTAAAGGGATTTCTAGATGACTGTGAGGTAATCCTATAAGACTAAATCACATGTAACATTGTCCTACAGGATTTGTGGAGGACTAAAATGTAATACCGTGAGACTTGTAATGATTGCTTCAGAAACACAAGTCTGACTGAATAGCTATTAAGATGAGCACAAGTTACAGGACATGCAGGAGAATACATAGGTAGTAATGCAGTAATGTAGTAATGTTTATAACACCGTGTTTTATTACTCACTTCAGAGTAATTTATTCTGTATTAAAGGCCTGTGTTAGGCATTTAAACTGCCAGAAAAACGTTTCTTTTTTTGCTGTTACAAATAAAATAAGACAATTTTTATAGATAGTACATGGAACATAGGTTTGTTTTCTAACTGCTAGTTGAGACATCACTTTCCATCTTCTATTTAAATTTAAATTTATCAAGAATTGCACAATTTAATTAATTAATTATAATGAAATATATGTTTAGGTTTCATTAGACATATGGTAGGTTCAGTGTTAGGTATTGATCAAAAAATATTAAATTTTAAGGAAATTCTGAGTTACTAGGACATTAATTTAAATTGAGGTATAATCAATGACCAAAATTAGTTTATATATATGTAACAAAAGCTCTATAATATAGTTCAAAACAGCTACAGTTAGGGCTCTTAATTTTTATAGACATAACAAGGGTGTTGGTTTTAATTAATAAATACACCACTTTTTAAATTGGTTGACAAATCTCTACAATCCCCTTCAATAGGGAATTCCATCTAGGATGAAATTTTCTCCTATATTGAGAAACATGCTTCTTCATCAGTAAAAAAGACAATTAAAATCTTTCTATGTAATTTTTATGCCTTTCTTTTTATTTTTTTTTCATTTATATATTGTTTCTTCATCTTTGACTATGCTGCAGCTTTGCATGAAATCAGGTGATTCTTCTGCAAAAATAAATCGTTTGTGACCTGAGGGTCTTTCAATGGGAACCCTCAACACTTTGTTTTGTTAAAATACTAGGGAACTTCCATAGGTATAATTTAGGCAGTGGGCTGGTATTGGAAGGGAATCCTTTATATTGGTGTCTATATTGATTATGTTTGTCAAGAGTCTCTCAGGTCAAAAGGGCCTGTTTTATGTATTACAGCGTTACTACCTTTAAGACTTCGCATTATTTATCACCTTCTTCCTCTGTGATTAATTTTTCTCCTTTTTTTTTTTAAAGTTTCTTGGATTGTTATCCAAGAAACTTTAAAAGAAACCAAGAAACCACTCAGGACTTGTTGTCCAGATCTTCATAGTTACCTTAACCTAGGATTAAAGGTGGAGGCTTAACAAAGCCATACTTTTGCATATGCACTTCAGTATTTTTGCAGCTAATAATGGTCTCCTTTTAATACAGGTGCATCTATGCCTGCTCTCACAACTATTCAAAAATGATTTAACTTCTGGCTACAGCTACTAATTTTTAACCTCACTTACAGTTATTTCTCTTTGCAGTTCATTGTCCAGTTTCCTCAATATTTTTCAGGATTTAATTTTTGTATAACTTCTTACGTCGCAGTTTATTATCCAGTTTTCTCTTGCCTAACATATTTTTCATAGGAATTTGTCCGATGTTCTCTGCTTTTTCTTTCAAGGAGTTGAAATCTCACTTTGTTTTACTGGTCACACAATTTTATAATTTCTCAAATATTCCAAGGACACTCTACCTTTCTTCATGATATTACTAACTTCTATATGAGATTCACTGTTCCAATGCTTCATGCATCAGCTGTTGCTGGGTTTTTCACCTTCAGTTATGAGAGAACTTGTTTGGATTTTTTCTTTTTTGTTTGCTTGGTTATTTCGTTGGAAGCTTTGGGTGTTTTTTCCTTGTCAAGGGTGAGATATAAAGAAATAGTAGTTTTCTGGGTATAAGTGGATGAAATATGCAGCAAATTTACAATAACCTTGTATAGTAACAAGTTTTTAAGCCTCATTGACCATGATTCTCCTACTTGTGCCTTGTAGAATAATTTAAATGTAAAATGACAAATTAACAAAGGCAAACTCTTCACTAAATTAGCAAACCTGTTTGTTATACATTAAGATGTGAAACTTCAAAGAACTTAAAAGAATTATACTCGACTCGGTTTAGAAATTGTGCTAGGTTGTTTGACCTCCTACTATGAAATGTATGAGTTTCCTCCAATGTCCTTCACAATTAAACTAGATAAATTACCTTATTTGTTTTCTTTGCAAACTCGAAGTTGAAGGCTCAAAAATACTGCAATTGGGCAGATCTTGGCTTTCATAAAGAGAGACAGAGACTAAGACACATTTTAAAAAGACTGGATATTAATTGATATGAAAGTAACATCAAAAGAATAGTAGAGGAAAACACTTAGATATCTTTATTGCTGCATCTAATGTATTTATATGCTGCATAGAGAATGCTTGAGGCATTTTGGAGATTATCCACACCAAAAGACACAATTACAATTTTACAAATCTTTCTTCTGTATTCCGAAAACATTCAGAGGCAATGAAACTAAGAGAATTACACAATGTCATTGGATTGGTAACTTTAAGAAATATGATTGTCAGCATTTTAGGCCCCTTATTTCTCCAGAAGGTAATCACAATTTTGGATTAATCACTGTCCTTTTGAAGCCCATCAAAGACTGTTGCTATCTAGAAAAAGCAGTATTATTCCCATTTTTTAGAGCTGTCCTGGTAATTTAGCCAACATAGGCATAAAATTTTTAATTGTTAGGAAATATCTTTTTTTTTCCCCTGTGTTTTCAGGTTCTTTCAAGTTTTATTGAGGGAATGGACTAAAGAAAATTATTTTTTTCAATTAATTGTGAATATAAAATTTTGAACATATCTCACATTTTCTAATCTAATAAAGCTCTGTTCTAGCACAGAGAGGTTATACTGGAGAAGGAGGAGGGCTCCTCATTCTTGTCCTCAGTACTTAAATAAAATAACAAATCTATTCTGAAATGTTTAAAAGTTAGACATCTAACTTTTCCAGGCTTGTCACCTTTTGTCATAGTCAATAGAAAGTCAGGCATAACATGAGAACAATTCATCTGACCCCAAAAGAGGCACCCAAGACATATCAGTTGGAAGTGCTTGGCAGTATTATTTCTTCTACCATAACTATAAACTTGGCTTAGTAGTGCAGACATCCAACTTCCAAATACCTGCAGTTAGCTAAGATATATTCCACTCAGAATACTATATTACCTGGAAAGCCTATAAGTTTTCACTGCTGGAAGACATAATTTATCTGCACAGAACATCTGTTTCTTTCTTTGATAAGTGAGTCTTAGTAATAAAAGGCACAATGGTAAATCTCTGCATGGTGTGAAGATGTTCTAAAACAAACAATTCACTAATAAACTTGGACTATTATATTCACAATATGAGTCTCACAGAGTTTTAACATCAAAACCAAAACATGGAAGGAATAAATGAATCAAACAGAGAGGTTGTGAGTTATTTGCATGTCCACTGTGTATCTTGATGACACCTGTATTCTATGATGCTCAGAGTTCAAATATATTTATTTCCAGAGTATCTGCAAGCTGTCAGAGTCTACAGTACTAATCCACTTAGTCGATTTTTGCTCATAACCCACTCAATGATTTGACATCTTCTTTAGGTTTTCCCCCCCTTTTTATCTTGAAGATTTTGCTCATCAGATTATATGTCTGTCTTTTATAACCTGATCCTCCTCTAGCCTCCTGCTTCAGAGCCTCAGTAACTCTAATGTTTTCTGTTTCATTAGTCTGTCTTTTCCCCTGCTTATTAGATTGGTTACATAAGTACAGATATACTTCTGCCAAGGTCCTTCTAGACACATTCTTACTTCCGTTCTGCCTACACTTCGCCCAAGACCAATTGCTTATTATATAAATCAGTTCTGTGTTTATGGGTACAAGAGATATATGGAGGTCCAGCAAAGGGTCATGATATTGATTAAGGGACTGAAGAACCTATCATGTGAGAAAAGGTTGAGAGAGCTGGGGTTGTTCAGGCTGGAGAAGAAAAGGATCGCAGAATTCCAGGTGAACACAATAATTTTATTTTGTTTTCTGTGAAAATGGTCAAACACTGGAGCAGATTGCCAAAGTAGTTGCCTATGCCCTTGGGGATATTTAAATCTTGAATGGGTATGGTACTGGGCAACCTGCTCCAGTTGCCCTTGCTCTGAGTTTAGGCACTGGGCTAGATGATCTCCACAGAAGCCTTCCAACTTCAGCTGTTCTGTGCTCTCCAATAAGATTAGAAATATAATTAGAGACATCTGTCCAGGTTCTTCTTGTAAAACTCACTCTTTTACTGTTAGGTGTGCAAACACTTTATCTATTTCTCCCTATTGAATTCCAGAAAGTCCAGAAGTCCATAGCTAGCTCCATACTAAAAACGGTGTTGGTTGTCCTTTTTATATGCCTGTTCACTCATGCATACAAATCTAGGCCTGAATGCAGGCATTTTTTTTTGAAGAAAAGGCTCCTGAAGTTCTGACATACAGACTGTCAATTAACCTCACTGGAGTGGAGAATATTTAGGCTTTGTCTTTATGTGAAAGTGTCTCACTGCAGACATTTTCCCCCTTCATACACCATGTGCTCAACATTCTTGTTCCTGGATTCTGTAAGCTATGTTTACTGATCTTACTTCTGTCCTCATCATGGAAAATTATTAGAAGGTGATCAATTGTCAAAGAAAACCCAGGGCAAAAGAGTGGATCACTGAGATCACACAGGCAGGTTCTCTGAACAGTATTAGCCATGCAGGATGAAACAATCCTCTGAGAAAACATCTGCAGATTAAAGTTCCTTTGCACCCAGAAATAGATTGCTCCATAGGATACATCTATCATTGTCTTACATCCTTCTTCACAGCATGTTTTTTACACATTATGAGCAGCTGCAAAGAAATGATACAAAGGCACTCTCAGTTTGTCCTGCTGCAGCAAAAGTTTCAGGCAAGTACAAAGACAAAAATTCTCAGTTGGTGTTGTACCGAAGATGTTAGAGAAACTTTCATCTATGATGCTACCTTTTATGATTGATAGAATTATTTCTGTGACAGAAATAATTGTCAGTCTGTCTTAAAGGAGATTTCTTCTTGTTGTCTTTATCACGAGTCAACAATTACTAGTAAATTTTTATCCAGATTTTTTCAAACGTGTGAAGTCCTTATTTTGCTAAAGTTTCCTTCACACATCTCTTATACAAGTGAAAAATTTTACTTGCTGTCTTGTTGTACAGAACTTAAAGCTGTGAAATTTGAGATTATTTTAGAAATATGAAGCAAGTCTGAAGAATTGCAATGAGCCATTTCTTCTCCTTTGAGTAGAAACATCAATTACTTAGGAAGCAGCAGTACATTTTGAATGTATGGGAATATAATTTCTAGCTGGAGACTTCTAAGATCTCCTTCTTCCTCTGTCTGCCAGCTGTACATCGAACTCAAGGGAAACTGGTCCAGTTGGCTTATCAAATGAAATCGAATCACAGGAGAAGTTGCTGTGAGTGGTTGTGTTGTTTATCTGATTAAATTTGTTACTTTCAGATTGATGGGCTGCAGGTAGATGAATTACTGCTTCACAGATAGAATCCTTTAAAAAATAAAAATGATGAACTGCTATTGCTTAGTCACCAGTAATTGAGTGTCAGTGGTTGCATTAATAAAATAGGAACATTTCCCATCAGTATTCACATAAAGAATTAACTATTAAAAAGCCTGATATTAAGACTTTAGATAGACTGACATACTAATTTAGGAAAAAAAACAAACAGCAATAATTGTACTGAATGTAACTATCTAACCCAAAAAAACAAAACTGCCAGTGTTTTTGATAAGTATAGAGGGATATATACTGTAAATAAAAATGTTATTAATTCTGTTATTTGCAGCAGTAATGTTGGATGATAAAATGAATAATGAATATTTTAAAAATATAAGCAGGCAAAATAAATATTTGTGTTCCTTCGTACCAGCTTGTTGTTCCATACTTATGGAAGTGAGAATGGACCAGTTCTCAGAATTTCAATAATAGACGTCTATATAATTTCTCTTTTTAATAAAATACTGGAATAATATGTTCAGGGGTTTTAATAATCTCCAAATAAATAATGTATTTTTTTTTATTTGGATATTGTATGTATTGGGAGGAAACTGAATGCAGTCTCACTTTTAATACATGTATATGTGCATATGTATTTATAAATAACTCCAACAGAGATTCTTAACAAGAAAGGATGATTATTTTCTGCATGTATTAAAATTAAAAGTGTTCCCTGTTTAAAATTTCATAGTAAATAATTAAAGGTAGCAAATATGTTCAATTATTAAGGCCTACAAGGTACAAAAAATATCTCTGGCTTGTATAAAAATAAATTCATTACAAGAGGACAGCTTACAATAACAGGTGTACTTTTGGTGTTTTTCATAAGAAACTTGTAAATTTAGCACTTAAGAATTATTTCATGAGTTTCTATAATTGTTCATAACTTATCTGAAATAATTCTGCCCAATAATTTGTTTTAAAGGGATTGCATAAAAAATTATTAAAAATATTGAAAAACATTTCAACACAATGTAAAATTCTACAGTTTTCTAGCTGATCATCCCCCCCAAAAATTTTGGAATATCTGAAGCAAGTCAGGAAGAAAAGAAGTACTTTTTTCTATTTCCAGTTACCATTTTTCCTGATTTGATTTTCCCCTAAACAATGCTGCACAGATGGGTTAAAAATTACAGTTAGAACAAGGGAATAATACAGACTTTGTAATATTTCCAGCTTTATCAAGAGCATTTTTTTAAAGATTCTCATTAATCTGAGTGACTTTTCATATCTGCAGAACTACTTCATCATTCTCCAAATCTGTCAATAAACAATCAGTTTTAGATCAGAAGTCATTATTAATTATTAATACTTGGAATCCTACTTCAAGCTTGGAGCTCTCCTAGGGGCAGAGGACAGGACTGGTGGCTGCTGCTATTATCAAGCACTGAAACAATTTTTCCTTTTTTCCTGTTTATTTGATTGGGCTTTGCTTTTTATTTTTTGTTTAGTTAAGAAATTCTGACAAAGGGCCACAAAGTTGATTAAGGGACTGCAGATGACTGGTTGGTAGAGTCGTTTTGACAAAGTACAGTCCTCTTCAAGAAAGTCAGGATCTAAGTCTGATATTTTAACCAAGTTTTATTTGAAGGAATTTTGCTATATAAGTCTATTTTTATGATTCTTTAGTGCCTGATGATATTCGTCAGAACGTGCGTAAACTTGACTCTTATTATATTCATATTTAGCAATTATTCTGGCATAGTGATTTTAAGATTTTTTAAGAAAGTTTGACCCCAATAAATCAAAAAATCCATAAGTAGAATTAGTAAATTTTCTGTACTATTGCCTACCTCATTAATATCTGTGGAGATTAAAGTGAAGAAAATATTTTTTCAAGCTTTCCTTCACAGAAGAACTCAGCCAACATTCATATTGCATGCACCCTTTACCCTTTAAAATAGTATCTATCGTGCTCCTTTTCATGTACTTTGTCATGCATATTTTCAACTTTGTCATCACAGAAATTCAATCATTACTGTTTGTTGCTTGCAACTGCCCTGTCAGCTCTCCAATAGTTAGTTCCATGCAATGGCTTCGTCACTGTTACGCTTGAGGTATTTAAGTTAGAATGGTTTTTGTGCCTACTCTATATCTCCAATTAAGGACTGTTTTAAAAGTATAAGTGTAGCCAGAGACCAAGATATTGGCATAAGGTTTGATTAATTTAAAATAAATAAAGAATTTGTTTTTAAAAATGAAGGAACATGGTTGTGATGTTTTTCTCTTAGGAGTAAAATTATTCATGCATCATATTCCTGTTTTTACAAGTCATGCACTCCTAATTCATTATATTTCAAAGACTATTTAGGCATTCTATAGAGTTTAAAAAGAAGCATATAGCAAGCTGTACAGTAGTTGTGATTCATTATCTTGATGTTTTCTAGTTCCTTGTTTTAAAAGAGCCGGCACTGTCATTCTTCATTAGTCTGAAGGTGTTTTTTTCTGCACAGAAATCAATACTTTGCTGAGGATGTTATCAAAATGCTGATAGAGATCCACATCTGGCCTTAGATTCACATAAGAAACTTTTTAATACACAGACTACTAACAACAGGGAGAAAGATCAGACTTGGAACCAGCGCCCCTTAACCAAATGCCTTACCATCTTCATAAACAACTGCAAGTGGAAGATGGGGTACAAGAATATGACAAAACAGACTGAAACCAAAAGCACCTGGTTGAGTTCCAGTGATGTAATGATTTAACCCTATCCAGCAATTAAATACCACACAGTGACTTGCTCACTCCAATCACAGTGGGATAGGGAAGAGAATTGGGAGAGTAGATGGGACAAAACTCATGGATTGTGAGACAGACAGTTTAGTAGGTAAAGCAAAACCCTCACATGCAAAAAACACAAAAAGGAATTCAATCACCACTTTCTATGGGCAGGCAGGTGTTCAGCTGTCTCCAAGAAAGTGCTCTATTACACGCAGTAGTGATTTAGAAAGTGAAATGCCATCGCTCAAAATTTTCCCATCTTCTTCATTCAGCTTTTATTGCTAAGCATACCACCATAGGGTATGGGATACCATTTTGGTCAGCTGGGGTCAGCAGTCCCAGCTGTGTTCCCTCACCACACCTTGCGTATCCCCAGCCTCTGCACTCTTGAGGTGTTATGAGAAGTGGAAAAGGCTTTAACTCTGCATGAGCAGTGCTTAGCAGCATTGTTCTCACCCTAAGTCTCAAGCAAAGCATTATACCAGCTACTGTGAAAAAAATTAACTTTATCCCAGTCAAAACCAGGACAAATTCTCATCCTGAGACTATACAGTATACATCATGCTCTGATACCACACTACCCAAAAAAATTTCAACACAGATATCATTCCCTTAGTCTATGTATCACCTGCGTAAAATATCCATAAAATGCCCATAAAATTTCCAAAAATATCTAAAAAAATCCACTGATTTCATTTGTTCCATGACTTTTGGGCTCCATCTGTTACAATCAATGCAGTATAGGAGAGATGGTGTTTTGTGTGAAGTTACAGGGCACCAAAGACAGCTCAGGCAGTGTCTCTGCTGTGTAAGAGGTTTTCTCCACTGGTTTTTGTGGTTCCTGATATAGCAATTCCTGGAACATGCAACTCAAGTCATGGTTTACCACAACTTAAAGCTATATCCATCATAACCTCCATGCAGGTCAGTCTGAATTAGGTTTAGTATCATGGTGAACTCCTCTTATGCCTGATCTTAACACTATAACCAACATTTCACCACCTGTCAGAAAATTTCATTATATTATAGCTACCATTGGGACATATTTTAACAAAAAAGAAATTGTTTTAAGTGTCTCATTGTTTAGAACTACAGAATAAGGTCCCTAAAGGATGCATAAAGGCATAAAATCATTCAACCAATTTATGAGGAAATCATAGAGAAAAACAACAAGATAGCTGCAAGCAACTAACTGACTAAATAAATGAACAAATAGAAGATAAATATTGTAATTCTAATTTACCAGCTCTAGAAAAACTTTAGCAGATGAACTAGCATTATTCCATTCTGTGTAACATTCTTAAAAATATAGTATGGTGATGATTTCTCACACTCAATATTTATCAATACTTATTCTTGTTTAACCTGTGCTAAATTTTCAAATGCTTTATATAGAAGAATAAAAATCCTAGATGATAGCTTATTTATAGTTAAAGACAACAACTATTAGTACCTCTGAAATTAAAGTCATGGGTTTGGTGAGCCCTTGTGGGAAAATTTAGCATAAAGATTACCACAGCCCTACAAAAATTAATGAGAATTTTCCCAGAGGCCATACTATATTATAGTAGGACGCTATTCCATTTGTTTATATATATTTATATAAGAAATATAGTGCCACCATAAGGCAACATTATTATTTTATCAGCATGACTCCTGTGATCCACAGGAAATTTTTATGTCCTGTTAAACAGAGTGTGAATATGTCAAAGTGAAAACATAAAAGACCTTAGTTTAAGGAAATTTTAACATTACCAAAACAAGTCTTTCCAGTAAATAACTGAAGTTACAGTTCAGAATACAACTAGAAGACTGACATCTAGTTCATATGGATCATGAACCTAAAGGTAAATTTTAATCCAGATTGCTCTATTAAGATCTTAAAGTCCTTAGTAGCAGGACCAGGAAATCTGTTACGGTAAAATTACATTCTTTTTTTTGCTTTTTCTAAGACAGAGTCGTGATTTTTGAAATAGTGGCAAAAATCCATTTCTTCATAACTGAAAGACATACTCATATGGGTGCACACACATATACAAAATCATATGTATATACACACACACACAGATATATATGCATTGGGATGATAAAAAGAGTTTGTCTTTAAAGAAACATGTTGAAATTCTAGAGAACTGATCATTTTTAGTTATATTGGAAGCAATGGCTTCCTTCCTCTAAAAAACATAAAGATAGAATTGCTGCTTTTGCAGCCTGTAGGGCCAAATTGTACAGTTTATGAGATAGTAGCTTTACTAAACCAATGGGATATGATAATAACAGTGAAGTGTGGTTTGCTATGCTTATGTATAACGAGGCAAGGTTACACCTATATTGCCCTAAAGTTCTTAACTGTATAAAATATTGTCAGTGTATTTTTAGCTTACAATGCTTGTCTCTTTGCAAAGTATTCTACATGTTAATGATAAGTATAAAGCCAAAACACCATGAAATGTGAATGTTTGAATCACACTGATAAACATTTTAAAGCCATTATGGCATAACACTGAATGCCAGGATGGGACTTATTTTCAAACAGAACAAACAGCTAAGGGAAAATCAACAATATAAACTGTACTTTTATAGCAGTAAATCCATCTGCTGTTCATTCTTCACAGACTTAATAACTAATTTAATATATAATGCAATCATTCCTGCCATGATGATCATTCGCATGATCACTATGCACAGGGCTGATACACGTTGTACAACACCCATGCTGACAGCTTCTGTTTACAAGAACTCTTTTCTTTGAAAAAAAACCCACTTTTCTTTAAAAATTATGATTTTATTTTACTTTGTGCAGTGAAGGAACTATTCTCTCACACTAAAACCACAGTATAAGAGATTTTAATGCTCCAAGATTAGCAGTAATTATGCCAGGATTTCCTTCTAGAATTGAAAGGTTTGCTTGTAAAGAAGGAAGTTCACAAATAGCCCTTTTGGAAGGATCTTTAATGAAGGATGAAAAGTGATGTACTCATCCTACCAGGAGAAAATATATGGATGGGGGGAAAGAGTCAATTTGAAAACACTGTTTCCCTGATCAATATTTGTTCACAGTGAAATATAGTAAACTCAACTAGGGCCATCAGTAGAAATAATTTTTCAGTAGCAGCAATTAGAAATTCACGTTCTGGACCAGTACTTGCAAGTGCTGTCAATAAGCTTTGGTACCATAAACTGAAAGATTTCATCATTCTACATTTCTGTCAAATCCTGCATTCTTTATGAATTCCATAGCTAACTCCATTTGACAAAGACTTAATTCACAGTTTTCTTTCTTACCCTTAGGCATTTTTTCCCACTGTTAATGCAAAAAAAGGACCTAAATAAACTGCCACATTTGTTACTGCAAATTCCTCACACTTCTGCACACATGAACACTGGCAAATGCACAGTGAAAGAAACATTTCAGAAAATAAATACAACTCTTTTGTCTTTGTAAAGATAAAAAACCTCACAGAATTAGCTTATTTTTCAAAGTTTCATTGACTTTACTTTCTATTAATAATGACTTCAAAAATAAATACAGAAACACCTTCTCCTTCTGTGAACAAAGCATAAACACAGAATGGGACTGACTTAGTTACACTGCAAAGTCCTTACTCTTCAGACAAGCCATTCATGTATTTAATGTGAAGGCAGTGTTTCAGTTGTCTTCATAGGAGAGAGGCTGAATAAAGGTCACTCTGTGTGCTTAGACTCCATAGCTGTAATGATTTTACAAAATATAACCAACAAAAGGGGAACTCCCTTTACCTTTCCCTTCTTCTGCTACCAGCTGTGCACCTAGTGCCAAAAGATGCTTCAACTCATTAAAGATGCAAAAATGTATAAAATAAATTTCCTCCGTTAATTCTTCTAACAATTTTCAAGGTCAAAACTACTTCAAAATATTTATCTGAAATTAAAGAAAAAAAAGTTACCCTTTTCAATTTTCATTTAAAGCACTATGAGATTTTTCACTATGACAGTGGTGAGATAATGGAACAGTTTGCCCAGAGAAATTGTTCATGTCTCATCCCTGGAAGTGTTCATGACCAGGATGGATGGGGCTTTGAGCAACCCATTCTACTGGGAGATGTCCCTTCTATGGCAGATGGTTTGGAACTAGATGATCTTCATGTTCCCATCCAACCCAAACCCTTTTACAATTCGATGATTCTATAAATAAAATTTTGAAAGGAGGATGCAGACATGAATTTATATTTTCTCTCAAAAAATGTTGAAGGGCTCTAAAAGGTTGAAGTGAATATGGACAGCTTTCACATTCCTACTAGGATCTAATAACGTTTAATTTCTCATTGAGGCGAAGGTGTTATATTTCTCCCAGGCTATTTGGAATACAATTTCTAAAGCTTTCTTTTTTCCTTCTGAACCTTAATGCCAGAATAATTACTGTATTAATTGAACTTGCTTTTATAATTAACAGAATGCAAAGTCATAAAGGAATAAAATAGTACTATTAAAATATGTTACTTTAGATTCCTCACACTTCTGCACACTTAAACTGAAACTTAGTATTTCAGACAAAGCTCCAAAACTGTATTTCAAGTATCTGTCCCATACAATGTCATTACCCCCTCAACATGACCCAATGTCTAAAGTTCCTTTAAAACAGAAGCCGGAAATTTTCAGAGGTATTGACAAAAATAACCAATGTTATTTGTGTAGCGCTAATTTTCTGCCTATTAACTAGCACAGTGAGTTTTGGATTTTGTAAGAGAAGTGTGTTGATAGCAAACTGATGCTTTAGTTGTTGTTAAGAAGTGTTTATATTAAGTCAAGGACTTCTTAGCCTGTCATGCCATGCCCATGAGAAGGCTGGAGTGGCAGGGACGCAGTCAGGACAGCCAACCCCCCAAGTGGCCAAAGAGATATTCCATACAGTATGGCATCATGTTCAGCATATAAAGCTGGGGGGAAAGCTGACAGGTCAGAAGGCAGACTGTGACGCATCTGTAAAATTTTCAGACAATGTTTAATTTTTAATAAACTGCTTAGAAAGGCCCTTTTAAAGTAAAGTTTTATAAAATTGAATCTTTTTTTTTCTTAATGAATGTAGCAACTGCCTCCCCTCCCTTCCCACCTCCCCCATAAAGGAATACAGTAAAATTTCCATCAGAATTTTCTCTTCCTTTGTGAGATTCAGACTGTACTGAAATGTACAATGTGAGAGCAATGTGTTTACTTCTTCCAATAGTAAAATGATATTTGAAAAACTGTTTTTAACAGATATTTTTATGTCTGTACATAATACATATGTATGGCACAGGGAGAGAGAGGGGGAAAAAAGAAATCACCTTGGATACAAAGTGACCTTCAAAACATAATTCTTTACAGGCACATAAGGACAGAGATGTTTTTAAATGACAATGTGAGCTCAGAGGCCTAACCTGCATATATCTAGTGAATAAATCAATCTGTCTTATTCTATTAAATTAAAATCTGTGCTGATTATCTCCTGCTAGGAATTATTTTTGCCTTCCTTTGACCAAGTTGTATTTAAAGAGGTCAGAGCAGCAAATAATTCATTTTAATTGGTAAAAGAATTTTATCTAACAACTGGTGTCTTCTCTTGCCAGCTGAACTATCTACTCAACAGACAAGATATACTTTACTATATGTGTGTGTGCACTGTTAAATTTCAAATGCTTACAAAATAAATGTCTATCAACAAGTTTTGAAACCATATCTTCCTCTCCAACAGGTCTGTTTCTATTCCCTTCCAAATTTTCATTGGAAAATGTAAGCTTTTTAAACAAAACACAAGCTGCTTAATAAATGGGAATTGTCATCATAAACAACTGAATATCTTCTTAATAGAATATACAGGTGAACATAATATGTGATTTTATTTTAGATAATTGTGGTAAGGAACATAATCTATGCATCATGGAAAACTATCCCCAGTCATGCTGATTAGTTGAGAAACCATGTTAAAGGCAAGCTACAGTCAAGTGTTTAAGGGTCACACAAAAGATTTCTTTTTTTCCAGAAGTTCGAGAAGATCCTGTGCATATTTTTCAAAGCACACAGAAGAGCACAGTGCAGATCTCAGGACTAGGAACAGATGGAAAAGGCTGTAACTAGCAAAGTCCTTTAAAAAGTCTTAAAGCCATGTGCTGCACAATGTTAAATCTATCCATGAAGGAATGCATAAATTCTGAGGAAGAAATTCTGCAGAGACTTTCAGGTAGCAACAAATTAGAGAATTCCTTGTTGCCCTCCAACTTCACACCACTGCTTTATTATCAAAGGAAGGAAAAATTTCATTTGTTTCCATATTTACTCTTTTGTATCACATTTTATCTGCATCTGAAAGTTTGAACAGACTTAGAAACAGACTTTGATAACAAAACACAAGGCATTTGTATCAAAGTGTAACAGCTCATTATCTGTGCCTTCATGAGGTATCTTGCTGCTGGCCCAGATGGAGCTGATGGCTAAATATAAACAACCTCAGAGAATTAATTAATAAAGTATAAAACAAGCCTTTTAAAAGGGCACGTCATGTACAGTAGATCCAGCTTTCTTTATAATTTAAAATGCTGTCTGTTTGAGTAAGTGTAATGCAACACGTCATCTGACACAGATCTGACCACAGCTTCTGATGCTTCAGTTAATTACTCACATGAATTTTTTTTTTTTAACAACGATTAAAAAGAAGAGCAGATAGTGCTCAATAACATGAAAATTTTCATTTGATCTTTCTTCATTCCATCAGGGAAAATGGTATTTTCTCCAGTTTCATCTAGACAGTCTATTTTCTTCCCAGTAATGTCTGCCTCTGGGCTCTGGCCAGACCAGCACTGACTGACACAAGTAGTGAGGATAGAGCAGCACAAGATCATACAGAGATGGGGCTTATAATTATCTGTCACACAGATTCTCAGGAAAAATTACTGACTAGGCTCAACTGAGGAAGACACTGCATCTTTTACTGCAACTCTTAACTAAGACCATGAACATTTGCTACTTTAAAAAAAAAAGCTCTGCAACTTTGGAAAAACCACTTGCGTGTAACTTGAATATTTATAGTCGTTTGATTGTATTCTACGACAAGAACTACAACAAAAAATAACAAAACTCACCTACTCTGTTTTTGACATAGAAAGAACCACTCACCTTCCATATAAAAAGAGAATTCAATTTTTCAAAAGAAATTATTTTGCTGCGCTTCTTCACTTATTTACAAACTGCCATAGACTTACAAATTATTCTATTCTATCTTTTCTGTAGCATAAGCTTTCATAAATTTATGAAGGGCATAGATTTTATTTTACATGCAAAATGCCTAGAACTACTTTGTCACCTTGACCAGATCAGAACCTTGGATAATTTTAAGTACACTGTTCTGTTTTTTTGGACTACACAGACTTTGATAACATATGTATGTTGAGAGAGACTTTCAGAAAAAAATTTGAAACACAATTAAGACTTTTCAATAAATGCGTTTTTAGTGCAGTGCCATAACAAAATCAATGCACTTTAAGAGCATCCTGCTACTCTCTGGAAACAAGTAATCCAGCAGGGAAAATGTTTTCAAATGTACATCTGAAAATATAGGATTAAATTCTCATTTTCCCTTGTATAGAGATTATTATCTTTTACAAAAACAAGCACAAGATGCTTAATTTTTTAATATAATCAGATTTTTGTGTTACCTAATATAACTTTGTGCATGTATATGACTTAAACAAGTAAATAGGAGAAATATTTGTATTTATATAGATTCATTATGTTTGATGTGATCAGTACACCATTTTAACCACATACAAAAGACAGCATATACTTTAATCCTGTTTATGTCTTATATCAGAGATACAGAGTAATAGCAGAGTGGTTCCTAGCAAGGGTTGTTGTATGTTTCTGACATAAGACAACACATATCAGTGTTAATCCCAGATAGAGGTGGATGCCATTCACCACTATGGTCAGAGATCAATCTCTATCTAAAATGCATAAAAAAACCCCACCTTTATTTTAATCTGGCATACATGGTAAATGACAGATTGGAAATTTTATCCTGCTATATGGATTCATCCTGCTAGAGTAATAACTCTGTGGCAAATATTAACATAGCCAGGTTTGTATGCCCAGGTTTGAAAAACCAGATGTCCATTCCTGGCTATATTTAATATTCACAAGTGTCAGAGGCAAACACTGGTGGAGTGCTATCCTCATTTCTGATGCAGCCAGAGCTCCAGCCCCTTCTCTAAGAGAGCCAGAGCTCCATAGCAACCATTTGACACAGCCAAAACTGTCCCCATCTTTGACATTACCAGCCCTTCACCAACACGTCTTACATTTCTGGCTTCTGTGACAATGTCTGTAAGAGACAGAGCTCTGGCCTCTTCTCCAATGCTTGATCTCATTGTTCTTCATAAAAAAGCTGTGTTCATATCAGTGAGAAAGCCAGGATTTCATTTTCTTTGAAACTGCCAGCATTCTGTCCACACAAATTATATGGTCAAAGTTTTATTCTCAGTCTTGGTATCAGCAAACTTGTGTGGCAGCAGCTGGTATAAATAGGTGAATGTGCAGGAACACACCCTTGATTCTGACACACCTAAGGTCTGTCCTCATGTTCTGGCTCAAGTGGTGACTGCAGATATCCCCAGAGAGCTGTCCACTCCAATGCATGCTTGCAATGCCAATTCCATCTGCGAAGAGCAAGGCCTCATCAGGTCAGAATCTCTTACCTTTGAGGGATCCATTATGTTTCTTCAACATTCATCTTTCCACCACAAGTGCTAATCACAGAAATACATTATTCAGAAGTAATGTTCCACCCTGAAAAAAAAAAAAATTCCAGTTATTCATAATGTGGTAAAAAATATTTGGGCTCAAAAGTTGTCATCAAGTTTGGCTCTTGATGAGTTACACCTGAAATACTTGTACTTTATATAAAAATATTTTGTCTTCATACTTTTTGTACATGCTATACAAATTGAAGAATTTTGATATCATACATAAAAGATATCTTTTAAATATCATATTTTCACGACCATTGACAATTTGAGAATCGAGTGGTTTTTTTTTTTCTTTTAGCCACTCTTTAAAAAAACAAAGATGAACTTGGATTTCTCTGACAAATATCAGTTGAAATGAAATGCCAGAATTTTACCTTTTGCTTAAAATGAAAATTGTGACTTTTGAAACATAGCATGATTTTTTTTGTTGAGATTTTAATAAACATAATAAACATGAGAAGGCTGGGATGAGGCATTTTTTCCTCATCTGTGACAGAGAAAGGTCCTTAAAAAATTCCCTGGTGGAAAAAGAGTATAAGAGAGTTTATCTCCAAATGGAAAATGTGACTTCTGGAAAAGTTTGTTTGGACAAGGGATTCTGCTACACTCCCCAGCTCTTGGCTGGAGTTCATTTTGGTATGCTCGATCCTCCATGGCTGAGTGCACTGGATCCAGTTAATCAGCCAGGTGAAGTTCCATGACAGTATGGTCTGAGCAGCTGAGTTGCTGAAAACATGGAATACTATATGTACTCATGGTAGAGGAGCATGACCCTAGTCTCTCATTATATCATTTAATTGTTTGATAGTCAGTGAGAGTGAACAGGTTTTCATTAATAGGAAGATGCATATTTTACCTCAATTCTATGAGCTGCTTACCTGATTTGGACAATTATTTAATATGAATGTATGATCAGCAGATCCTTTAATGCTTTTTCTGAAATATTCTGAAGATTCTGTTGGAACATGAGTCTAGAATCTTGTCTTTCAATTTGCAGATTCCGGAAACTGAACACTGAAAATTCAAACACATCTTTTGAGCTCATAATTTTTCATTGTTAATATGCAGACTTTAAGTGTTAGGCATGTGGGAATAATGAATGACATCTAGATTAGCACATCATTCATATTTTTTTTATCCCGTACACTTTCCTTTCTGAAAACTACTTCCTGAGAGAAGAATGTATGTTACTTTATATTTAACCATAACACCCTATTTCACTGCATCAGTATAGTGGATAAACAGAAAGACTAATTGCTTAACTTACACAAGTTAAAAATGGAAGAAAGTGAAGAAAACTTATTCAGGAAAAGAGGAAAGTACAATAAAGAAGCAGAATACAGAAAGGGTGATGCAAATGTAAACCAAATTAGAGAGGAAGAAGTGCAAGATAAGAGCAGAACTAGAAAAAATACAAATGATAGAATGCCTAGGTAAGCTGCCACTGACATTGAAGGTGAAAGGAATAGAACAGGCTGATGATGGAAAAATTCCTGCCAGTTTTCTGCCAGGAGTCCTAGTTTAATCTTAAATACTCAGTAAAGAGATATAAGGCTTTCTTACAGAACTCTTTAGGTAGCAGAATGTGTATTGAGATCCAGAAACTAACAAGTATTCCTAGGTTTAACTTATTAAGACTAAATATATGCAAAATATTTGGTTCATGTTCCAGTGGCAGATGTCTGCGCCACAGCAGCAGAGCTAGCACTTTTTGTTGTTCTCAAGTCAAGAATAAAAGAGAATAAAGAATTACCAACAATTGTAAGTGAGGAGGTATTTAGATTGCCCAAACCTCAGAGGTTTTACAATGGAAGAGTCTTTATGTAATCTAAATCTATAAGCACCTACTGTGTCTAGTGGAGGTCTAGTCAATGCAGTTGATGAAGCCTAGATCTATAGAGTCTAGACATCACAGGGGGATGGCTGCTTTATGCTACACTGAACATTTCTCCAGACTCCAGCAAGTATATTGACCAGTTCTTCAGTGACAAAAGCAGTTGCGTTGGTATCCAGGTCACACACAGATGCCTAAATATAGGCCAGCTAAATCCCATACCACATAGAAAATTGCACACTATTTTTGGCAGGATATCACTTAATACACAACACAATCCTAAGGGCATTTATCAGTGAAACATGGTCCTTAGTAGGGCAGAAGCTATTTTAAAACTTGTAACAAAGAATTACTTTTCAACGCAGTGTGTAGTGATAGAGTCAATTTTTTTTTATCTGCAGTCCCTTGCTTCAATGAGTTAAGAATCTACTACAGTTAATTTGGTATGGGAGGCTATAGTTTCACCTCCAACTTAAATCTACCTCTCTGTGATTCCATGGCTTCTGAGAAACCAATAATTTCTAAATTGATTGTTATAAATCTTAGGCTTAGAAAAATCCATGGCACTTTTATCAAAGCTGAGACTAACGCAAAGTTTCCATGACACCTTCACTGGTTATTATCACAGTTCTAAACTCTGTTGAGGCCTAACTCATGACATGCAAACATTTGATATTTATAACATCTCTTTTAAGAATAACAATTGAAAAAAAAAAGAAATGGTTCAATAAAAATAAAATTCCTTGATAAATAAAAACTATCTCAAGTTAACATTTTTGAGTTTCTACAACCTACTCTGTTTGCAAAAAAAAAAAAAAAAAAACAAAACATCAAAGCATAAAGTTTTATGCTTAAGTATTTTTAAGGCAGTGAACAATAATGGTAAAAAGACTCATGAGAGAAATCTATTGCTTTTTTGCAACACAGCCAAAAGATCTTGAAATGTTTGCTGCTGGAATTATATAAAATTATATAACAAATGAAGATTTGCATAATAATATGTTTCTTTTTTTTTTTTGTTTTGTTTACTTTTCTAGATTTAGGGTTTATTTAGAAGTTACTTTTTGGCTTTTTTTTTTTTGGTTTTTTTGGGGGGTTGGGTTCCTTTTTGGTACATTTTTGTTATTGTTGTATCATTGTAACAATAAAATGATACTATAGGAAATTCTATTTCTAGAAATCTCGTAAAATTCCTATTTTGCACTTAGTTATTTTTAAACAACTTTGCAATTATAAATGAGGGCTTTGCTAGAGTTCTTACCAGGAATACTTTTGTTACCAAGTGTTTAGGGTGGCAGATAAATTTGATTTAATTTATTACATTAAATAAGATCTTTAATAATATATCTGGAACTTTAAATATTTTTTCACTTTAGATTGAAAAATTTCCATTTTGGTTTGCATGAGGGCACTGAATACCCCACAATACAAGGTTTCCTTTTTCTTAATCTGATTTTTATGTAGATGTCTTCACCCCATAGTTTTCTACAGACATATCTTCAGAAGATATTTTTTGAGGTATTTTTGAAATGTGGGGGGCCCCTAGAAAAGCACTGAAGATATACATGAGGGAACTTAGCAATTTCACCTGTGGTAGGCTCATTCTGGCTGGGAGCTGAGCACTGTTGCTTGCCCACTCAGCGGCATGGGTGCAGAACTGGAAGAGAAGAAGCCAAAAAGTGGTCAATCAAAACAAAGAACTTAATAAGTGAAAAAAAAGAAAGGCAAAATAAGTAATTTATGCACAACTTCATATTAGTAGATAGATGTTTAGCCAATTTATCACTAAAGGCACGTGCAACAGTTACTTGGAAAGACAAATATTCCCAACCATGAATGTCTGCTTCTGTTTCCTTTTACTGAGCTGTTACTCCCTAGCCTGATACCCTATGATACAGATTATCCCTTTGGCCAATTTGCCGTCTGCCCCAGCTCCTCCCAGCAGCTGTGCACTCTCAGGCTTCTCGCTGCAAGGATGAATTGGTAGGAAGAAAACCTCAGTGCTGTGCAAGCACTGCTTAACAGCCAAAGCACTGCTGTGTTATCAACCCAGTTTTAGTTGTAAATCCAAGGCACAGCAACATACCCATTGCTACAATGAAAATGGACTCCATTCCAGACAGACCAAATACATCAATTCTGCTCTTATACCACAAAAGTTCAAAGACAGTGAGTAAGTAGATGTTGTAACAGCTCAATGCTCCTCACTTCTACCATAAGTGATGTAATGACTGTTATTTCCCACTCTCAATCCTATATATGTATATGAAAGAACTTAGACATAGAAAATATGGCCTTTCAGGGAAATTCAGTGAAAGCTTGAAAGGTATAATTACGATGTTTTATCCTCTGCATCAACATCATGATGTTTTTTGGACCTGCATTTTTTAAAAATACAAAGTCAGAATTGAGCACAAAGAGAAAATGATTCAGAAAGCTTAAGAAGACACTATAATAGCATTTATTTATTGAAGGCAAAATTGAAAGGTGAGGCAAAATTGAAAGGTGAGTCAATGAACCCACTGTGAACGATAAATCTGAAATAACACCTGTTAAACAACGATGCATAAAAAGGGTAAAAGCTGCTGGGTGGACAGGAAGAATGAGAAAAGGAAAAAAGAAGTGTTTAGATGCAGAAGGACTACCATCTTTTAAGTTATTTATAGCGCAATACAAACCCTCTTTGGTGGTAGGGTGTTCCAGAAAATGTGGTGTTTGAATCACAGTATTTAGTACATCTGAAAATATTCCCTTGTGTTTATCAGGCTCTCACAAGACTCTGGCCTCAAAGCTGATGAAGGAGATGGAGCACCTATGTATTAGGAAACATTGGGAGACTTGGGACTGTTCAACCTAGAGAAGTTGAGGGTCATCCCTGTGTAAGAAGGGAGTGTGTAAAGGTGAAGAACAGGCACTTCTCAGAGTGAAATGCTCAGTGTTTAGTGCTCAGTGACAGAATAGATAATAATGGGCTGAAACATAGGGTGTTCCACCAGAACATCTGAAAGCTCTTACTCTGAGGACAAGTGAGCACTGGTACAGGTTGCCCAGAGGTTGCGGAGTATCCTTCTGTGCAGGTATTAAAACACTTAGATAAGATCCTGGGTGTCTGCAAGTGGCCCTGTTCCGGGAGGGTGTTGTGGACCAGATGACTTCCATATGTCTCTTCCAACCTCAAAGACCCTGTGATTCAGATGAATACATAAGGCTCCAGATGAGAAAGTGATATTCAAGTCAATGAACTGATGCAGACTCACCTAAAAAGCACCTCAGCTTACCCAAAAATGAGGGGAAAACTCACTGTAACACTTTACACTTTACTTACTTTACACCAAGAGAAAGACAACTTAATATAACTACCTTTCATAGCAAGTTCCACCTTGTAGAAAACTACAGGTAATAAGAGACATACAACCCTGGATCATAATTTCCTTCTTTTTTTCTCTTTGCAACCTATTGAATCTAATATACTGCAGATGTGGGACATCTAGATATTCACATATTCCTCACAGGGAAATTTAGAAGGTGAAATTAAAAGTTCCTTTTGCAGCAGCACTGTAGTGTAAGTGAAAATTAAAACAGGGCATCACAGCACCCATTATTAAAGATTGCTTCCATTAAAAGATATTGCAGTTAGTTAGATTTCTGAATGAATGTGCCATCTAGGTTGATATTAGTGTTCTTAGCATTGCTCATTGTGTTCAGTCTGACCAATTTCCAGTTTGCAGACTTGGAACCCAAGCCAGTGGAATCTCTATCAAACAGCCTAAGTGTGTCTGAATTTTAAGTAGTTGACTAAAGAGTTTATTTGCCTGCTTTTTCCTATCTTTCAGATGTATTTGAGAAACCAACTCCATTATGAAAATAAATATGGGTGACAGTCATGTAAAAGCTATGTCTCAATATGAGGTGCACGTAGAGTCAATAAAAAGCAATAGAGAATTTTACAGTATGATTTGTCTCCAGTAAAGACTTCCACTTTAGATTTAGTTGAATTGTAATTCAGAAATGTGTCACTTTAATGTAAAAAGAGCTACCATTATTAGAGGAGTTTAGGCCACCTAATTTTTGGATGTCTAATTTGCAGTAGGTTTACCCCACTCTTCTCCTGCTGGCTTTCTAACATGCCCAAGTAAAAAGTGCTGCATCTGTGTTAGGGAAATCCCATACCTGAGGGCAAGCAGGGAGAAGTCATTTAGTACAGCCCTGAGGAGAGAGACTCAGGGGATTCTTGGGGAAGAAGAGACGGATATGAGAACTCTGTATGAGCTCAATGTCCACAAGACCACCCTCATCCTGGGCTGCATCACAAGCAGCATGGCCAGCTGGCTGAGGGAGATGATTCTCCCCCTCATGAGACCCTGCCTGGAGTGCTGCACCCAGCTCCGGGCTCCTCAACACAAGGAAGACTTGAACTTTAGAGAAGGGTTCAGGGAAGGTGTCGTAGGAAGGGGACCAGGACACCAGGTGGTTCATCACAGGTCCAGTTTATTGAAGAAAGCATCAAACACTTATACAGCAAATAATAAGCTTAGGAATATTCTGTAAGACAAGCAATCTATTGGTTAAACTATACCATGAACTCTTCCTCATTCCTTAGGGGTTACATCTCTCTTTTCTCATGTCTCTTTCACTATTTGTTATCGTACTACAGCTAGGCCCAAGGACACGCTATCTAGCAGGTGCAGAACTTGGAGTTAACCACGGTCTTGCACTTTTCCATTCTCTAGTCTGCTACATTCTCAACAGACACCCTGCCTGCAAAAAGGCCTCTGCCCTAGTTAGGACATCTTTACCAAATTAATTCCGCTGTGTCCTCTCTCCTCAAGCCACTCTTTGACAAAACTCTCCACAGGAAGGGCCATGAAGATAGTCAGAAGGCATCTCCTACAAGGACAGGCTGAGAGGGCTGGGGTTATACAGCATGAAGAAGCAAATGCTTCAGGGAGCCTACCTGACAGTAACTCAAGGCATCTTATAAAAAGGAGGAGGAGGAATCTTTGTACAAGCAGATAGTGACAGTACAAAGGGGAATGGTTTAAACCTGAAAGAGGGCAGGTTTACATTAGATTTTATAATAAATACATGTAATTTTTTAATTGCCATACTTGGTTTGTTGGGGTTTTTTTTCTCCTTAGAGCACTGTGTGAATAATATCAAATTTCACTGACTGCAATGGTGGGTGAATCTGAAATATTAAGTAATGGCCCAGTATCTTGTCTTATTTTTTTTTTAATAAGCACAGAAATTTAGACTGAAAAGATTAATAGTATCAAGATAAATGCTCTGTTCTGCATTAACACAGCAAATAATTTGAGCAATTTCAGGAAAAAAGTAAAGTTCTATTTATTTTTATATTAATTCTATTTTTATAACTAACAGCAAGCTTATTTTAAAAATATACTGTATCCACCTTAATCAATATTATTTTACTCAGCAAATAATTTTCCCCCTGTTCTTACCAACATATGAATATACCTTATAATGCCAACACCTGGGTATTTTGTGTTTCTTTTGTCTTTATAAGTGGTAATAAAGCACTCTCTGAATATCCATGACTATTAGATATTCCTCCACCTTCTTAGGTTTTGGACACATATGGGCATCCATAAAATTTTCTTGAATGTTCTCAGGACTCCAGACAATTTCCTTGCACAACAAAATTTATTTTGTTAGCTTGATTCTTTGCTGCAGAGAAGCTTTTGGTGGACAGAAGCTGCTACCAAATCAACTAAATAAACAGGTATAGGAGCTTTTAAATATGGCAAACAACTGTTCAAAGATCAGAGCAACAGAGAGCATTATCCATAGAGTTTAGAAGAGCTGAGGAAAGAAGAATACATGTGTGTAAATAAAGAAGAAAATAGAACAATTCCAACTTACTCTTTGGCAATCAGCTTTCTTTTGTTTGTATTCTTTGGATTAAATTTCTGCTCTATTTCAATCTTCTAAAAAAAAAAGCCCTTAAAGAAAAAAACAAGCAATGCAGAGTTACATACATAAGGAAAGCTGCTATGGTTTAGTTCTATCAGAACAGTCTTCATATTTCTAATTCAGTTAATAGATTCTTTATGATATTTCTCCAGAACTTTTTGCTTTCCTTCTGCTTTTTAAGCTGATGATTGTGCATTATATCATGTTCACTCTCAATTCCAAATCTACTGTTTACTTTGGTTGCAAAAAGAACCCTTTCATGTCTTGGGCAGGGAAAAGAAAAGAATATTTAGCAATCATCTAAACGCAGGGTGAGTATAAAGAATTGCATTTATTCCAAAGATTGCAACGAGCTGGCACATCAGCAAAAACAACAGAGACATTCTTACATTTCCGTTTTAAAATAGTGGAATCACAGAATATCCTGAGTTTGAAGGGATCCACAAGGATAGTCAAAGTCCTACTCCTGGCCCTGCACAGGACCATCCCTGAAAGTTGCTTCATGTGTCTGAGAGCAACATCCAAACACATCTTGAATTCAGGCTTGGTGCTGTGATCACTTTCCTGAACCTTTTTCCAAATGTTTCTGTTGTAAAACAGTGCAGCTTTTTTAAGTCAGCACATAAAGCTCCCGTTTAACCTATTTAGATTTAGCTTCTTTCTGTAGTAATCATGAAGAATAAAATGAATATTTATATAAGTTCTTTATTGCTCACACCTCAGTGCACTCTCATTTCAATAATTTGTATCAGTTTCCATTGTTTTCAGGCAGTTTATGAAATTCAAAACTGGCCCCAAAGAGAGTCTACATAACCTCATGTAAACAGCTTTTAAATCCACATAAAATTTCTCACTTATTTGTTTATTTTCATTCTAAAAAAAGTAAAAATTATTATGATTTCAATGGAAAACTTCAGAGCAAACTGAATAAGGGTGATTCTCTTTCTGACACTTCCTGGTTTTTAAAATATGGAGTGTCTAATTCTAAGACCAATTCAATTATTCATTATCATGGGGTTGTCTAGCACACCTGCTTAATGCTGTGCAAATAAACATGTAATTGACCTGTCCTTAACATGGGTCTGCTTTCATTCCCTCAGGAGATTTGGAGTTAGTTCCTTTCTTTACCAGGTGGCTGCTAAGAAGACAAGGAGAGAGAAAGCACTTTGCACTGCTGGTGGCTGTTAGGTGACGCAATTCCCTTCTGTTGAAGCTACTGCACTTTTCACTTTGAACATTCACTGGGATACAGTGAGAGTGAGAAAGAAATGGATCCTAATTTCTCAGACAGGTTGCATGCTTACATAAATGCTTTGAATACAAAACACCAAGAACACTCAATGCAGTAAATGCTTGATTTACTAAATTGTTGAGCAGCTAAATACTTTGGGCATCCAGTCATGTTCCTAGTGGCTCTGTAAGAACTTCATTATTCAAGAAAACAAAAAGTTGAACAATTTCTGTAGAAAGATCTGAGTGCCCCTTCCTCAAAGTCCTGAATAACTTTTAGCCATGATGTATTTTCAAATACAAAAAAGTAGACTGGCTTTATGATTCATTGACTACTTATACCCTAGCTAGGAATCTCCTTTCCAAATGGGAAGAAAGTAGATTTGCCCAGCACAAAACAAAGGAGGAAAACTTTTAAGAATGAAGAATAAATATCCATGTTCCTTATTGCACATTATCTATATTGGGTAGTATTTTATACATACAATTAATGTTTAGTAGCTAAAATGTTTAGATATCTGGTTTTCTCATGCAGTTTCAGCATTTTATTTTGATACCAGGAATTTCAATGGATAGACAGACAATAAAACCCAGAATTTCTTTTTGCATATCTAATAATTTCTGCACTTTCAGACACATATTTTAGTTTTAGTCTAAGTTTTATTTTTCTAAACAACTTTTGTTCCTTAGTTATTAGAAGTGGAAGTGATAGTCATAACCCACCACTGATATAAATGTAAAAAGGCATTTTTTGCTGTGGATATGAATGGGTTTAAATTTATGGCATTGTGTATGACATTTTTCTGCTCTTTGAAAAACAGTAAGATTTATTAGATAATTTTTCCTTTGCTGACAATGCTTTATATGTGTTTAAAATGCAGATAATAAAAGCAGTGCATATACTTAGCAAAATCTGATAAATAAAACAAAAGCTCCACCAAGAGTATGAGTGAAGCAGTATAAAAATCTGAAAGGGTATCATAACAACATCAAATTGATAAAGGTTCATTAATTTTTTATCCTACTGTACTAAGTCATAGACCAACTGACAAGCATATACATAAAAAGAAAACATCTATGAATTGCAACAGTTTAGTTCAGTATGAGAGCACTTTTTGAAATAAATGAGGTAGCAAATAATATGTAGAATAATGAATATGCAACAGCTCTAAACAAAAATTCATAACAAAGCCACAATGATATAATAGCCTGAAAACTTCCTATTATGTAGACCATATTTATAAATCAAATAGAGTCCTACAGCACCAAGAACCATGGATAGTAATTTGCTTGAAGAATAAAATTCACATATAGAATATTGTTTATCATGCTAGAAAAAGTTTTGACTATGATGAGTTCAAAGGTAAACTGTAAGTACCACTCTCATTTGATTTTATCCCTGTGGTTAACATGAAAAATGCAAAATAATGCCAGAAGAATTGGAAGAAATGGCAGAAGAAACTAGAAAAACCTGAGTTTTGACTATCTATTTAGGTCTCTTCTATCACATATTAGCACCACAATTTTTCTTACCATTCAGGCCAATGGAACATATAGATAGTCCATTGTTTATTGTGCTACTCAGAAAACAAAAGGGATCATCTTTATCTCCCAAATTAATTTATCACAGGGGAAGACATCTCCTTAAACTTATGCAGGATTTTAGTTTCTTGAAGACTGTTTGAAATTTTTTAAAATAATTTTGTCTGCCTTCTAGAATGAAAGAACTGCCTGGATGGATGAGAGGAGAGTAGTGGATATTGTCTACCTTGACTTCAGCCAGGCTTGTATCTCTGTCTCTTAAAATATCCTCATGGACAAAGTCAGGAAGTGTGCACTGGATGAGTGGACAGTGAGGTGGGTTGAGAACTGGTTCAACAGCAGATCCCAAAGGGTTTTTATCGGTGACACAGAGTTCAGATGGAGACCAGTCACTAGTGGGGGCCCTCAAGGTTCAATACTGGGCCCAGTACTGTTTGACTTTCCCATCAATGGCTTGCAGGAAAAGACAGATGCCTCTTCAGCAAGTTCACTGGTGACACAAAGCTGGGAGGAATGGCCCAGAGAGCTGTGCAGCCCTTCAGAGGGGTCTTGACAGGCTGGAGAGATGGGCAGAGAAGAGCTGTCTGAAATTCACAAAGGCAGGATCCTGTACCTGGAGAGGAACAACCCACCAGTACAGGCTTTGGGCTGACCTGATGGAAAACAAGTCTTCAGAGAAGGACCTCGAGGTCCTGGTGGACAACAAGCCACCCATGAGCCAGCAGAGTGCCCTGGGGGCCAAGGAGGCCAAAGGTATCCTGGGGTGCATTAGGAAGGGCATTGCCAGCAGCTCAAGGGAGCTGATCCTGCCCCTCTGCTCAGCCCTGGTGAGGCCACGTCTGGAGTGCTGTGTCCAGTTCTGGGCTCCTCAGGACAAGGGAGACATGGAGCTCCTGGAGCTGGTCCAGCAAAGGGCAGCAGGGCTGCTTAGAAACTGGAGCATCTTTCCTACAAGGAAATGTTGAGGGGTCTGACTAAGAGCAGACCTCATTAAGGTCTAAAAGTATCTGAAGGGAGGGTGTCCAGAGAATGGAGCCATGTTCTTCCCAGTGGTACAAAGCAATAAGACAAGAAGTAAGAGGCAGAAAGTGATGCACTGGAAGTTCCACATGAATATAAGAAAGAACTCCTACACTGTGCAAGTGACTGAGTACTGAAACAGACTTCTCATAGATGTTGTGGAGTCTCTCTCACTGGAGATAGTGAAGAGCCATGTGGACACAGTACTATGCCATGCGGTCTAGGACAATCCTGCTGGAGCAGTAAATCGGACCAGATGACCTCCAGTGGTCCCTTCCAACCTGACCAATTCTGTTATTCTGAAATGGTGATGGAAATAGTAATAGCTGACTCTGAGCTGATACACATGGTATCAACTGGTTAGAGAAGAGCAGAAGATAAACTCAAGGGACTGAAATAGATTCTGAGGAGTTGTTAACATATCATGAGTACAGGTTCACTGGAAATCTAAATATAGCCTTCCAAAGTACAGGGCAAGTACATGAATCATGCATACAATATCATGGGAGCTGATAAAATAATTAATCAATTAGTAGAAGTCATAAATGTGGCAGGTAGAAAGAGAAATCTAAAGGAAGTGGCCAGTTTTGGCACGTTTTTGTTTTCACCTGGTCTCACCTTTTCCCTCATGAGAAAAAGATGTTTTGGCTTAGAGTGAGCTGCTAGGTCCTTCAAATACCTCTTGTCAAGAGACAGTAAGTGAAAAAAAAGTCTTATCAGTATTGGTCCTTTATGTGGGGAGGAAAGATGCATTTTTTCCCTTACTATTTTAGCAAGCATGTAGTAGGGATGTCCTATTCCAGACAAGCTGTGTGAAATGTACCTCAAATTAAAAAAAAATAAAGAGATAAACTCTTCATATCAGGCCCCTAGGGGAAAAAAAAAAAGCAATGATATAAAATAAATACAATGCAAATGATCTCTTTCAGGTAGCTACTTTATGATTACAGGAATGGTGTCCAAGAGCAGCCTATTTCTCTGCAATGAGATGAGACTAACTCAAATATAAAGTTCTACAATTTAGATCTGTCATTAGCTAAATATAAATGAACATTGAGATATACAGTCAAATATATAGAGCATGTAAATATATACATATAATAGTATGTTTCAAGGTAAAATATCCACCTTTTTTCTTGTTTTGCATGAAAAAAATGAACAGCTCAAGTCCCCACATCTTTCATTTTCTCTAATCGGATCATTTTTGGAACAAATTCTGTCACTTAGGTTAATGATATACAGAGATCCAACATCCTAAGTATTCTGCAAGACCTTATAAAGAAAAATAGGAAATGGCATTGTATCTTTTTTTCTTTTGTCAGAAATTGTGTATGCTGAAGAAAAACTTAGGTTCTAAAAATGCTTTCTTCTGCAAACCTGCTAAAAAAAAAGTATTTCCTGATAAACTAGCAAAGGATTAGCCTGCTGTCACGGAAATTGGAAATAACAAGTGCTGCAAGTTACTGTACTTAAATCATTTGCAGATCGCAATGATTTTGAAACTTTGTAGTCAAAGTTGGCTCTGGGCACCCTGCTGCTTTAGGCAATCTTCAGCATTCCACATTTTTAGCTGTCTCATTTAGTTTTATTTTTTTGACTATATTTCTGATTTTTTTCCCAACCAATTAAAACTGGCATGATTTCTATGAAGTTTTTTTCTTTTTTTCTCTTTTCTTTTGTCTGCTTGTCTGATAATAGGTTCTTCTGTTTAAACCTTGTAAGTTGTCTTTGAAAACCACCATTTTCTCACCATCCTTTTTTAACTTTTCCTCACTCTCTCTGTTAAGTAGCATTTAATTGGCTTTTAGCATGTTGGTATCCAACAATTGGTTTGCTTCAATAATTTAACGTTACACAATATGCTTCTTCGATCTCAGCATTCCCTCTTAGTTATTCTTTCACTTCTCTATTAGTTCTTCCACATAATGTTCACACCTTTCTGAAATACCTTATCCCTTTTTCTCAGTGTTTGCACAAACTACTATGACCATTCAAACTTCTCATTCTGCATTCCATAAACACTAAACTACTCCCCAGTTAAGGCTTGAACACAGACATATCTTGAACAGATGTCACACAGATACAAATTTTCTCTGTAGGCACAAAACAGTGTTTGTTGGGGATTTTGCTTAGTTTTGCTGAGTTTCTTTCTTTTCTTTTTCTGGTATGTTGTGCTGGTTTCAGCTCAAGTTAATTTCTTCTCAGTGGCTGTTACAGCACTGTGTTTTGGATTCAGACTGAGAATGGTGTCAATAACACACAGATGTTTCGGTTTTTGCTGAGTGGTGTTTATACTAAGTCAATGACTTGTCTCATGCTCTGCCAGTGAGGAGGAATGCAAAAGAAGTTGGGAGGAAGCATGGCTGGGACAGGTGGCCTGAAGTGAGCAAAGGGATATTCCACACTGCAGAACACCATGCCCAATATATGAACTAGGCGGAGTTACCACAAGGACTGCCAATCAGGGTTTTGGATGGGGGATCTGGCCTCAGTCAGCAAGTGGTGAGTAATTGCAGTGTGAATCACTTGGGTTTTTTTCCTTTTTCTTATCATAATTTCTATTGTTTAGCAATGTAACATTATTATTGAATTTTAATTTATTTTCAATTACTAAATTGTTCTTATCTCAACACACAAGTTCTACTTTGATTCTCCTCCCCATTTCACTGTGTTGGGCAGTGGAAGAAAGGGGGCTTGGAAAAGTGGCTTGTCGTGCTTAATTTCCAGTTGTATTTAAAAGAACACAAGACAGGCAGGAGTTTTCTTTTGCTTACAAACAAAACCTTCAGTTTTCTTTCAAAGATGAGTAGAATACCCTAAGGCATTTTCTCAGAGTGTGTTTGCCAAAGATTCTGCAAAAAATCCTGCAAAAATACATAATGCCATGAGTCCCACTACTGTATCCTGTTGGCATCCCAGTATCTTATGCTCACATTGAATATCTCACATATTCACACCTCAGAAATTTCATTTTATGTACGTTGATTTACTTTGTTTGATATAAAAGAGTAATTTCATCAGTGAACACCAGGACACAGATAATATCAGAACATCTGACCTGCTGTAAACAAATGTTGAAATTCCACACAGTCTCTGCTTGGTTGCACCATGTGACGAGCTGGAGCTAAATTCCAAGTCAGATGCTTGAGATTCTGCAGCATTCACTGCACTCAGTGAATATGCTCTGGTAGTTTCAACAGCATTTCTAAAGAAAGTTTCTCACTGAATGAACAGGAATTGGTAGTACAACCTGCATATCACTTTTCTGTTTATTTATATATTAATTCTTGTTATGTTCAGTGTCATATTCACAGTTTTCTAGGTCCCTATTATCCTCTTAGCAAAAAAATCCCAAACCAAACAACTGAATTACTTAACATATATTTTCCTAATTATTGAATGTGGTTAAATGGAGAATTAGAAAACTAATAGAAAGAGTTGATTTTCTGTCACCTCCATCCCCTCCCCCCAGTTTTTCCTTCTTAAATTATCTATCTTATTTTAAGTTATGGAAAATAACCACTGTTTTGTGATCACTTAGCTTAGGCTTATAGTCCAAACACCTAGGATAGGAACTATTTTATTTAAATAAATACCAACAATTGAAATCTAGTGGGACCTTCAGCCTCAATTTTTACATCAGAGCTATAACAAGTTGCAATATTGTACACATGCTTCTGGAAACCACTATCATCTCAGTTGTGTAACAAAGCTCAGGTTTTTCTGGTATTAAAGTTATGGTTTAGGATTTTTTCTTTTTACTTAGCACTTTAAAGGACAATGAAGGGTATTTTAAAGTTTATTGATTTTGCTCTATTTTGTTTATGCCATGGTTGTAATTTGGAAGAGCTTTTATTGATTCTTTTAATATAATTGCATGCCTATCACCTAAATTTCCATTACCTTGCACTATTTCCTGCCAATTACCCCTGTGTTAAGTGGTTATAAAATTATTCCAATTTATGTTAGTAGCTTATACTCATGCTATACAGGTAAAAATGATTACCAAATAGTGCAAAACTGGTAAGAAATTGACCTTTGATATTAAAAATATGTTTATTAAATGTTAATGGCATTTCTAAAAATTGCCATCAAGTATGGAAAGACAAGTTTTTGTAAAATCATTACAAAAAAATAAGAAAGAAAGATTCTACTCCATGAGACTTTCAAAATAAGAAAGGTGTTACAGAAGCACTCTGGAGTGTTAAAAATTTGGATCTTATATTATCAGTAGAAAATTAAAGAATATGCATGAGGAACTTGGGACAGATTATCTAGTCATGAGATAATTAATGGGCAGAATGGACTGTAAACACTGACAGGGAAATTTCAAAGATGAGGTCATACATAGAGCCTTTGAGTATCTGCAAGAGGAAAAAAAAAGACAGATGAGAACTGTCAGTCAGTTGAAGCTATAATTTTAGTGTAGTTTTTATAGCTTGCTGCTGTGTTTGCTGATGCTGCAAGGAGACATTGTACAAAGATTTGGAACTAATGCAAAGTATGTGAAGCATCCCTACACCAATAAGGATATATCTAGTTATCATGGGTATATTTTCTTATAACAATTAGAAATACTTTAAAAATACTACCTGTATCCTTTATTCCAATATCTATAAGTTGTACTTATTGTTCCACTACTAACACATTTGGATGCACATTTGGTACACTCATACACTTTTTATCTCACAAATGATTTATTCAAATCATGTTAGGCCTTACAAGGATTTTCATTGTATATTCTTCAGCTGTTCTTTCTCCTATTCTTTTTTTCTTTTAATTCAAGCATTTTCTGAGCAGTTTTGCAGCTTAAAAATATTTGTTGACAGGAATAATATTATGAGTGCAAGTAAATTAGTATTTCAGCCTTTTTGAGGGTAAGAATTCTGCGCAACTTGTGACCCACGTCTGCATAGTGTGGTCTCACTAATCCAAATCCTTGAACTTCATCCAATTGCGGGTGACTGGTCTCTATATTCAGTATATATTTAATTTACCCTGGGAGTCCACACTACATGATTAAAGTCCAATGTTATAATGACAACAGGAAAAACTACCATTGTTGTAAACTCATGACAAAATACACAAAAAGTTGTATAATCAAGCATATTGCAATGCAGAAGTGACTCTCTTTAGAAGTTTCTTCTAGTTAGAAAGATTCTGCTGGTTGTTGAAGATGAGTTGCCTTGAATAAAAAACAGAGTATCAGTAAGGTAGGCTCACCGTTCCGAATTTCAAATTAATTCAGCCCACAAAAAAAAAAAGTATTTCAGATAATTCTTCACTTATGCCATATGTTCTGTCTGCCTTCAGCAAACAACAGATTTGGTGTGTTTTATCTTGTCCTTTTCTTTCTTTCTCAAGTCAGTGATTATCTCATCTAATAATTTTCAGCGTGAGTTTTTACATGAGAGTCTTTGTCAGGTTCTCTGTGGAATAACTTTGAGATGCTAACACACCTTTACACATCTACACCAAAGACTTGTTCTTGCCTGTTTTTTCTTAATGAAACTGTTCGGTGTTCTATAACTGCATAGAAAAAAAATATTTATAAGGAAAGACAGTGCTACATTTTTTTCTGTGAACAACCAAGACTACTAGTGTGTGAAATAGAGAAGCTACAGTGCTTAAAACCTCCCTTACAAGAAAGGTTTGAGTAGGGGTAGTGTTGGTAATGTACAGCTTCATGGTGCAAGCTGGCTCTAACCTGCACTGGAGCTGCAGACACAGCATGGAGTGTGACCAACAAGCACAGCACTGGCACTGCTGGTCCAGCAGTTGTTCAGACCTAGCTCAGCTGCGGGTCCCAGGAGCTCGCAGGTGACCCTGACAGGCTTCATGCCCCAAGGCTGCTCTACAGGGAGCTCCCACTCTCTAAACCACCACTGTCACATTATTGCCCCCATTTTCTTTGAGAAGCATGATGTTATGTGGCATACAGACCAAGACCTTCCTTAATGTGCTCACCCATTGTGCCACTTAGGTTTTGCTGGTTTTGTTTGTGCACACTCCCAGAGCAAGTTCTTTCCTGAGAAAGCCTCTTTCCCTGGCCAGTATTACTTTCTGCTTTGCACTAGTTTCTTTCTGAAGTTCAAAAGTTCAAAGCCCTATCAACAATATAATGATTTTAGTAGATAATTTCTCTGAAACAAAGATAGAAGTGAATTAAATTAAAATTAGGTAGATAAAAATTAGGCATAAAATGTGAATACTGGTGGAATGTACCATATTCTAGTTTGTGTAAGATATACTTATCAAAACATACTTTATGTATCCCTGAAGAAATACAGAATGTAGCATGAGGCTGTGTCATTATTGGTATTAGTAAATTAAACTGGGGTCAGGAAATGTAAATAACTTCCTAGATGCTCAAATCAGTCACCCACAGCTATTAAATTGGAAGCATCCTGGTCTTGTTTTGTCCTAGACCAGTCAGCATTCCCAAATAATGTCCTGAGACGCCTTAGCATTTACCACAGAACACCTTTCCTAATACGTAGTTTGGAAATGGTTACCTTGTTACAGAATAGAAGGGAATTTAACATGTATTTGGACTGTTCTGTAAGTATTCACAGTTTTGCTGATAGAAGGTCACAAGTCTAATTAATGTACTATTTTAGGCACACACTGAGTCTATTCCAGTGGGTTGCCACTACACTGTGTAGTCTTCTTCATTTGCTTTTCTGCATTTCAATATTGTACAAAACTTGGAAGAATTTGAATAATAAATATTAAGAAAATCATAATTCCTAATATCTTTCAACCCAGAGAGCATCTGGGACATGTAAGAGCTTGTAATTACTCAGGCAAAAAATAGGAGTTCAAATCAATCTTTAATATCCCAGAACATCATCTGATCCTCTCTTTCTTTTCTATATGACAGGTACTGTAGATGTAACACGTGGAATATTTCTGTCCAAACATGGTTGTCTTTATCTGAGCTGACATACTTACACTCCCTTTATAGCCTCTGCAAGAGAATTAATTGCTCTGGAACACAGTGCTGTCCTTGACTATCCTTGTTAGTAGGCTCCTGGGCCAACACTCAGAGAGGGATGAGAAACCCATGACCAAGGGAGGTCCTGTTTGAGGTTTCTCAAATTGTAGTGATGACTATATTCAGGAAGTGGCTTGCCTGTAACTGTCAGTAAAATCAAGATTGCTATCCAGCTGAGACCATATTTACTTCAAGACACAGCAAACAGCCTGCAAGACTCATGACTATATTGGTTAGGTTTCCGTTAAATTTAGAAATTCACACATTTAACTCATCCAGTGAGTTTTAGATTGAGTCTACTTCATCAATTTGCTAATTTCCATGGAATAGTTTCTTAAGTGACTTTCTCCAAGTAGTGGGGAAAATTTTCAAATCAAAAGACAGTAGAGAAAATATCTATCCTGCAAAAATAGAACTCTTCACACCACTCATTTCTGGTTTATAATCAATTAACATGCAGTATCCTCCAAATTCTGTTTTATTTTCCTCAGAAGAAAGACATCTGCTACCTGGAAGTGATCCATGCATGTCATTTTCCTATGTTTGAAGCACAGATACTGGTAGGAAATAGTATTGTGATCACCTACATTATAACCAAACAGCTTCACTTACTTTAGGTTTTCTCTCTTTTAAGTCAGCCAGATAATTTTCAGAGAAATTAGCCACAATGTCATAAGATTATGCATTCAAAAGAGGTTGTAAATCAGAAAAATCTTTTGCAGACACCTAAGCAATTAATCTTGTTTACATGCAATTATTGTGCACAATTATCTCTAGTAGTAAATGTCTAGCAGAAGAGAAACACTGCCTGTATCACTGCAATGTAAATGATTTAAAATGAAAATTGAAAAGAATCTAAATTTTCTTGAGTTTGTGCTTCTTTTTCTTTTTGTGACTACTGTTTTACTACAACAGAACAAGTGAAGAAAAGCACAGCAGTAATCCTGCAAGAATCTACTTCAGCATGAAAAATTAAAAGCCCAGTTTTACTAGCTGGCCATGGAAATTTATTATAGGTCAGTGGAAGATAATAGAATGATTACACTAGATGACACAACAGCCAGATATTTTGAACAATCTCAGTAGAAGAGCTAAAAGCAAATGTGGAATCATTTCCAATTCATAATCAATTGAAATTAAATTATTAAATGTCTACTGATTTTTAAAATAATAAATAATAATAATTTTAAAATAACCCCTTCGGGCTGTTATTTTATTTTATTATTCCATGGAAAAGCAGCTGTGATTGCAACTTTCTACATTCTGATAATGGACCCTTCCAGAGCAACATAAAAAACTCACAAAAATAAACACAGCCAGGTATTCATGTTTTGTACTTTGCTGTGATATTTTGTGCATCACGCTGCTACATTTCTGCAACTCAGCAAGAAAACATATCTCTTTCTTGAAGAAAAAAATAAAAATCTATAAATTAGTGTTCAAGCACCATAGACACAAAAGAGAACTTTGCTTTAGTCAATATGCTACTCTGAAGAGCAAGAGCAAGACCAAGACAGAAAGAAGTGGCTAACACTCTGTTTCAATTACTTCCTCGGTGTCAAGGTCCCAAGAGCACCAATGGTTTGATTGGACTTCTGGCTTCACCTCAGACCTCAATTCCCATCCTGCATTTGAGGATCACCAGACTTTCAATGAAGCCCTAGCCTGCTCACCTTGTTCATCTATCACAGGACAGTGCTGTGGCAGCTGAGGGCACCACCCCATGCTGTGGCCAAGCTCAGCTTCTTGCTGACCTTTCCTTGTACCCCTGCATTTGATGCTCCTGCACAATTAGTTCTGGCCTTATTCAGCCAGATCTTGGCCCTCATGCAGACCTGATCCCAGCATTTCCAAACTGGCCACCACAGGCTGGTCCCCACAACACAGAATCCCGTAGGAGGCCGCGAGCAGCCTAGAGAAGCATCTTGCAACCCCATGTGTTCTGTAGCACACCCTGCACTTACTGTGATCCCTTCTGCCACAGCAAAAGGTGTAGAGGGTGTAAGCGTTTCTAGGTCAGATGTGACTATTCATCACCACCTGCCCAAAGGCTAACCAAGCCGATGCACAGCAGGAGTAATTTCATGGCTCTTGTTTGGGTAATCCCTGGCACTGATGTCGGTGACTCTGCACTGTGGATCCCCAACAACTTCTACAGTAACCTTATTGTAAGGCAGCACACACGTGTTCTTCCTTGCAAGAAAGGCAAGAACTATCTGAATATTTAGTCAAATATGATTTAAGTTTTCACTGAAAATAATTTTTTTCTCATCTTAAATTCCATGTATAAACTGGTATTTAAGATGAAGACTTTGGGATATTACAGCCATTTTTACTTAGTAATTCAGACCTCATATATGTAGTCCCAAAACTTTCCATTTTAAAACAGATTTATTTAAAAAAAAACCACTTTGGTGTGAAAAAATATTAATATATTAGCTCTAGTATTTGTTTGTATCTCTACTGAAAATATTTCATGTGGATTAGATAATAACAGGTTTTTGTTATTTCTTTAAAGACATAGATTTCACTGAAATGACAGCTGAAGAGACTACAAGAGCTCTTAGTCAGAATAATTATATATTGAAGATCGTTGATTAGTCTCCAGAATGCTAATCAAATAGAAAACAAAAGAAGCTGGAGTGTCACCAAACCTTGCAGATCTGCACTGAAAGAATTTATTAGATTATGTGTTATACAACCTATGTAAACTAAACATCTGTTTACTATTCAAGATGTGAAGCACAGCCGCATTTCACAGAGACGTGCTGTCTTGCAAAAACTTCACTGACCTTACTGAGGAATGACTCCTTCCTGGCTCTGTATTTTGTAATCCTTGAACTCTTAGACAAAGCCATCAGGCAGCAAGGCAGTACTGACTCATCCTGAATCATGTGCAGCTGTGGCTATTTGTCCTTTCAGAAAATGATAAAACCTAATCACACCCCTACATCCCCCCTACCTCTTTAGTTAAATAACCTGAAGGAGTAGTTCCTGTTTATTTTGGTAAAATAGCTCAAATAATTAACAGCAAAATTTCTCAGAAGAACCAATTTGCTCTATTTTGAAAGGTAATTTTGTTGAAAATGCAGTTTAGCTTACCTAAGAGTCAAGAGATTGTGCTGCAAGGAAGAACCACTGTATTATTTCTGTAAATACACATAAATGAGTTGAAATAATGCTCCAAATGAGAGCAGGGAGCACCTTGTTATGTACACCATTCATTTTGACTTGAAATCTCTACCAAGAGCAAGTCCATTCTATACCTTATATGCCCACTCCAGAACTTAATTAGTTTAAGTCATCTAAGCTTAAGTGAACTTAATCATCTTGGTTTCCTAACTGCAGCTTCCAGGCTCTCAAGGTAAAAAACCCTTCTTGTATAATTTTTTTTTCAGTTTAGATATCTATGTTTCCTCACAATTTCTTCAGTCATTCTAATACAGTTTCTGCTTAAACTTTTACAATAACTGGATTTTCGGTATTGTGTTTCTTCTCTCCATGAAATAACAACATTAAAATGGGGTACAACTTCTGTCTTGCTTTGACTCAAAAAAAGCACTTTTTCTTCTATTTATTTCCATCAAATATCACATTATGCAGGCTGTTTTCAAGGAGACTGGTTGGAGACTTCTGCAGCTGTGGGATGTCTGTCCAACAGCTTCAGTTTTCTCAAAGTCACTTGCTGTTATTTATTCAAGAAAATATTTTCCTTCTACCAGATCCCAAAATGAATCCCATGCCATAGGCAGGAGACTAAATGTGGGGGACTTCTGTTTTACTGCTGGCAACCCACAGAAGTTATCAAACTACACCAATTTATTTCAATTTGCTTGTGAGATTTACCAGGGTCAGTTTTAAGCAGGTAATTAAAGGCATGTTAGTTTTGGAACACATACAGCTGTTATAAAGCACATCTCCTTGTCTCCAGAAGTTCAGGTTTTCTTGCAAATTCTTTGTGCAGCTTAGACATTCACATTGTTATTTTATTTCTTTATGATTTTGTGTGCTTTTTATGAAGTGTTTTGAGGTTGGTTTGGTTGGGGTTTTTGGGCGGTTTTTTGGTGGTGGTTTTTTTTTCCTTTTCTTTATTAAATATTAGATGATTTTACTAAAGGCTATTCAAATTAAACACAAAAAATGTTCTACTAGAGAATCTTAGAAAAAGTGACAGATGAAGGAATTCTAGTAACCTAACCTGTGAAAACTGTATGAACATGACTGCTCCCAGGATTATCACAGGAGAACCATTAGGATGATTCAACAAAAGAAATTCTTTTCATAATGTCATACAAACTAAACAGATACAGAAGTAACCACGGGGTGGAGGAGGAACTGAAATTTAGAACACAGTAGGCATGAGTGTGGGACTGTGTGGGACCTATTATGGCATTTTTAGGGGAAAGAATAAAGTGGGGTAAATGCAGGGCTGAAGATGAATTAAGATTAATAAATACAGAAGAAAAGAGGTTAAAAGGCATACATAAGTATGGGTCACAGTTGAGCAAGTGCTAGTTGATATGACTGTCTGGTTTGGTCATCCCTGACCATTGTAGTTTGTCCTATATTCATATGGATTTCTAGCTATCTTATCTGAACTTTAGGTCATATGGCTTCATGTGTGAGTGTTAGGGAAGTTCACCTAAAGTTAAATTGCAGCTGTAAGATGTCTGAGTGCCAGCTGCTAGAGGGGTAAACTGTAGGGCTGAAGGAGGAGATAAGGATATGTTATGCGTGTACTGGGTAAACTGAAGGTTTTAAATCAGCTGCTGGAGAGAAGGTGTTTTTCCAGGAGATGTGTATACTCTGCTATGGAACTTCCATCCTGATCATTCAGTGATAGCAAAAATGACTAAGCTGTGCTGTTTGTATTCTTGTGGGTGCCAAGACAGGCACTGCTCTCTGTGCTGTGTGCTCATCATTGCTTGTACCATGTGAGTGCCTGTGGGAAAATATCTCCGGCCTACAGACTGGCTGGACATGGGCACAGGGAAGCACAGCAGTCCCCCTTTGATCCAGCTAGGATGGGAGGGCTACTCTGGTGCTGAGAATCTGCACAGACTCTGCTACAGTGGACCAGGATGGAGAGATGATCCACTCCAGGTTCCAGGAATCTCATCATGTCTCCCACTTCGAACACGTACAAAATTCTTAAGACATGCTATTTTATAAAGCCGAACATTATTAAATCAAAAGGTATACACTCTTAAATGCTTAAGAAGTAAAAATACACAGTGGCTACACAGCTGTCTTGATCAATCAGAAACATCCTAATCAGTAAAAAAGACAACGGGACTTTTAGGCTTTTGAAAAACACTACTGTTCTTGATCCCATTTGAAGTAACATTCATTATGGCTTTACCTTCTAATTCTTTGTTGATATAATCCACACCAATAAATCCTCAGGCAGCTACATCAATTTGTAGTTCTTGGTGTATTTAGAATATTAGAGAAATATTTCTACTCTATTTTTTAATCTTGTTTTCCAAAGTTTGGTGAGTATTACAAAAGGGACTGGAAAGTTTATGAGTTAATTTTAGCAGACCCTTTCTTACTTGCCCTGTTAGAGATGTAAACTTTGTGTTGCAACAAATAATTAAGGGATAAATACTGCCTCCCATTTGTTTGAAAAAAAACCAAACATCCAAGAAGAAATGCAGATAGCTTCAACTTAATTAATGTTATTATGTGCAAATTTATTAATAGCATCTGGCAATGAACTCCTAACTTTTCAGAAACCTATTTTTTTTTTTCAAAGACTCCTTGGGTTTTTTGGGTTATACTTTTACTGATAATTTTAACTTTTTTCAGCAATAGCCTCTCCATAACAAGACCCTCATACAGTTCCTTTGCATACTGCCACAGGAAAAGGATCCTTAGTCTCACCTAAGTAATTGACAGTATAAAAATAGTGATTAATTATAGGTTAAAATAAAATGTTAAAAGATATTTCTAAGGCCATTGATACCAATGGCAGAGTTCTCTTGCCCCAAAGCAGCTGATCCAGACAAAGTATATAATTATTGTATGATTAAAAATCTGAAATATTTAGTATTTGGACAAATCAGCACAAAATTCATGGCTGGCAAATTCATTGCATGTCACTTTGTTATCTAAAGACCTGGAATCCAAAACTGAAAGTCCTGTGCCTGCAACTCTGCAATTGAGGGTAAGTGGCATGGGAGTGCTGGTCTAGATCCAGACAAGTTACTGCTGCTTCTAACAGGGGTTTAGTTTGAATGTGTTCCTGGCGATTTGGGAACTGCTGATATTTCAGAAATATTACAAAGATTCTTTTTGAAGACACTGGCTTTCAGAGTGTCTGCTATATGAGTTCCTTAGATAATCTCAATTTTGCTTCAGACCAGTTAGTATATAAAAAGAATACTGGAAGATATTAAAATGAAGTACAAGTCATATCCTACAGAAGTCCTTAGGCAAAAATTTAATCTTACAGAATATTCAAATAATTTAAATAACAAATTTGTAAACCTTTTAGTAATAGTCATGGACAATAACTTCCTCTTGAATTGGCATAATTTTTCCAAATGCACTTTATGCTATTAATTGTGCACCTCCTCAAATGAACTGCAGCCGTAAGCAGTAATAAATGAAAAGGCATTACTCTAGCGGATGAAAAAGGTTAAATTTGGTGGCTAAATTTATCTCTTGTGCATTTAAAGAGCCAAACTCTTTAGGCAATCAAGATAATTTTCCAAATATTTTGAGAATCAGTCTTGTATGTCCCAGCTTTTCACCAATGTAAGAATAACACACAGAAATAGACATGCTCCAGCCAATCCGAACTCAGAGTAACTGAACAGCTATTGATGTGTACCTGTATGGGCTTTTCCTAAGCTATGCATTTCTCTGCACACTCATTGGTTGAGCTTATCTGATTTGCATAATCACTATACAGTTATTTCTCAATAGTTCAGGCTGGTCAAGCTGTTTACCAGCAACAAAGATGCAGTCTCAGCTTCTCTTTCTCTCCAAATGATGTAGAAAAACTCTAAAATTTACATGAAAGAATAGAATAAAATATTCAAAAAATCAAATAAAATGGAGCTGTCAAGCTGTTCGAAGGAAAACTATAAGAAAGCCTTGATTCAATGGATTATGCCTATTTCCATAAATACACCCCTCCCCATCCTAATCTTTATCTTGTGCAAGCAGGTCAACAAGGTTCTTGTTCTCACAAGAATTGTAAGATTTCTATCTACTTCTTCCTAGCCTCACTGGGAGAATTCCACTCTATCCCTTCTGTTTAGTAACATATGCAGTTATTTCTGCGGAAAGAAGTACTTGGCAGATGAATGGAAAATGTGCAAAAAAAAAAAAAGAAATTAAAATGGAAAGAAACACAAATAGGAATGTAGGCAGAATTTAGTAAAATGAAGGCTTGGACAAACATATGAGAAGATATAAAGCAAGGATGGAAAGATGGCTCTGTATTTTAAAATAAAGTTTAGAGTTGGTCCATTTCCATCATTTATCTTTGAATATACCTTTGCCCGTTTTTCACTCAGGAACTTTTCACCATCACCAGCTTCATGACCATGTTCAAGTAGCCTTATGTCAGTCACCTTATTGAAATTTACAGAAAGATTGAACTCTGTTAATTTAATGAAGTTTAAGTCTAGAATGGATTATTTGTTTCTTATCAATTTTTTTCCATAAAATAACCACAATTAAGGTAATCTGGATTTTCAAAAGCTTTTTATTATTAGTGAAGATTTTTAATCTGTAAGAGACTAAACTATAACTTCTTTAGATTATCATATTTTTGCTTTGTTCTTCCAAAATTGCCTTTAATACAAATATTTATTGGTCTGACAGTGCCAAGAATAGGGAGAGAAAATAAGGGTGGGTAAAACTGACAATTTCCTTATTGCAACCACACAGAGAAACTGCCTAAAATTGTGATGCCAATATTCCTCGATCCAATACAATTGACAGATAAGAAGACAATTCAGGGTGAAGTTGTGATGAGACTTATTTATATTACTTATCACAAATGCTTCCATCTCACCACAGAAAAGAATGCAAATAAGTTCTTCCTTTAGCTTCTCATGGGCATTACAGAAAACTCGAATTAAATTGCTTAATCACTGCTGTTTTAAGCCTTCAACTCTCAAGGAAGTGTATCTGCCTCCTAAATTCAGTGGGCTTCAGGCACTGATTATCTGGGCTTGTGGTCTATAGCTCCTTGTTTCTTCTTACAGTATTTATGGCAGTGAAGCCTATATAAACATCTAGAGGTAACTGAATATACTACTTCCACTACACCTTCTGTAACTAGATATTATCTCTTGCAATTCAGGCATATATTTTGGTGATAGTTGTTATGATGAGATTTTAAAAAAGATTGCTAACCAACAAATATGATTCAGGTTTTGTTAGTTAGACTGTTTCATTCCATCTTTATTCTTTAACAATCTTCACAAATATAAAAGTTCATTTCTTTAGAGAATACTCCCCTGGAACACTCAGATGTATGATTTTATCCATAAAGGTGATTGTCCATCTTGTCCAGAAGCAAAATTTAATTTTTGAAAATGTTATTCTAACTTTTTTCCTCATTTAAAAAAAACCCCAAAACTTACTGACTATTTTACCTAGAAAAAATAAAACACAAACAAAACCAGAAAAGCCAAATGACAAATCCAAGACCTTTCAAGTTTGTAAGTCTGTAAAATTAGTGTCCTAATTTGCAGAGGTCAAAATCCCCCCTATCAGAGTGCAATGTTGCACCTTTTCCTCCTCTCCCACTGTGACAAGTACTTACCATCTGGCTGATCACCTGGTAGCAATGGATTTCCCACTTATGTCGGAATATAGTTCTCCACAGTATATTCAGAATATACTTCTCCACAGTATATTCTGAATACTGTATTTATGAATCAATTTATTCTTTTGATCTATAAAATAATAATTTGTGTGTTAGTTTGGAGGAGAGTTTAAAAAACATTTACAGATACAATGAAATAACTCATACTTCTCTCATTATTCTTATCTTTCTCAATTACTCAATTAACAGCTCTGTCCAGCAGTCTTAATCCCCTTCACCTTCTGTATATTCAAGAAACTACTCCATCAGTGACAAAATCTTGTGTGAAAAATTATTACATATAATGGTTCAAAACCAGCTGCTTGCATGTACCCCGCACAATCAGTATTTAATATTATAAGGTAACAATTGCTGCAAGTAATATAAGTAAGACACATGTAAGATAAAATCTTCTAGCTCGTGTGAAGGAAGAATTAAACAACCAAGTTGATGGCTAGATTTCCTTATTCTTATTTTTAATCTTGAATTTCCTGCTTTACTTCATGTACACTAGCTCTTTAACATCTAATGTTCCATGTGCTATAACTTAATATTTCTACTGTTAGAACTCATGAAACTTTTCATCAGTGTTATCTTCTATTACTCACTGTAGCACAAATTAATTTCTCTTAATGTCTCACATGTGGCTTGTTCAGTTTTCAAAGCAAAAGAAGGTGGCTGCATTCACAAAGCTCTAGCTGTTAATCCTGAGAGAAACAAACACCTCCCCCTTGCCTATCTCAGCACCTGCCTATCTCAGGTGCTAACTCGAGTCCATATCCTGGAGATAGGGATCAGTTTATCCTGATTCAGACACTTACATCTGGTTAGTTGTCTGTCTCATCAGTTTCCACTGATTTTACTGACTGGTGGCATGGCTCATTTGCTGACACAAGTCTGTCTAGTGGCACAGAGATGTACTAGACTTTCTTGAGTAGTTCCAGTTACTGTTACAGAGGGATATAATTAGTGCTTCTGTGTCAAGTAACAACCCTGCACAGGTGTCTTCAGTAGCATCTGACATGTCAAATTCCATTACCAATTATGTTTAGACAAATTAGCTCCTAGATCTCCACTAGCCAGCATAGTACATTAGATGAATTTAGCTATTTTTATGTATGTACATTTAATTCAGGGCCTCAATTAAGTTGAGTACAGATGGTGCTCTGTGGCATTTGAGATTTCTTAGTAGATTTCACCTGGCTTCCAGAATTGTTTCAGAAGGGCAGAGGTGTTCTCTAGAGCTGTTATAGACCTTATGAAGAAGTATTAGAAGCACAAGGGTAGATCTTTAATTCAGGGGAAAAAAAATAAAATCCGACACTAAGTGCCTAAAACCTGGAGCTGAATTGCACTGTCACTATTTCTTGGAACAGAGAAATAATAACTTTTCATTTTGAAATAATCAAGAGGGTTAGTTTATTTCAAAATATATTTGAATTGGAAAATCTGTTGAAACTGAAAGTCACAAAAGAAATAATTTGATATTGAAGTCTCATGAAAGAATTGATGACAAGTTATTTGTTCTCTCATTCAATAATTTGTCTCATCCTCTATAACACTTGTATTTCTTCCTCTAAGATAAATTATTTTCCCTTATATTGTCTTTTTCTTCGTTGTTGTATTTTTGTTCCAAATAATATGAGTCTTAATTTCTCAGTCATTGAAAATACTCCACAAAACACAGACATGTTCATATATTTTGGCTTCATTTAGCAAGATTTTATGAATTATAAACCTGCACTTTTAAAATATTATTGTTTAGGAATAATTAATTTTTACGCCATTTCAGAAGTTTCATTTCAGTCTCTTATTCCTTTCAAGGAATGTCATCCATGAAGTAGAAGGAGGTAGGCAGTGTGTACCTGCTCACATGCTACTGTGCAATCAGGTCACAGTCTTAAAAATTTTCCTTCATTCTGTGAGAGACAAGAATAGATACAACATCCATCTAGAGGCCACTTCAGGTAGTAACCAGTCACATTATTTAAAAAAACCCCCAAGTTTTCATATGGAATATATGCTCTTTATTAAGTGAAAAAATTGATTTAACTTGGAATCCAACAGCTGTAGGAACAGTCATCACAGAAAGCTATGGTTTGAACTCCTGGAAAGTTTTAACTCCCACAGAGTAATTTCAGATGGTTGACACAATGTATTAACATTGTCACCTGATTACATCATTTCATAATCTGAGACTTGTGACTGAGATATCTATACTTGCAGGTTGAACCTAGTGAACCGTATATCACTTTATGCTTCATTCCAATGCAACATCCACATAAAACATCAGATTTCTCCATGGGAGGAGAAGGTAATTTTGACTGTCATGTATATTTTTGTCCTGGTGGAAGAGAGGGGGGAGGAGTTTAGCACAGTCTCAGTGTGGCCAGGTTATTATTCTATACAATGCACATCATCGCAGAGGGAGGTGGTTCTGGGAGGAAAAGTCAGGTGCCCAACCATAAGTGCAGTGTTTTGCCTCCCTTCTCTACAGCAGGAAGGGGTTGGCATCAGCCTCTGCGGAGCTGTACCCAAACACCACCACCTCCCTTTTTCTCTGGAATGCAGCTACAGGACATAGTGCTGAAAGGACACTGGCAAAAATGGGAATCAACACTAGTGCTGAACCAGCAGCACCAGCATGGAGACTGCTGGGGGAAAAGGGCCAGCACAGGAGACCCCTAGCCCGTGCAAGGTGACAAGAGCCCAGGTGACAGGAGTGAAGCTGAGCCTGGTCCAGCCAAGCTGAGCTGGAAGGATCACAGGGGAATGGTTGGAAAAGCGACAGTGACATGGTCCATCTCCCACACAAGAAGGCAGTGGAAAGGGCAGCAAAGGCAGCTGCACAGAAATGAGCCCAGAAATGAGTGGACCAACAGCCAGACCTGACTCAGATGACTGAGCTTTCAGGGAGGTTCTTCATCATTGTTTGTCATTCTTTTTGGGCTTGGGGTGGAGATCTGGGAAACATCAGTTTAAGAGCTCCCCCACTGTCTTGTCATTGTTCCTAGTGGGATGTGTGGGAACAGTCGCCTTTGTCTGGGGAAGTCACATGGACACAACCTATGGGGAGAGTCCTCCATCTTCGTTTTGTTCCTCATTGGTGGTGAACACTCTTTTGTGGATGAAATACACTCTCTTTGTTGTTAATATTGCTGTTATTGTGCCCATCTTATTCCATTGCTTTGTGTTTTCAGAAAATTATTTTCTCAGCCCATACTCTCTGCTGCTGTCACTCCCTTACAAGAAAGGCTGGGAGGAAGGGGAGTGCCTTATTTGGAGTTTCATTTCTGTCTAATGTTCAAACCAGCATAATCTTCTACTCAGAAGAAAAAGTTAAAAAGTGCTGTTTTCTTATAAGCCAGACTTTCAGATGTGGAAGTCATAATGTGATGAAACAGACTAGTTTTAAGTTTCCTTGCAGTCTTTGATCTCCACATTTTATAAAGCATTTCAATAGCTAAAAAGAAAATTCCCCCACCCTCCCCACCAAGACCAAAAGTTGATTAGGCAGAGCAAATCAAGCAATACTTTACCTACAAAAACAAACAAAAAAATTCCAAAACTTCCAGAATTAAATAATACAGATAATACAGATATTATCAAATTAGCATAATCAAATAGAGAAAAGAGGAAGGACAGAAAAAAATATGTCAACACTTCTGCAACTGTTACAGTTTTTCACTAAGCTATTCTAGACTCTTGAAGAAAGACCATAGTAAAATGAACCTAAGCTGCAGGAACCAGAAACTGAAGACATATCCCTCTTAAAAAAACAGTGAAATCAAAACATCCACATTTGCAGATGAAATATTATTCTTCACACTGTTCAGGCTTTGCAAGCATATTGTTGCAAAACTGGGTCATTTTCCTCAAAAAGTATAAAAATATTGCAACTAAGAAAAATGTCAGAAATTATACACAGAAAGCACATCAGTTAAGATGAAAGAAAGTAGGACAATTATACTTAATGTATATTTCTCACTAAAATGCTTATAAACAATATTAGACAGAAGTTACTTACTAGCTGTTATACAACTCTTCAGAACTTATCTGTATTTCAAACAGCTATAGAATTTTGACTTTCACTGTGTCTAAAAATTAATATTTATTACACAGAAAGTAAATAATCCTTTTTACCACAAAATCTCTGTGCCCATGTTGCATATTGAATTACTTATTTTCCAATCTGCCAGAAATAATACTGAAATATTTCACCTTTGGAAGAAATTATCGAGCAACTTTCCCATCAATATAATTTTGGTGGGATTTTTTTTGTTTTGGTTTTAGTGATTGTCTTTTCTTTTTAGTCTAGTTTGGGTTTTGGCTTTTAGTTTTTTGAAGGCTGTCTGTTTGACCATCGTGGAGATCGTTCATAAGAATGTAACCCTGTCTGGCAAATGATATTCTCTTTAAAACACAGTCAGGTTCTAGGAAAAATTTGCTATAACATACATCTGTCTCAGCTGCAGACTGGGTTATTTCACTTTCTGTCCTCTTTTTGCTTAACAGCTTAGACATAGCCTGAGCATCTTCTCTCAGTAATTATCTTGTCATTTTTGTTCTCAGAGGATAGGAACATATAAAAACTCAGTCATTAAAAATAGAATGCTACCCAATAAAACCAGGAAATGAAAAGAAGACTGACAGAGATAACAAAAACGACACCAGAAGTTCATCATTTTATTAAAGGATACACTAAAATAGTAGCAATATATAATGCTTTCTTTTAGGAAAAGGAAGGGCTTTTCCTAAAGTTAACAAATATAGAACTCATGTCTGAAAGTTCCTTTTAAATTTATGAATCAGCTGCATCAACAGCTAGGTGTCTAGCTCAGTAGTTCTCTGGTTATGTAACTGAATTTTCATTTAACATGGCTATTTGTTAAGTCACACTTCCTCTACTACCAGCTTAAATTGGTGTAACCTCACTGCACACTTCCATTTATATTTTATAAACACAAAGCATAATTAAATAATCTGATCTGTGTTTTGTTGTCATATCTTTCCCTGTACTTACACCTCCAGTGGTTTTTGATAATAACTGAACATAAGAATTCTTCACTTAAAATATAATAGAGGAGGCTTTTGAAAGATTATTGTATTTGAAAACCTTCTAACCAATTCACAATCAAAAAAATAAAAAAGCAAGCAAACATATGCATTTGAATTTACCTGTAAAAGACCTTAAAATTGCAATTTAACTGTTTAAAGTTAGAATATGATTAGAAGTGCGATATTAGGCAATACTATGAGATTTCTTAAAGTGTTGATTCAATTATGTATTCCAAAAACACAGCTTTTTTGGAAAAGTATTAGCATTTTTTAAAATAATTTGTACTTGTTTAGAGTAGATTAGAACAAAAAGAAGCATACACAAAAGTCCTAACTTCTGATACTGGAATGATAGGAGTAAATTAAATACTGAGATAGATGCCTCTGTTAATATTATATTATTAAAGAATGATTTCATAGTTGTCACATAACCTTTTTGCAATATGTCAATTTTCTTTTACAAATTAGATAGTGTTTTACAGAGAGAAAATAAATACCACACCCCTGGGAAGAAAAAGAAAATAAGAAATCAAAATGCTAAATTTTCTGATGAGCTTCTTCTAAAGGAAAGTTCAGGAAGACTTAGAGGAAATGCATGCGGTAATTCTCTGAGACTTTAACAGAAAAACTAAAATAATCTAATGTAACCTAGAAATTCCCCAACATTTGCATATCTCCTCTATCCTTATCTGAATCTTGTATGCCTTCTGCAATATGCAAAGGTCTTGGGCTTTGCTAGTGGAATAAGGACAATTAAGGACTGAGATGGCACATCATTATTTTTGGCATTATGCTTATAATGCAAAATTTTGCAAAAGTAAGAGATTAGCTATTTGTTTAAAAATGTCTGGAAAGCCATCCAGCTCTGCTTAGTCTTTACTCACAGAATTTCTGATTGGCTGAATATCAATTTTTTGAATAGCAGGTCATGTGGGAGAAGGTTTATTTACATTCTTATAAAATATTAATATATACTTAAAAACTTAGAAAGTACCACTGCTATTTTGGTAAAGTGAAATATTTTACATTAAAAGTCCCAGTGCAATTAATCTGATTCCCACAAATGTAATTCCTTTTACACAAATAGAACAAGTATAATTTATTTATATATCAATGAAAATTGCAGATTTCCCCTTCCTTCACTGCATGGGTGACTAAAAACCTAAACGCATTTTTTCTTTGTACAGTAAATAAAATACTTGCTTGATTGTGAGATTTATCTAAAGCCATCTAATCCAGACTAACTTCTGTTATGAGAGAATATTTCTTCTTTCTTTATCTTTTTCAATACATATGTGAGAAGTAATTGGGAGAACTCTATGCTTGGTATATGTGAAGCACTCAAATTGCTGTAATAAACTGCACAACCATTACTGAAGTGTGAAAGGAAAAGAAGTAGTAGTTTTTTGGCATACAGTTTTCCTCATTCAGACTGGAAAACTTTTAGATAACTCAGGGAAGAGTGAAAGAAGTTGACTTCCATCATAACATAGGCCGTTCCACCTTTGTGAAAACATGTTTGATAATATGGTCCTGAAATTTTGGGTCCTGAAATTTTATTGTGAAATTTTGCTCTGAAATCTTTATCCAAGCAAATGTGAATGAAGCGATAATTGTTAGACACAGATGTCTATCCAATGTCAGTGAAAAATGAAGGAAAACTGAAAGTCCCTGGGCAATTTGTATGTCACTTGATTATATGTCATGCATGTATAAGTGCAGCTCATCCTGCTAAACTTCTGTGAACTAGCATGTGTAATGTCTCCAATCTCTTTACAGGAGTTTTCAGTAGATGAATCATCATTAATATTCCCTAAGATAACATTTCTTTTGTCAAGTTTACAACTAACAGTATTTATAATAAAACAACTTCCAAAGGAAGATAAAATAAGTTTTAATATATAATGTGAAAATCTGAAAGAAATGTGAATGACTGTTTCCTGTTTTATGTATTTATGCATCAGTATTTAATTTTTTCAAACATGTATATCTTACACACATTTATCATTAAACAGGAAATTAGAAGTTGAAGACATGAGAAATACGATATGAAAGATCTGAAAGAAATGTGTTTTAGAACACATTGAACCAAAACCACTGCCTTCTTAGTGAGTAAATTAAAATGGATTCTTTAACCTACAATATCACTATGACTTAGGAAAAAGAATTTACATTATCTCAACTTCAAAAACACTAGATTTCCATAGCGCCTTATATTTAAATAGGTGATTATGTGTTTGGGGAGATCATAAAAATTATAAACTAAATATCTAAATCTAGAATTTGTCTTCAGATTTTTCAGCCATTGCCTCAGTCCAAATTATTCCTCATCCTTATCTGATCTTTCATTTTGAGGGAAGTAAGAGATAAGGAAGTCCTGTAGAAAGTGGAACTAAATACACAATTTGGAATATTTTAATTTTGTCTTATATTTTTATTTTTGTAATTTACAAGGTGTATTCTAGTGCAAGTTTATCTATGCATTCATACCAAAATATCAGATTATAATTTCTGTTGACAAATAAAAATAAAATTATTAATAAATTTTATTCATGTTGGACAGAGTGACAAAAACTCTGCTAGAAAACCACCACTCAGTCATTATACTGGAAACTTTTGGAAGAATGAGGAATAAACTTCTTCATTTAGTAGTTTAACCACAAAATTATTATCGAAGTGCTGTTGTGGTTCTTTTGTCTTCTTTTCAATAACAGAAATATATAATTTATTGATTAATTTTGAGTGATTTAGAGCATGATGGACTCATTGTCATGTCTGTCTGACTCATTTACAGTTCATTCCTGCAACCACTATTCACTTAAAGAAATATTGATTTATGGGTGACTTTGGCTTTAATGTGTATATTTTGGGCTGTTTTATGCTTGTAACAAGCATAACCTTGGACAGTTTGAAAAGACACTTTCTCCTGCATGAAAACTATCTTTTTGCCTCTGTACTTTGATTCTAAAATTGCAGGGACTGTAAAGTTTTTGATTCCTTTCTTCTTTCTCCATTAATACAAAATTAGTCTTACTGCATCTATTTTCTATTCCTTAATTATTTATGAAAAAATAAAAGTCAACAGCTGAAAATAAACCTCTAAAATGGCAATATACAGGTTCTTTATAATAGACATATACTTAAATTCTGGTTTTCCAGAATCAAAAGTTCATAGACTTATCGTGGATATTAAACCAAGAGGGATCTATGAAATAACTTCTTCCACAGATGCATGGAAATCAATTCTTATCCTCTATTAGTCTGAGCTTTACAACATCTGAATTTAAATCACACATAGATCTGTGGAGGCATAAAGACACAGATTCAGTCAGCACATTTCATGCATTTAGTCTGGAATTCATTTGTTTCATCTTTAAATATTTACAAAAGAGACATGTATATTTGTCTTCCTGGATTTTTTTTTTTTAATGGTGAAGAGAGAAAAATAGGTACTTGCATGGAACAACTAATCTGAAAATGTTAAGTGTTTGCTTTATGATGAAGTGAATCATTTCCCTAGATAAGCCTGTTTCTCTCCACTGATTATAAAGACAGTCTAAACATCTAGCTCAGATGGAGAGATCTGCACCACAGATGCCTGTGTTTGATCAGATGATCTCATTTTCCAGGTGCTGCTTTCACAAAGTCTGTTCTCTACAGTCCTGATAGATTGTTAACTCTCTGAATATTTGTCTTAGTTTGAATCTTGGCTAGCATTTTCTTAGTACAGGTGGCTTGTAAGTAAAAGATCATTTCTACCAAGGAATTTAATATGGACAACTAGCATTTCTAGAGAGTAAAAGAGTTTAAAACAGTGCATGTGTGACAATCTGCACTGATTCTGGTGTCAGAGAGTAGTTATGAGGTTATGAGCATGTTTAACTTACAGAATGTAGTCCACGTGGCGGTGAATTCCACACTTGCTACAAGAAAAATTCTTAACAAGTTATATGCACAGAAATCACATCTTACTCTCCATATTGATCTCAGTCTAAATATTTTCATTCCACATAGCCACAATCAGTGCTAACAGGCCTGATAATTTGGGACACACATCCTGTGGTTGCCATTAACAATGTAAAAATTGTATTCCAGAACTCCGTTTAAATCTCTGTTTAGATCACTATCCATTTGCATGCAGTAATGGTCACATAATGAGAAAGTATAAAATGTAGCAACAGTTTTCATTTGGTCCAATTTTCCTCTCTCCTTCTCTGGTCATTTTAGAGATTAGAGCATTCTCAAAGCTTTCATTCCAATGCCTCACATACTGAGAAGGATAGGAAGTTTCCACAACCCTGACTTTAATCCAGTCAAGTTCTCTTTTACTTTGGGGATATTGCAGTGTTGATTTATGGATTCCTTCTGCAAAAATCATGTATTTGGAGAATGTTTTGGGTTGAAAGGGACCTTAAAGATCATCTAGTTCCAGGTTCCCTGCCATTGGCAGGGGCACCTGCTGCGAAATCAGGCTGCAAAGCATCAGCAGATCTTTGTTTTAACAGAAATACAGTAAGTGTACAAACACTATTCAACACTGATACAGACACGTATTGATACACTGATAAGACAAAGCATTCCAACAAAGCACACTTGAAAAACAGTGACTAGCAATGCTGGACACTGAAACAGCCTCTGTGCTTTAGGGGATAAAAAATAATGTGCGTGACACTTAAAAAAATGCAGGACACTGAAATATTACAGCATAAAGCATCTTCCCCATGACCCAGACTGCATCCAAGGCACTGTTTTCTATTTATAGGTATCCTGAATTTCAATCATATTTTCTGCTACCTGCTGAGTCTGGCAACATATCTAATTTCATGTTGAGCCACCTGACTGCTTTTTCTTTAAAAAACATTTTCTAGTCTTATTGTCAGTGACCTAGGAAAGGTTAGTCATAAATCTTTTTCTCAGCAAGGGTGCTGATAGTTTAAGAGCTTCCCTAATAAGCAATGCAATATTTTTGGGCTTATAACCTGAACAGCATAAACTATCATGTCTTTCTTTTATTTAGATAGGGCTGTGTAAATCCAACAGGTTAGTGAAAAATTTTGGAGATTTTTCTGTGTATCTGTGTCTGATAGACTATTTGTTTTATTTGTGCTTATTCAGTTATGTTTTGCTGTAACTGATGAATAGTCATTTATGCTACCTAGTCATACCATATGCTTCACTGGCTTTTCTGTAAGTAAACTAGAATTGAACATTCCTTATATACAGGCTCCTCTTATTTAAAATAACGAAAGTCAAACTTTTCAGTCATAAATGTGATACAATTACTTTCATTTATTTAAGAATATGCAAGATATTATTTGGGATATAAAGCAATTCTTTAAACAAAAATCCCCAAAACTTTGGGGTTCATTTTCCTGTACTTAGCTTAGCTTTCATCTGTTTCACCATGTCATTGTATTAGACATTAGGACAATGTGGCCACTTTGTTCTTATTTAAGATAATTGTGCTTGCTAGATATTGCTGGTTTTTTAAATCCACCAAATTATTTAAAGCCCAAGAGTGGGGTTTTTTTGCCTGTCAGGAAACTACTCTTACCATACTTAAATGGTGATCCTGATGAAGAGTCTGATGATAAAATTACAGTGAAATTTCAAACCATCAAAGAAAAGTCTGTTCTAATGTATTTCTTAAAGTGCTGTGGGGTTTTGACCACATGTAGACTCCTGTTGGAGGAAAAGTATTGGAAGTCCATTCTATTTTGATCCATGTCCTTTCATGGTCATCAAATACCTCAGACTTTAGTTGCAGACAAGTGTCTTTGATGGTCTCCCTTTTGCCAAAAGACAGAATAGAATCCCTCCAAGCTCATAATCAAAAGAAAACAAACTTAAATATTAGTGTACAGCTTTTTCAGAGCACAACATGTTCACATCATATTTCAAAGGCATGAGATAAAAATATGACATAAAAAAGAAAGAAAAATATGACAAAAAATATAGAAATCTATTGCTTTCAGCTATGTAAAAGTAAATTTGGAGTCCACTGATCTTTCCATTTTTCTTATAAAAGATAGCCTGAAACTGATGTAATTGTAAATAAGACAAGGACCTGATCTGATTTTGATTTTATTTCTGTCACAAAACTCAGAGTAATATATTAATTTAGATCATAAACCATTGTAAATGTTGTTTTCAAAAGCACTGTTCTTAGAGGACTTTAAGTGGCAAGATACAAAACTTGACCCTACTAAGCCTGTTAGGGATAAATGAAAACATATGATTTCAAATTCTATTGGCTAGAGTTCATATGTTAAAGTACTCAATATATTTTCTCATGAGGATATCAATGAATGCTAGATAGTATGACATAATGGGAAAAATTCATGGTCTGTATGCCATATTGCTGAAAAAGTGTAAGCAGAAAATGATAAGCAGACAGTATGAAAGAATATATCTCTCTGAGAGAATGAACAAATTGTAATAATTATATGGATTCAAATAGTTTCAAATAAAAAATAGTGCAGGCATGAAATGATTAGTCTTTTTTTTATTATTATTTTTCCAACAAATTTCAAAAGCCAAATATTTGAATGCACTATATAAGGTAGATTCACATGCACCTAATTTCTGTGTTAGTCACACACAGAATGCATAAAAATGAGGAGACAGTGTTGCAGTAAATTTATGAATATTCAAAAAATCACCAAATTTTCTCACTTCAGCAACTGCCATAACACAAAATAGCAAGAGTTCTGAAACTTTAGGAAATTTTTGGATTTTATCTTTTAGAAAGCCTGGGAAGCAAAGTCTTCCCCCATGAATTTGAATCACAAAATTTCAGAAGTTTGGCTGTCTTGCTGCTTGTTACTACTCATATTCCCATTTTCATGGAAACTGCTGTTCTACTGACTGAAAAATGGGATAAGATGCTTTAACATAATTGCTGCTTTACACCACCGTGTTTTGCTTTTATGTTCAAAATGGAGATTATTTCAAAGTACCATTTTCCATATTCATCTTGCTGACAGGGGTTTCTATGGAAACAGGAAAAAAGTAATAGCTGAGTCCCAGGAACTCCTGCTCAACTTAGTGACTAAACCTAAAAGAATTTCACTCTGAGCAGAAAGAGAAAACCAATTTGAGTTCTATTCTATAGTGGCTAATTTGTTCATTAATTATTTGAAAAGAATGAGGATTTTTTTTTTCACTGTGATACTCTGGAGAGTTTATTAACATCAATAAACATTTAGACATACTTATGGAGCTATTAGTTTTCACTTATTACTATATAAAATACATTAATCTGGGGCACATTTCTGTTTAGAGCTAAATTTTAAAAAACACACCAAAAAACCTCAAACCAAAAAGACATAGAAAATGTCTACCCTGACCTTATAAAGAAACTTTTTCTTTATTGAGGAAAGCAACTAGTTGCACAAGACTTAGTGACTAAAATCTAGCATTGTGCACTAAAAAATTAGGCAGTACTTTTTTTTATTTCCAGCTTTCATGAGAGAAAATAAAAATATGATTTCAATTTAATCTGTAAATATATATGTAAGAGAAATAGGTTGAATTTTGGTGTTTTTGAATAATTGTAAAATTTACTTGTTTGAAGAACTTTTTGAATTTTGTAAATTTATTTGTGGTACAACACATTGAATAAGTTAAAGATTCTTGAAACAAAGCATGGTTGTTGTTTTGCTATAGTTAAATATTACACTCAAGTGTTACTCCTTTTCTGATCTCAGCTTCACTGAAATGAGTTGAAAATCACACATGGATAAACTTTAACAACTCACTCCAGTTCTGAACCAGAATTATCCACAAAGACTTTAGAAGCTTCATTGCTGTCATTTTTAAGCAATGTTTAATGCACACCATGGAGTTACAAATAGTTTGGGTTGGAAGGCACGTTGAAGATCACTTCATTCCGAGTCCCTTGCTATGGGCAGGGATGCGACCATTGGATCAGGTTGCTCAGAGCTGCACCCAACCTGGCCTTGAACACTTCCAGGGATGGGGCATCCACAACTTTTCTTTGCAACCTGTTCCAGTGCTTCACCACCCTCACAGCAAAGAACTTTTCACTAATACCTAGTCTAAATCCACTCTCCATCAGTTTATTTCCCTTTGACCTATCACTACCTGCCCTTGTAAAAAAATTCTCTATATCTTTCTTTTAGTTTCCTTCAGTTGCAGGAATGCCACAATTAGGTCACCCCAAAGCCTTTTCTTCTCCAGTCTCAAAAATCCTAATTCTTGTAACCTTTCCTGATAGGAGAGGTGCTACATCTCTCTGATCAACTTGGTGACCCTCCTCTTGATTTGCTCCAACAGGATTATGTCCTTCCTGAGCTGAGGACCCCAGAGCTGGATGCAGCACTGCTGGTGAGGTCCCACCAGAGCAGAGCAGAGGGGCAGAATCCCCTCACTGGTCCTGCTGGCCATGCTGCTTTTGACACAGTCCAGGGTCCAATGGGCTTTCTGGGGATGCATAATTTGTATCCCTTGTCTAGCCTCTCACCCACTGGCAATCTTCTCATCAAGATCATCATGTTCACTATATTTTTTTTTAAATCATGCATAAAGAGTGGTTTCGAAATGCACATCATTAAAATATTCAAAACCTTTTTTTTTCCTATCACATTGTCATTCAGTTTTAGGAAAACCTATAATTTTAAATCTTTGATTTTATACAGAAGTCTGCTCTGTTTGTCAACTGTCTCTGTAGTGATATAGAACAAACACAAATATATGTAATTATGTTATATATAAAGATGTTCAAGGCATACTGATTTGCAGACAAAATTAAAAGTAGATATGTGTGACTGAGAGCCCATCTGTGTATCCCTATGAATGGATTAGACAAGAGTTCAATTTTTCTCCTTGGTTTTTTTTTGTCATTGGCTAATATTTTAACAGCTGAAAGAATTAATATTTGTCTAAATTAAGTAAATTACATTTATAACTATCATTGGTGTAAATTGCCAGAAACACTGCAAAGGAAACACTACATACAAAGGTACAAAGATTAATAAAAATTAGAGGTGAAATTGTGGCTAATAATTTCACTGAAAGAACTTACCTTGGTTTCTCTAGGGATGGTATTTTATTCAAGGAATATAAAGAAATGTTCTTATTCCAGAAATGTCTGTTACTATTTATAACAAAACAGCAGCTCCATACCTTCTTTCTGAGAAACTAGGCCTATTCAACAGATTGGTGTTCTAGTATACATTATATAAATAAGATTAATGAATAATTCAAAAGAATTACTATAACTTCCTGTGATACTGTGTGCTTTAAAAGTGCTTGTGTTTATTTTTCTGTCTAAGAGAGTAGATGAGTAAAATCTGCATCAGAAGGACAGTGTTTACAAAAGAGGTTCAACTTATTTGAGCTAAGATTTTCTTTTTGGGATTAATCTGACTGCAATGTCTGGAAGACATTTTGCCATAATGACATGCAAGTGAAAGGTAGCTGGCAGTCCTCATAATTTTTCAGAAGCATTCTTTAATTAGCTGATTTGCTGTTATATAACTGGTCCTATTACATCTATTTTATGAACAGAGACCATCAAATCAATGGTATGGGAAGCTAATATGACTGTGTTAGCATGAAATTAAAAATATTCCCTTTTAAAAATAAGGAAGTAAGTAAGTGAATAAATAAATAAAGCCCAGAATACATTAACACTGTTTGCTCTTGAGGCAGAAATTTACTCTGTCACATTGTAAGGAAATACTGCCACTCTCAACACAGCTGAAGAAATATTTCTTACTGTCAGACCACACTAAGGATGAAATAATTCACAGGCTTGGTTTCAATATCTTGGTAAGTCAATGACTTTCCCGATTGCAATTTATTTATGCATTTGTAAATTACGGCAGAGCTCCAGAAAGACCAAATCATTTTTTTAATCCATATGACTACTTTTCCTATGGTCTTTTTTACCTACAACAACAGGAACTTGAGTTTTTTAAATTGCATTCACAAGTTTGAAGGTAGCATGTCATGGGAACACCCTAAATGGAACAGAAGCATATTGAAAATACAGTGCAGAAACCAGTCTGAATTGCTACATTTATGTCCCCATACATAAACTTTCAGTTTTGCCATGTCTTGTGACTGACACATTCCAGCTTGTTCGTACTGTTGGGGCATATTGGGCATAGTGGGCATTTTGGTTTCTGCAGGCACAAAACAAGATGCCGTTTTGTATCCTTACACATTAATTGTAACTGGAAACACTGTCTGTCATTCTCCCAGATGGAAGTAGGTAGAATTTGTCTGACTTACAGATGTTCAGTGTATGCATCTATTTTTATGGACACTTTGTATACAGTTAATTGGCATAGAAATGGCTTATAGTCAATGGGAAAAAAAGAAGACTGTATGAGACTTAGTAACATAGGTAGATTTAGTCCAAAACGTGTGGATAAGATTTGCTGCTGACAGGGATTGCTTCTTACTTTAGCAAGATGAGTTTTGTTCTTGGACACTTGCTATTGTGTAAAAGAAACCAAAAAGGACTAAAAGCAGAAAAAAGAGCAGGTTATAGATTCAATCAGTGTTGAATACATCCATAAAATAGTTATATCCAAGATCACACTTCTTGGAGGCACCCAATTTTCCAATTGTACTCTGAGCCTTCAAATTAAGTTTAGTTCACTTTTAGAGAATTTTGTCATTTCTTTTTCTTGATAAGAGCAGCTTTGTTTTAGTAAATGTAAGTTCCTGCTAGTGAACTTTCCACACCTGAACAAGGAACTCATTCCCATTTTGTGTTTTCTCTGCATCAAGTATAAAGATTAAATTTTACCAGTAAATGTCACCCTATGACTGAGCGCAAATTTAGAGACAGTGTGATTGATCAGTGACTTTGACCCTAAGAAAGGATTCACAAATAGGTTTAAAGAACACAGTGGACATAACTTGCACTTCTGACCTTGCAGAAGTGATTTTTTTTTAATGTTTGCAGCACTCAGACTGTGCTAAATTCTGTCTCTATCATGCTGCTTCAGTGTCAGACTCTCCAAGATTACTGCGTGCCTCTTACAAAGAGAATAGGTTCTTGCTATGTGGAAATAAAAAAATGTTTCTGTTATATGCAAACTAGAAAGATTTCTGCTGCTATCAACTACTGATGTTATATTTCTGCCTCCTTATCCACCATAGTGTTTCTTTACCTTTTTTTGTCCCTATGTCTGTCTGCTTTGTGTTAGGAAGACTGTATCAATAAAATCATTCAAATAGAATCAAAACAACACCCAGAAGTGATATCCTAAAAAAATATGCATGCCATTCTAACTAACTGGATTGGATGAAGTTCTTTTACTTTCTTTTGATTTTAAAACATAAAAAAATACCCAAACCCTCTCTTTTCCTTGAGAATAACATTTATTCAGGTGTGATTTCAGTTTGTTTTAGGAACAACCTCTACTAAAAACTTAATATTATAGCTCATACCCCCCTTTTTTAGTCCTACTTCTTAAAAAGAATGGTCAATAAAAAATAGCAATTAAAAAAATTATCTGTAGAATTAAAATTCCTAATACTTTTAGAAACTTAGAAATCTTAGGAGCATAAGCTGCTTTAGCCTTTAAAATCAGAAGGCTTAAACTCCAAATCAGTTTGAATTCTCTGAGCCAATCTTTGTCTGCTAGGAAAAAAAAAATGAACAGAGGCACAAACTAGATAACAGCCTTTTATGGGGTACAGAAATTAAAGTAACAGAATTACCTTTCAAAGAGATCTCCAGGGCTTTAATGTAAAAATAGCTATTATTTTATTAGACAAGGCTCTAATCCACAGTCTGTTCAGCTGTACTCCAGACTTCTATAAGATAATCAATGCCTTCACTGGAGAGCAGCAAGATTTTAAAAAAAAAATCTTTGGAGAAGCTGGGGAGCCATCTTGTGGTGATTTGATTTAACCCTCAAAAGAAAGGAGTCTAGTTTGCATGAAATTGTTTAATTTTCAGTTCAATTAAAGGTTCTCATTGCAGATGCAGAATTTTTTGGCTGGAAGTGTGTTTTTTCTTTTTCTGTATTTCTGCTCTGTTTAGACATCAACATCAAACTGTATCTAGGAAAAGGTGAAGGGAAAGAAAAAATAAAGCATGTTGTGTTTCCACCAAATTTATTTTAAAAACCTAATATAACCATGGTACTGCCTATAACAGAATAATTTTTAAAAAATGCATTTTCTTCAGAAATATAGTATCATCAAGTAAGAGAAAGCCATAAGGGAGAAAAAGAGATGTTTTTTTTTGGACAGAGAAATGTACAGATGATGTTTTTTATATCACACACTTCAGTGAATTTTTTGTAATTTTTTTTTCTTGTCATGCAAGCACAGTGACTTTCCTGCATTAGAAGGCCTTAATAAAAAGTTGAATGTGTATTTTATACATTTATTATAAATTGATGAAGACTGTACACAAAGACTTGGAATTAGGAGACAGATTCTTCCATGGAATGGCCTTTGCAAGTATATAGAGAATCCTCTTTAGAAATTCTAAAAGCAACTGGGTAAAGATGAAAAATGTACATAGCTACTGCATTTGGGGAACCACCTCTGCCTCAGCTGAAATGAAATAATTCAATATCAGTTCCTTGGAATATGTCTGGCTTGTTCCCTACTTAAGAAGACTAATTTAGTAGTATCTAGGTTTGCATAGATACTACTTAGTTAGTAGACTAGATAACCAGAAATCAACTTCATGAATCAACACACATATCAGCACTTTCAATGCAAGTATTGCACTGACAAGTTTTGTTATATTTATAAGTTATATAAGGGCAGTAGTTTTTCCTAGGTATTATTTCCTTGAATCTTAAATCCTGGAAAAACATCTTGAACAATATTACAAAAGAGATAAAGGCTGCTTTTAGGAGACTGCATTCCTATGAAACTATAAGCTCTTGAGTATGTACCATCAAAATGTGCTTTGCATCCAAGGATAAGAATAGTACTTGCTTGTGTTGGTTTTCTGCTCTACCCATGCCCTGTTTGTGCATAGTGTTGTTCTTCCTTGTCCTTCCATTTCTTCTGTTTCTTACATTTACCTGTAGGTATCCCTAAGGCAGTATCATTGCCTGTGGTAAGGGATCAAATCAGACTGAAATGGTCTCAGAGAGTTTATCCAGGAACCAGGATGATTAATACTGGCATTTTTATTCCCTTCCATTTTCTCCCCTCACCAAAATTTCACATATTCCTGATTGCACATATTTTCACATATTTTCAGCTTTTGTCCTAGTTAAAAGATTCATTTCAAATTTCTGCCTACATACTGGAGTGGGCTTATTATTTGAATCTGTATTCAAATCTGCTAAGCCATTCCAGCATTTCCACAAGTATACATTCTGCTCACCTTTTCTGCTTGAATTTCATCCACACAGTTTAAATTTGAATCATTCTAAACCTCACCTCTCTGTCATGATTTGTTTTGCATGAAGGCATCTACATAGATATTCTATTTTTTCTTCCTAAATACAAAGACATTCTGAGGTATTGTTCCTTTGGTTAATACATGCTGTGATGCATAAAGTAAAATGCACATTAGGGCAAATTAATATTTCTTTCCCCATTTCCCCAAATTTGCTTGCCTCATTTATTTACTTATTCCAAATCTCTTACAGAGACATTCTACCTATTCTTTATAAATTGCATGTCAGATAGAGACCATATTCAAATTTTCCAGTGCCCTGTCCAAATAACACATTGGTGGTGGTGAAGATGTAAATGTCAGAATAAGTGAAGTACATATGATGGGAATCTGAAGTGATTTCCAGTTTCTAGATCCAGATAGCCTTCCTGTCAGATGAACTGTGGTAACTGAAGATGCCTCAGACACCTACTGCAAGGGATCAGAACCTTCAGCTATGCTGTGGTGCACTTTGTGGAGGTGGTATACACACATTTTCTCCTTTGTAGACAGAAGACTCTGCTGAAAGTCAGTGGGAAGTATGTCTGCTTCACTAATGATTAGTCATTAGATGCACAGAACTTTTTAATAAGCAATCCTCAGGTATAACTCAGCTATCAGATTTTATTTCATTATCACATTAATGTTCAAGTATCAGTGCCCCTGAAATATAAATTACTTAATAGGATTATGGCAGCTCATCCCCTTTCTAACCCATCAGATGAATAGTATTTACAGAAAGTATATTGCTTCCTGGCCCGATTAAGTTGAAATACACCAGAAAATATTTTAACAAACCATATATTTTTCTCCTTGAATATCAAGATATTTCTGTGTAGTTTCCATGCTGAAAAATTAAACAAGTGCAATCTAGAATGAAGAGGACCATCACATTGCAAATAGCAATAATTAAGAGAAGTGAAGAGGAAAAGGAGAGATGTTGGGAAGAGTTGATTAGAAGACGGAAGGAAAAGAAAAAACAAAGCAATGAATATCTGTATATGAAGAGAGAAAGACGTGGACTGATGGCACATCAGTCATGAGGACTGATGTAAAGAAATGTAAAGACAAAGAGGTTTACCTGTGAGAGTAAGAAAGAGAAATAAGCTAAAAGTTATTGAAAGAAAAAGAAATAAAAGGAGCAAGCAAATCACGCAATAAAAGATGAACATAACCTCTATTAATGAACACCAAAAAACAGTCAGTGAAAAATGTTTGTAAAGGCAAACACTGCAGAAGTACATAGAAACTTGGGCACCAAGGTGAACAGCTAAAATACTGAGAATGATACCTAAGCTTTTTATATCTTTTTTTCATACATTTGAAGATTTATAGATTGATAATGTCTGGCCATAGCTCTAGTACTTTTCCTACTCCTTTTGCCCTAAATTTAAGTACAATAAGCTGACCTTCTAAATACATTCCTGAAATAATGTTTAGTGTTATTCCAGGTAGAGGACTTAGAATAATATATAATAAGAAGTAGGGCAGAGAACCCCTTGAACCAGCTCCAAGGGATTGATCCAGGGGTGGGTTACTGGGGCAACTGAATCTCCTGTTGGATATACCTGTTATATATCCTAATTGATTAAACTTATAAAATTGTAGAAATCTGGTGCTGGGTGTGTCCATCACCACCAGAACAACTGGAAGCTTCCAACAAAGGTCTGATTTTTACTTTACTATTCTTACTCTGTTGCAAAGGGTTTTTCTCTTTCAATTATACACAAAAAGAAAATATCATTGACATAACATTTGAAAGACAGCAAAACGGTATTTGATTCCAAATAAACATTATGTAACATTATCTAAACTTCTGATCTCTGCAGGTATACTGAGATGAGGATATCAGCCTTTACAGCAGCTTATATTATTGAAGTGTTGCTTTCCCTTAAGTGCCTATTAAAATCTCAGCCTTTTTTTTAAGCTTTAGTTTCTGATTAATTTGATTAATTTGTTATATTTCTACTTTACACTCATAATTATACAGTCCTTTGGGAAAAAAATGTCCATATTATGTATCAAAAACATATTCTGTCACAATTTGGCACAGTTGTCAGTCTTTACTTAAGGGAAAGCCAGGAATGGAATATCAGGGGGTTTGCAGGTCAAGACAGAGATGAATTGACAGAGGACTGTGGGGACACTTGCACATTGTTTCTCACAGTATACCTAATTCTGACTAATACTAGCACAGTGTACCACTTGAGGCTGTGATCCTACAACAATTATTCATTTTGTGAGCATTAAACTTAGCCCAAATACAATTTAGAATTGACTTAACTAGTGGAGCTGCAAAGAGGCTATTGTGTGTTTTGATTCTGATCATGACAGAGTGGCTTCTCCCACAGGATCACACACCTTCAAATTAAAAGTATGTCACACAAAGGTATATTTATAAAATTCTACAGATGCTGCTGGATGTGATAAGCTAACCCTTATTTAGATAAATACAGTGTTGTTACATATATCTTCCATAAGCTTGGCATACGCAATAATAAATCATGCCACTACACGCTCTGACGTCCTGCTTCCCAGGAAGAGGATGGACATTACTTGCTGATAGAAAGTAGAGAATGAAATCTTTGGCATCTCTTATCTTTGCTCGCATGTGCAACCTTTCACTTTTGGTTAGCTCAACCTACGTGTTACTTTCGCATCTTATTTTCTTCAGCCATATTCAGCCATATTATGGTATTCAGCTAATGTCCAATAATCATCCCAGTTCTCCTTGACTTCATGTTCTGGGTGTTAATGATCAAGCATCAAAACTACCTGAAGCAAAATTTAGCCTTTGGCTTTTGAGAACTTCAGGTTATGTCTCTGTAGAACTGTGATAAATGAGCTGTTAAAAGAGTAGGTGAAGGACTGCCCAGTACCTCAGCAACATTTTCAATTGCCATTTGCATGCAAAGGAAGAATTTGCTAGAGACTTTTGGCTGTAATCATTGATGTATCATTATTCCTACTGTCTTTGACATCAGTCTGAAGCAAAAATCTTTCAACTTATCATTCACATCTTATCTCTAAGAAAAAAAAAATTACTATTGCTAGAAGCCTGGGGAAAAGAAGGCTAAGGGGAGACTTTATTACTCTCTACAACTCCTGAAAGGATGTTGTAGTAAAGTGGGTGTCTGTCTCTTCTCCCAAGTGGCATGATGAGAGGAAATGGCCTGAAGGTGCACCAGAAGATGTTTACTTTAAATTTTAGGAAAAGTATCTGCAAGGAAAGGGTTGTAAAGCCTGGGAACAGAATGTTTAAGGAAGTGGTAGAAGCAACACCCTGGAAGCATTCCAAAGACATGGATATGGCACTTGAGAACATGGTTTAGTGATGAACATGGTCGTGGTGCAATGTTGATGGTTGGATATGATGATCTTCTAGGTATTTTCAACTTTAATGGTTCTATGATTCTATGAAGCATAAAATAAAGCCCCAAGAGAATATGATGGTAGTGTTTCCTCTCACTTCTCCTTCTCTTTTCTCTTTGTATTGCTCACAGAATACAATGCCAAAGATCTGATTGAGAAAAGATATTAAAAATCCCCAAACAATAGAGGAAAACCTTTATTAATTTCCAGACTCAAAAATAGTGTAATAGTAAAAATCACATTCTTACCCTATGTGGTTTTCTGCTAATAGTGTATATACAACCATCTTCTTTTGTGCCCTTTATGTTCTACATTTTTTAGTCAACTAGCAGGTTATGCTGTTAGGAACCCTAACACTAGATTTTTCTTTTTCATTCAAATTTCTGTGTTAGTAGCAGCCCCAAAGAGGATTTAGACTTTCTCCACCACTGTTGAAGAGGTGCTCTTCATGCCAACCAAGAGAGTTCCTTTGGTACCTTTCAGAATAGGAATTTTCATGAGTTCTCGCAGTATTAATTACACATAGGGCATATAATGCTATCTGAAAACACCGCAAAGGTGTCTCTTCAAGCATACAATCCCCTTCACCTATGTCTCCTTCACAAAAATCAATGTCAAAATTATTGGCAGTTTTATTAACTTCCTTTGTAAGCATTCTGATGGTCTTTAAGTATGGAAATCACTTCATTTTGTGAAATGCCATATTGGAAGTTGCCATGGGAAATATTCAGTTTGTTAAACTGGTAGGTGCTTATCTATCAAAAAAAGATTGGACTGAAGAAAGGATGTTTCTTATTTTCATGCAATTGGGCAAATGAGGCAAACCTACAAGTCCAGATCTTGTGCTTATATAAAACACTATGAATTTTAAAGATGAAATATCTAAATCAAAATATTTTTATAATCAGGATTTATTCAAAGTATCTTTTTGCTCAGTAAAAGAGAGCAGAGAATTAAAGACCTCAGAGTATTTTTAAACAAAATGAAATTATATATCTGAGGGCATGCTATGAGGAGAACAGTGAGAGGTGATACATGAGGAAAAGGAAGTAAGAGGTATATTATTATGGCAATTAATGCTGAGCAGATTAAACAGCTGGTAAGAATGAAAGTGTGACTGAATGGATCATGGCAAGGCAAGGAAAATTCAAGGGCCCTGGATAACTGAAATCAAGGTTAAATGTGAGACTTTGATTAATGTAAACTCAAAAAATGTTTGACCTGCAAAGAATATCAGGTTATGCAGAGATGATAAAGATAGCAAATGGCTATGAAAAGAAATGGTTAACTGAGAAAGAAAGACCAGAAGTATTTCCAGGCTATATCTTAGTAGTAAAAACCCAAAAAAACCAATTAACCAAAACAAAGCAAAAACAAACAAACAAACAAACAAACAAACAAACAAACAAAAACCCCAACAACAAAAAACAAACCGCCAAAAAAAACAAAAAAAAACCACAAATGAACTAAAAAAACCCTCAAACAATGAAAAAAAGAAGAGTAAGAAATGCCCCTAGTCTTTACAAAGATACTTAAAATTATTGCAACCAACCCCCAGTGAGTAACTGTTAATATTGGAAGACATACAGCATCATTTTCAGCTTTGCTTCTTTAATCCACCAGTATATCCAGAGACAATTCAAAATACCATTGTTGTAATAGCCTAACCTAGTGTGCAAGACAGCAGAATTTGGCATAAGAATCATACGTAGGTCTTTAGTGTTAGCCTTTTCTTAAGCACATATATTATTGGTAATTTCAAATGAGAAAAACATTTACATTACTTTAAACAAACATACATGCAAACACTGTTTTATCACAACATTAACAATAAAAGTACAGGTACAATTATTTCTTAATCATTTAATTAAAATTGTGCTCAAGGGCCTGTGCACCTTCACAAACACTACATTTTCAAACACTCACTTAACTTGTGCTCATATACTTGCTCCCTTAGGCACCCAACAGTGATCTTAGAGGAAGTTATTAGCAGCACATTTTACTTACCTATGTCTCATCACGGGTTACACAGGAGATTAGGACACTTACTGAGAGTCCTGACTCCCTCAAATACTTGCCTTAGGATAGGCAGAGTGAACCAGAGCCCCAGGGCCATATTAACACTCTTCAACAACTTACATATTTACCAAATCTCCTGCAGTGCTCTTGCACAATTGGAGTATAGGTAGAAATTTCCCAGGGGCTGTTTCTAGGTAAGTAGGACAGTTGCATGTGGATGTACCTTAATTGCATTTGTCTTGTCTTGCACTGTCTGGGTATTGCTGAGCTGAAGGTTGTGAAGAAAGCAGCTGCCTTTTTTCCTGCTAAGAAGGACAGTTTGCTGTTAGCCAGCTATTATGTTTTATTTTCTTCATGTAGAATGTAAAAAAGATAGACTGAAATACCAGAATTGTCTTCACTCAGCTATTTTGTGTGCATTGTCACATCCTTTGTTATTCATCTGTCCCTTAAAATACTTTAAATATCAGCCTTCTTCGTTTTGTTTATCATAAATAACATTTTGTCTTTCCAATCGCTTTTCTTCATCCACCTTGAAACCCATGTGTTGTCCCACATGTTTCTGAAATATGCTAACCAGAAGTTAATGACTAGTCCTTGTGAGTAGATAAAATTGAGCTTTATAATCCTTAGTTGGGCTTTCTACTTTTTTCTTTTTCATTTACCAGCTATTTTATAACCAGTATATGTTAGGCAAATGTTGATTTTGGGCTTGTGCAACAAGTTTTTTAAATATTGTGGTTTTATATATCGTATTTAGACCTGGAATAAGGGAGAAGGAATTTGCTTTTTTGTTATATTACATATATTTTTTGCATGATTTTTTCATTCTAAGCCATACTGTCCGGACTTTGGCATCATTACAGAAGTCAATAAGCACAAGGGGATGGAACAGTAACCAAATATCCATATATCCATATTGATCTACATCTGAGCTAGACTGTGATATTGTCAATAGAGAGCTCATGTCATCACAAAACAGATGTGTAAAAACATACTGTGAATCATTTTGCATAAAGGAAAATTGCCCTCTATATTTGTATAAACAGCACCACCAAAGCTACCAAAATTGCTCGAGCTACCGAACAAGGCTCTGAGCAGTCACTGATTCTGAGTCCTTTTATACCCTGGATTTAACTACAGATGTGATGATCAGAAGAAGGAATAGGCTCAGAAACATTTCCTTATACATGCAGACGCACTGACCCCAATTCCTCTACTTTTAACTTCAACCATAGCTTAAAATGTTTCCTTAGGCTGGGTCTTCATTGTGGAATTGACAAGTGAACACAGAAGACATAATTGTCATTAAACTTCACCCAGCAACAGCGCTTTTGTCCTAATGGTTATGAAAAGATTACGTCTCTGTTTAAAAGCCTTGCTATGCAGGTTTTCTACCAGGGCTTGTTTGCTCACGTAGCCTGATAGATTAGTAAGGTAATAATATGTTCAGTTTGGAAGCACAATTGATTACTGTTGACTCCTGTTTTCTGCCCTGTGTTCTATGTACCTGTAAAAAAATCTTATTTTGACTAATGAGCAACCCTCTAAAATCTACAGTATTATTGACTTTAATTTATTCCTCAGTGTAAATAATGACGACTCAGACTCTAAGAGATTCCTATCATACCAAGTCTTCGCCTTCATCTGCCCTAGACAATTATTGTATTCTGACCAAAATATAGAACAAAACAGCAATGACCAAAGGTACATAATCATACATAAGGTATAGCTTTATTTTTGTGTTTTAGTCATTCAAGGAAAGATCACTCAAGTATTCCTTCATTGAATGAAGATTATATTTTGGGGTTTGGGTTTTTGGTAATCGTTTATTTGTTTTAAAACTCTTTTCCTTGCTTACTATTTAAAAAATTCTATCAGGAGAATCTAGGCTGTAATCAAGCTGGAAGAAATTGTTTTCATGGAATAATTTCAATAGCTGTTATATGATAATTACCACTCTAATACTATCATTAACAGCAGGGATAATTGACAGAAGTCACTGGCCCTAGTCCAAAATGACCCTATTTCCTACCTGAATAAGCAGAATAGTAATATTTTTTTTCCCTCCCTCTACATTAATGTACATTTGAAGCAGTAAGCACTGGAAAAAAAAGTAACCCTGTTTTTAAGATCAAATCAGAACAAGTGTGAATGGTTTCAATTGGTAACTTTCTGTTTACAGGAAAGCAATGTTAGAAGAACATTATGTCCTAAGTTTCATACACTAGTTTATCCACCTTTGGAGAAAAAATTAAGACATTTAGGTGAAAATATTTGTGTGCGAAAAATATGGACCTAGGTCTATATATCAGAAAAGAAAGAAAATATCTTAGCACTATCCTAGTCCTGATGCAGGGCTAATACTGATCTTCTTTGCGCTTAGTATTTTTAATTTTTTTGCAAAATTCAGTAACCTTTAATGGTGTACATCAGCTGAGCTCCAATCACACAAGTTCATTTTCTCCACCTGATCACATACCTAACTGACATAAGGGGATTGCTATAAGAAATATTTGGATATTTAGAGCACTAAGTAGCCACAGTATTTTGCCTTGCTTGTCAGGTTTCAACATAGAAGAAATTTGTATGAAGCATAAGGAAATATTTATATTGGTAGGATTTTATTGAAGTTCTTTAAAATCAAAGACTACTTATATAAAGGTTTGTCGTGATACCTGAGAAGCACAGAAGATGTGCATTAGATATGCTTTTTTTGGAATTAAGATTAATTAGAAAAAAACTTGTGTTTGGTAAAGACAAGAAGCTTGATATTTTATCAGTATTTTTGAAAACCCAATAGAAAGATACATTTTTAACCTCTTTCACAGAGAACATGAGTTGGAAAAGTGCTTTTGTTTATGAATGCATCCTCTTTACAAATTATTTTAGCTGAAACTCTGGAATCTTCCTTCCAAACCTGAGAATATATCTTCAAGATTTGATGTGATATTCACTTTTCTGTGAATATTAGCAGATAGCTGAGGGACTGGGAAAGTTGGAGATTTTACAGGATACAGATTAGATGTACCTTCTTTCTCAATCATCTGTTGGAAACTCAGTGCACAGTCACCACTGTAGGCTTTTTCCTGTGAACCAGCACCTACCTTTGCATCCCTTTTGTTTTATCCATTTTATCAGCACTGGCTGCCATGTTAACTTGGTATTTCAGGCTTATACATGAAATTTGCATCAGTCCTGGTCATTGGTATCCTCTGGTGTTGGATAAGTAGGAAGCCAGACGTAAGGTTGCTTTGCAAAATTCTCTGCTTGGCAGGAAATATCTCACACTCTCTGCTAGTTCCTGGCCTTGTTTCTCTTTTCTTGTAATCACCGCTACTGCCACACACTGCTTCCCCCCATGCTGCTAGTCTGAAAACTTCTGATAATAGATGAGAGAAATAAACATTTCTAAAAAAAACCTTTAGAAAAGGAACATTACCACTTATGATCTCTCTAGTGCAAGTGTTTTAGCTTTGTTTTTGCAAAGTAGGTTTTCTGTGTACTGTCTTTGCTATTAGATGTAACATTAAAATTTTCGGTCAGCATACCTACACCAGTTGGCTCCATGAAACAAAAGTCCTACATGTTCATTGATAAATGCAATTAATATTGCTTGAAGAAATTATTTTTTGAGGTAAATAAATTGTATGTTTTGACCTTTTCCTGAGAAACATTTATCTGATGCCAACTATCACTCTATCACCCACCTGAAATATCACCCCTCCCACAGAGTGCTCTCAGGAGCACTCTGATATTTAAAAGGTAGGGACCAATAGGTCTTTGCATACAGACATCATGGTGTGGAAGCAAAGTATTCTACCTTAGATATGGGCTGTTCTCTGCCAGTTAGTCTCTGCCCAGGAACATCCCCAAGCCTGCTTAATAGAATAGCTGTAGCTAAAAAAAAAGTGTAAAAAATGTATTCTTGCTGACTTAAATTTCACATCTTTTTTGTTTGTTTGTTTTCTGTTGGCATGGATCATGCAATCATTTGGGTTCTGCCAAAATGGCCAAAATAGGTAATGTGGCAACAAACTCCTTTTAGAACCATGAAAAATCAAATAAGAAACTCTTTACAATACAGCAGCAACATTTGCAGATATCCACTTTTATGTTTGAAGAGATCCTTTCTTTGACAGCAGGAAAGCACTTTTTGAACTGACAGTTAAAGCCACCAATAGCTATTGAGCAGGAATTAGAACAACAAATAAGAGTTTGTGGTAATTGAGCTGTTTGTTTATAAGAGCATGCCTTAAGAGCAAAATAAACCTACACATGTGGCCTTTCTAGCAGATTTGACAATACTTACAGCTTAAGAGTGTTTGAACAAAATAATTTTTTACTAGTAGTATTGTATTTCTATCTTATACCTGTTTATGTTTTGAGTCAGACAGAACAATTATTAATTCCTTCTTACATTACCTTTGGAAGTTTTCTTTTGTCACTTGCAAAGTCTTTGTGAACATGTGGAAATAATACATAGCTAAGTGAAAACTTACCTATGATAAGGAAACCAAGGTTTTAGCCTCTGTATATGGATGTCATAAAAGGAGGCCAGAGCTTTAGTGTCTGTTTTTGGATCTCATAAACCTAATTTCTTTGTTAAAATGTTTTCATCATCTGCCGAAATTACTAAAAATGGACCAAATAACTTTTTTTCCTCTAAATCGGTGTCTACTGTGAAAGATGAGATTTTCCACTTTTAATTTTAATTGTTGATTTTACGAAAAGAAAGAAACAGCAAAATAATTTTAAAATATGCAGTTGTATGTCAGAATTCCATTTTAACAATACGTTAAAGTGACGTCAAATGCTTGTGTCAAATGTCCATTGCATGCAAATGAAGAGACCAAAGCAATCATTCATGGATGATAATTTGATCCTAAATTCTATACTTAAAACCAAGAGGTTTCATTAGTTTTTATAAGTGTGTGGCAATCCTGTAATTCTTTTAAAAAGGTATCTTTATTCAAAGTATGATATAGAGATGCTGCAGCTAAAATACAGCCTGACTCCTTGCTACTTTCCTCCGTTCTCCATGTTCCACATGCAAAATTTTTTGTTTTCTGCTGTGAAACAACCAAACAACATACAAAGTTCTTGTTCCAGCTAATTTAAATTCATCTTATTTATTCTGGATATGGCATAATGTAGAATGGAATATTTTCCTTATTCACAATAAATTTTAATACTCCTTTTTTCAGTCCAGTAGAGAGAAAAACATCTGTGATCAGAAGACACCTTTTCTTTTCAGTTCTTGCTTCACTGCTAAGGTAATTATGTGGGGAGAAAGAAAAGACATTACAAGTGGTATATGATATTAAAATACATAAAGACAGTAGAAGATATGAAACAATGCATTAGGAACTGCAATGAATATATCTTTGAAAATAAATACAGTGGAACAAAATACATTATGGCAAGTACTGAGAGGGTCCAGTCTAGATCAGGATATTAGACAATAATGATATATAAAGAAAGATCCTTTTTCCTAAAGTGGGTATGCTTCCTAAGTAAATTTTTATTTCACTTGTAAAGGTTTATCATGTGTTTATAGATAAAAAAATTAGGACACAAAAGAGGTTGGTGTTAAATCTAAAGTTCAAATAACTGGAGTGTTAGCAATAAAAATAGCAGACTTTCAATTATCTCACAAATACAACCACCTCAAATACAAACAGATGCACAAATATTTTACCCTTTTCTTTTGAGGGTAAAGAAGGCAGAATTACTTAAGAATAGCCACACAAGTTTGGCTAATAATAAAAAATGGGTTTTTTTTTTTGTTATTTATAAGACAGAAGTTATTTTTGAAACAATCTTTTATCTCATTATAAGTAGTTATAACAACTCACCCCATAAGGCAAGATGGACTTCTTCCTGACTTGGAATTTTACACATTGGCAAAAATAGCACATTTTTGCTGTCCATTCTCAGCATTTTCTAGCCATTTCTATGTACTCAAGTCTGTAAAGGAAAAAGGAAAACTATTTGCTGACTCAGTTCTAATCAAGTCTATTAGCTGACATCTTATCACTATAAAATGTTATCCAAAGTAATCATTTACTTTGCTGAATGTTCAAATAAAATTTTACTCAGTCTACAGAACTACTTCTCTCTTCTTTGCAAGGAAGAAATATAGAACATGCTGACATTTTAAGAAAGAAATAAAATCTTTTAACTCTTTTATCACAGAATTTTGCAGCCACAGGCTGCAGTGAGGGAAGAAGCACTGAGAGATTACTTTTTTAAAGTTGCATCCTCTTCTTTGCCATGGAAAGGGAACTGAAAGTTAGATTTATCTAAGTTTCTTGTGACATCTCCAGTTTTTTGGCTGGGGTTCTGTTCCTTGCATAAATAAATTTGTGTACCTCAGCCAGAATACATTCAGGGTGAACTGCTTTCATGCTAACACCTTTGACTCTTCTGGCCAACCAGTAGCAGAGCCCTCACAGAAGTCATACTGCCAAAATACTGAATGTGCAATATCTACACAAACCTTACAGACCTTGGGAAGTTGTACAGTTTACATTTGACTAAAATAACAATAATTGATAGGTTGTGTGGATTTTTGATTCAGAAGAACATGCTGGGTGGTAGCAATGAATAAAAGATGGAGTAGATAATCCTGATGAATGCATCTAAAACTTTTTAAAAGTTTTCCATCTTTATGTGGTTTTTCTTTCACTCTGGTATTTTTACCCCATGTGACAAATTATTTGGAGGCTCTATTTTGAAGTTGTCCTGTTTATATAAATTTATACACTTTTATTTACAAATTCAAATACACAAAAATATTCTGCTGTATATATATATAAGAAATTCTACTGTAGGCTTCCTGCAAAAACACCACTCTCTTCTCTCTTATATATGCATTTATCAGTAATATGTTGCAAGTTTTTCTTCCCCTGCAGAATCTTGCCTTATACTTTCCACAGAAAGCTGAAGAAAAGCTGGAAGAATCTTAAAGAGTTAAGCAAGACCATTTCTACTTACAGATAGAAAAAAGGTCAGCACCTGTGTTATATCATTTATACGCATCTCATACGATTTAGAGGATTGAGCAGAATGCCTGGCATCCTTATACAGATATGATAACTGAATATTCAACAGGGGGCCTACAAAATCTAATATTCTGGGTAACAAGCACTAAAAATTAGCCCAACATCAATTATGTTGGAGAAAAATACACCTTAAGGCTCACTTCTCCCAGTCATCTTAGTTTATATTGGTATGGATTTCCAGACAATCACATCCTTGGTATTTATTTTAGAGTTTTACATGTGGGTCAGCTGTGTCTCCACATCTCATCTGGAGACAAGTGAGTAATAGTAATCTCTGCAGACTTCTTTTTATTTTAGGACTTATTGGTGAGATCTTGTGTTCATTATTTTCAAATATCATTGCACAATGAAAGAGGCTGAATTTGTCACCTCCTAAAGTCTTTGTCAGCTGCAAACAGGCTGGCACAGGGACACACCATTAGACAAATAGTGTTGGGGAAAACCATTGTCTTTAGACATTAATGTCCCAAGGATAAACTGTAGATTCAATGGTCTGAATTTTTGTATGGATTGGCAAGAGTAGGCAGGACATCTATTTAAAATTCCTTATATGTGTGAGTCTTAAATAAGTGATAGTATTTGCTGACATATACCCATCCCTCCTTTACCACATGTTTGAATAATATTGCATCACATAGCTTTTTACACCATTTGTAGCAGCTCGTAATTTCTCACATATGACAGAATTTCTGACTTCTGTTTATACAGTTGAATCAGGAAACTTACAGGAAAAATATTTTAGTAGTTATGGCAACTACTGTTAGAAAGCAAGGGTTGGATAACGTGCATGTGTTGTCTAAAAACCGATTTCAATTGATACCTAATCCTACACAAATTGCATTGCTGTTTAGCTGAATACCAATTTAATGTTTTGCTTCCATTTCTTTAAATTGAGTTGATATGTGTGTGATATAATTATTTTTTTACTAAAAAGGAATCTCATATTTAGTGCAGAATCACAAGAAAATACTGCTGCCATATTAATATAGTTAGTTCACTGGAGCATCAGAATTATCATTTTAAGACATTGGTGGAAAAAATTCTCCAGTTCCATAAATTGTCGACATTAATATTTAAGAAACATAGACATCAACTCATCAGAATCATAAAATCCTTGATTAAGAGGTCAGATCATCAAGTCAAACCACTTAGAAGGAAGGTTAAATATAACTGAATTTTATATTCTGCTGTATTGAATCTGTCGTTTAAAATAATCCAGGAAATAAATTCTTCTTAATAATATTTTTAATATCTATAAATGGGAATAAGTTGAGCAGAAATTAAAAATCTTTAATAGTCACTGGATTCCACAGCATATGGAGAACACTGATTAACCCAGAGAGTCTGATCTATGCAGTTTTATGTTATTACATATTCTGTCAGAAAAGACATTAAAAGTTCTAATTTTCTGTATTTCATCAAAGGAGGCTTGAAGGAAAAAAGAAATATTTACATTTATTTCTAAGTCTCTAATACTCTTACTGCTCTATGATAAAGTCACATTAGATAGGATTAATCTGAGCAGCTGTAGATTTATCCTAAAACTGATGTCTAACATAGGTCAGATGAATCATATCACCAAGTGATTAACTGTCCGCTGTAAAAAGGAAGCTTAGGATAACTGCCTCACATGTGGAAAGCTACATTGTAAATGTTGAAAGTTAAGTGAAAGTAATCCTGTCTTGTGGCTTCAAAATACAGGACTCAAGCACTCGGTTACTGGATTCATAATTAGATTAAAAAGATAAGTGATTGTGCAGCCAGTGCGAGTGAGTGAAGTGAACAAAGACAAAATTACTGAGCTCATATGAAGTAGAAGCTACTGGCCTTACCTTTTTTTTCCCAGTAGTCAGGGAGGACTCCAGTTAATGTTGGCAACCTTTTCAGCAATCAGTGAATTGATAATTCCTATGAGGAGACATGAATATGAGTAAGCTAATTTTCAGTCTACAGAGACTATACATGGGTTGATTTTTTTTCTGCCTGAGTAGCCTTTTGACAGGTTGTGAAATGGGAGCTGAGTACTGTTGAAGCTGAGAATAGTTGTCCCTGAGAAAATGTGTAAGTGGCAGTAGAAATATGAGAAAATTGAAAATAAATTTATTGTCATGGAGAAGCAAAAATACTCCAAATAAACTACTCAAAAATAATATTGAAAGTACCATGTCTTTTGCAATTGCCTGATTTTTACCAGGAAATGTATAATCTACTGGGTATCAGAAACCATTCAGCATTTATATCTGAGCTAGGAATCTGTTGAGTTTTATGTCATTTAGTGGGATATGGCTATTTTATGTATATTTGTCCTTATGAAGGTACAAATAGAAGCCTTTCCAATAATCTGAACAATAAATCCCACTAGACATCTGTGTGGGGCAGCAGGAGAACAAAAAGCACAAAGTAAGCACTGTGCTCTGTAATGAAAAAAATGCCTTATATGCATCCAACTATACAAATTAGAGAGGCAGAGCATGAAAATTTTCATCACTCATGTTTTCTTTGGTTTTAGAAAAGGAAGGCACAGAGGGTTACCTATCTTCAGTCATCATTCTCACACATGTTTATTCCCAAGTGAAATCTGCTTCAATAAAAGTAAATTATCAGTATCTTTTACTCCTGAAGAACTTTTGAAGAGGAAGGAACTTTGCGCACAATATTGTTTATCAAATACTTGTAACATCTTCTCATTTGGTTCAGTGTACACTGCAGCTCCTAGTAAAATGAAAGTGAGCAGCCATATAACTTGCTGCATATTAGCAGGAGAATTATGTGCTAAACTTATTTACTCTTCATTTATAGACAAAACCACCTTAATTTAACATGCACTTGATAAGTTTTAAACTATAGCTCTCTACCTTATTTTAGTTGATGTGGTTGGTGTTCAACTTGGTGTACAAATAGGCAGGGGATATATTTTTAATTCTGTCAAGGTAACATTCCATATCCTCAGTCCACATTAGAGTTACATTGAAAAGAACTCTGCAAAGAATTTTTATGAATGCTTTATTCTTATTTAATGTACATGCCAATAGAGAAAAGGATATAGTTGAAGAATTATTTCAGATCTTGACAACAGTAAGTCCACTGATACCTGTACTGTTATACATGCTCAAAAGAGATGATGCAGTTTTAATTTAATGTATTTCAAACATTTAGAAAGTTAGCCTGGAATAAATTTGCACTTTCAAACATGATTTCTGCATTTTGTGTATGTTCATCTCCCACTGTGCATCCAATTGAAAATAGAAGGATTCAGTAGTTTGGTTTTGGTCTTGACATTTAGCCTGGCAAAAAATATCTTGCCCAAGATTATTCTGATTAAAGTTATTCTGGTTAAAATTAGTTAATAATTGGAACTGGTTTCAGTACAGACTGGGAAATAGCAAGTATTTCTTTCATAAGAAGACAGAAAATAATCTCTTGGTAACTTCAGAATATATTTTATTGGCTGTTCAGCATTGATGATCAGGAATAATAGCCTTCAACTGCTCAGCTACATTTCTGATTATTAAATTTTAAACAGTCTGACAGTATAAAATATAAAGAATTAATATAATTGTCTATCACTGCTGCAAAATATGAGATTTTTCTTCCTCTGTTGTATTCATCCAAATTAGAAATGCAAAGTTTTTTCTAGTGTGGAATAATACCTCCCACTCTCAGGTTTTGCATTTTGTGATATCAGGTATCTCTGAAGGTGAATTAATGCTGCTTACTTTTGCCATCATACTAACCAGCATGTTTTCCAGCCATTAATATCAAAGCAGTTATTAATCTGTTCCATTATCTTTAGAGATTAGTGAAGTTATTATTATCTGGTTATTAAATGAGGTAGTTCATGCTTCCCACACCCTTTCAAACAACCTCATAGCATAACCTGCGCCCAGAAGTTTCTATTGAGGGTTTAGACAAATAGCTGCAGAAAGATTATACCATCGAACTTTTTTATAATGAATTACAGCTAGAATTTATCTCAGTTGTTAGACCCAAGAATTCATAACCACATTAGGACTTTCATGAAGCAGAAGGAAAGTTCTAGCAGTCAGGAAACTAATGTCCTACTTCCAAAGTCAAGACACATTAGTCTGTATTTTCAAGACAGTTAGTTTCAGAGGGCTTTTGGTTTAATTTTGCAATCAGAAACAATTCAAGGTGGTGTCCACATCATGTATCTTACAGCATCTAACTATCCAGCTTTGGTTATGGTAAGTTTAGAAGATTCTTTGCACTGAAGGGGAACAAATCAGCAAGAAAGTCAGATAACCTGACCTTAGAAAACCCTTCCATATTCCTCCTGTCTGAAGACATTATTTTGGACTGATTATTAAATTAATATTTCCAGAGAAGTTTAAGACATGTAAATACTCAGGTAAAAAAGGATAAAATGTTATAAACCAGATATCAAAATATCAGGGTAGAAAAATTTGAGACCTGTTTCTTGAAATCTGGGTTATAACACCCTGTGATTATTCAATGTGTATAAGCTGCAATGAATGTTTTTTGCCTTTGTCAAAATTCCCATGTTAATAGCATTATTTAAGTGCAAAGGGTAATTGCAGCAGTAAGTGGAAGCAAGAGAAGTAGAAAAAGAAGCTAAAGGTTAACCAGTAATAGTGAGAAATATGTATACATTTCATTAAAAGGTAATTACATTTAAAGGAGAGAACTTTAGGATATTTAATTAATTCTGCAGTAGAAACAATTATAGTGAAAAAACTTGTGTAGGAACAACAAAAATGAATCTTTTCCCAAATGTATTTAATGACACACAAAGCAAATGGAATACAGAATACAATTAATTCAAATTTGATAAAGCTGACTGCTTTTTTTGGTGTTTTTTTTTTTTTTTTTGTTTGATTGTTTGGGTTTTTTTTAAATAGTTGTTCACATTTAGAAAAGGTTGACCATAATAATGGGAAAGGAAGTATTACAGCAATCTGAACAGGACCATAGCTGAGAAGTCTTCTCAAAATTTGTATTAGTACTAAGAGATATTTCAAAAGGCACAAAGTTATCTTTATCATTTTAAAACACAAATGTAAATAAATTCCTAAAGTGAACTGGCATAGTAATAAATGCACATGGTTGAATAGAAACTTCTGGATTTATGATTTTCAGAGCTTTGTGGTCTTCATCGATTCTGTCTAGTACAGAAAGGGGAATAAGGATTGGAAAGCATTGAAAGACCCCCCTTTTAAAGTAGCCCTGAACAGTATTTTTGACTCGACTGTGTTTTACACATTTATCTGTTCAAATAATTTGTGTATTTCTCTCTGCATGGAATTTAAGTGATGAGAGTGATATAAGGATGAAATTCAAGTTTGCCCTACAGCTGTAGCTGTTGTTTGGCTGGGTACAAAGGGTATTCTTTTATGCACTCACAGTGGTCTTAGAAACTCTCTGGCCAGTCTCTGCATAGATGAGACAATGAACTGATTTTAAACAGCAGACTGACTTGAAACAAGATGATTGACAGAACTCCCAGCGCTGGTCAAATGAAGTATTTGATTAACTGCTGAAGAAAGTGGGAGTTTTGGACAGTCACAGACATTTCCCAGGCTAGGCACAGACTAGTTGGTAGATGCTATTTGTGCACTTGATTGTGTTGCTCCTCCTGGGGGGGAAATATGGAGACTTGATGAAGAATTGACCAGAAGATATATAAATAATATAAGATAACTGTTTCTGCTTATGCAGGTTTGGGCACATAGCAGTCCATTGCATATAGCAAAGACAGGCAACAGAGGTTTTGTACACAGATTAAGGTACTACAACAAGAAGGATCATGCATTTTCTCAAGTGGTCGCATAGGGCCATCAAACATCTTGATTATATTCATTTGAGCATTTTGAACATCTCAGATAATTCAGCTGAAGATAATGTTGAAAGGGCCTTTACAACAGGCTCCCATCACCATCCAAATAGCAGCTAGCTACCCACTTCAGTGGATTTGATTACTCAGAAGAATTTTTTCCTATTCAAAGATGTCAAAAACTCATTTTTTTAAAAAAAATAATCCTGTTTTTCAATAACGTTGCAGGATATTACATGGAATGTGCTGTTCTTGCTGAATGCTATTTCTAACACTGAGACAATGGAAGCAAAAAAAGCAAGCATTTGTATATAACACTACAACAAACAAAGCCCTCGGGAACGCAACTACATTTTCAACCCTGATAGCCTTGAGTTAAGAGTGGAAATCAGCACAAGTATAAGAAAAAAATGATTTATGACTGTTCTGAAAAGATCAAGTGCAATGGAGAAAGGTTTATTCAAACTGCATTGTTACAAATTTTAACTCCCCAAGTCCCCTCTTTATACAAAACTTATAGAACAAGCTGAAGCATCGAGTTTAGTAGATTGATGATAGGTAGATAGACAGGTGGATTAATTATTTATGTTGCTGAATGGAGGTCAGATCTCTACTTTCATCTTTTGGATCTGGCTGCATATTTAATATTCTTATTAGAAAGATGACTGGAATGCCTGATGTTAATGTTCCCAATTGTTGATAGATTACGGTCTTTAGAAGGCCTTCGATGTCTCTTCTACGTGAATTATTTATAGCTCACTAATTATTTAGACCCTGCTTATTTTAAAGAACAGGAATTATCTACACACTAATTTAAACTGTCAAAAAAGTTTTAATACTATTTAAGGATACAAAACAATGTCAGTGGTGAGAATGAATATACAGTAGGAATCTGTCTCTTCTTGGTACTAGAGTGTCCTAAGCTTCAAATGCAAGTATCCTTTGGGAAATCTGGGGTGGAATTCCTTTGAACAAAGTAAATATCTCTATGACAGATAGTTTGACCTACCAATCCTGACACCTTTCGTAATAAATGGAGATAAATTAGTACTCAAGGGACATGATAAATTCTGAATCAGAAGTCTAGAACTGACTAGAGAAAGGCACTGCCTAAACATGCTAATTTCTTCCTTTATGATAAAGGAAGTACAAGATGGTAATTCACTTGTGGCCACCTGCTTTCTGGATAGCTGAAGTTATGATGACTGCAGTTAGCAGGTTCTGGTTTTTTACACACTCTGATTGCAGGATCAGATCCTTTATTTTATTCATTGGAAATCAGCTTCTTTGTCTTTTTTTTGCTGTTGTTTTTGAGCTTTTTAAGGAAATATCAGACTACCAGAGCTTCTTTATTTGAAAATATTGTTTTTTAAAAGGAATCATACATGGATGGTCCATATGACCACATGTAATACTGAATGCAATTTTGCATAATTTTCTACTGCTGTATCATTATAGATATCACTTAATTATAATATCTCTTCAAATGAGCTAAAAGCAGGAATTTTTAAAGGTGTATTGTAAGTTTGAAACTGTTCCAGCTGAAATCAATGGTGTATATTGTCGCTTGTAGGTACAAAACCAGGACAAATCCTCAGGGCACTTCAAATCATTCACTGAGTTAAAGACAGGTTAAATGTACAAGATCAAATTCGGCCCTAAAAGGATGAACACAGTAATGTTTAAATTTCAGACAGTTTGCAGTTTTGAGCAATTTGTAATATAAACCAAAATGGCTGACGTGCACACACGTTTTGAAGGATGGTGTGCATCAGGCCTAGGCACTGGATAGAAGTCCTACTTGCCATGCTCAAAGAACAGGTGAGAGTAGAAGACAGCCTTTTAGAAAGTAAGACAATCTAAACTTAGGAAGGATTTAGTTTTGTCTGCTTGAAACTCACAAATATGAAGCATATTTTGAAATTTGGCACATAGGACTTGCGGTTTTATGGTTAAATAGGATTGAGTAAGATTTTTCCAAATGCCTGTGGCTAGGAAAGAAAAATAATGCTGAAAATACCAGGTCTTTTGTATTTGCCTGATTTTTACCAGCGGATGTATAAGATACTAAGTCTGAGAAACAATTCTACATCTATATCTGAGCTAGGAATTTGTTGAGTTTTATATCACCAAGTGAGATATGGCTGTTCTCTGTTTATTTGTTCTTATGAAGGTATGAACAGAAGTCTTGCTAATAATCAAAACAACAAAACCCACCCAACATATGGGTGTGTCAGCAGGAGAACAAAAAGCACAAAGTAAGTGCTGAGGTAAACACATTATCAGTGTAGCAGAATGCAGGAATGCCAAGGACTCCCTGGCTATGCTGATAAATTCAACATCAGTCAGCAGCTCAATCATCCCTACTGCAGAAGTGCTAGAAGGCTCCTCCACAGGCTTGTGGCTGCTAGAACTGTTCACAGGAGTGTTCAGAATCTGGGAGATCCATGGCTTATGTAGTAGGCAGCCTGCATGAAACCATATGTTTCTGAGGCCTTGTTAACTAGCATGTTTAGGGGCTGTTCTATATGAGCTTCAAGCTCAAAAATATTAATTTTTGATTTGCAAGTACAGACAAATATTAATCAGAGATTTTCTAGTATTTATGTTGAAGTATATATTTCAATATAATGATAAATAAATTGATATTTTTGTCCATAAGCAGACACAAATCAATGTTCTGACATTAAATATGTACAGATAATACATCCTTTTCGTGCACTGACCTCGTTCATGATGCTAACATTTAGTTGAAAATATTTAAACTAAGAAAAAAGAAAAAAAATAAATAAGGTACTTGGCAAAAAGGGAAGAAAAGGATAGCTATGAAAATATAAAATCTCCTGGGAAAAGCATATAGGATATAGAGGCAATACCTACAATTCCTCAACAATAGCAAAAAATCATTCTGACTTATTTCTATGACAAAAAATTCTTTTTTAAAAATTCCAATAATATTGAAGCATATTGAACCCACTTATTCATAGATATCTTTAAAAGGACAGTAGGTACACAATTTTTTTTAAAAGATCTTTCCACTTTTTATTGGAAGATTTACATTGTCTCCTCTAGTATGTGTCTTTAAAAGATTTTATGAAATCATCCTGTGCAGGACATAACTGTCCAAATCTACCACTTTGCAAAGCTGAAGTAGAAGAAATAAGCACTGGCGTAAGGCCAGATAGCCAGAGCAATAATCTGCTTGGCACACATCTCTAGAAGAAATTCAGCAGAATTACTAACAGGATAAGCTCTAACACTGTACAGTAGTGTGAATTTAAAATTAGAAGGATCAAAGTTTACCCAGACAAAGCATGATAATATGTAATTAAGAACACATTGATCATGCTCTGCCTAAGCTTCATAACCACCTCAAACCTCCATGACCACAATAATTTAGTGCCAGCCCAAGTCAACAAACTCCACTGAGAATTGACATTCAATCATTCATTCATTTATTGTTATGTTATGATAGGAAAGTCAGAGATGGAAGATATGTTTTTAAAATATACTATATAAACCTACCCTATGCAATAAAACACTGAAAGATAGTCAGGCAACTACAAATTTACACCGAAATTTGACTTAAATTTTCCTATGCACAACAGCCAAAGTTACATTGTTTACAAATTTTGATCTTTTCTAACTGGTTCTCATATCTTAGTACAAATTATTTCTATGTACCATATAGCTGTCACAATTCAAATATGTTCGTTTGTTCTGTGCACATTAAACCGTACTTTTCCTTTCGGTGAGATGTGGAGAGAAGGAAACACAAAACTAGTGTCTGCCAATGTGCCAGTGCAGTGTTAAAAGCAGCTTTTTTAATAGAATGTTACATAGGGCATTATCCTATGAGTGTTTTGTCAGCAAGATGGCTGCTGCAAGCAGGAGTCTCAGATATTCCAATTATAAAGTAAAATTTTATTTTCAAGTACATTTTATTCACACTGAGGAGCACTTTCTGAGTTTCAAACTGCTGGCTGAGCAAAACAGATGCAAGTTACTTTTAACTATTTATTTGTAAATCTCCCCTGAGTATTAAACATGCTCATAAAGATATGTCCATAAAGAGAATGAGTACAAATTTTATCCTGACATTTGATTTAAGCTGTGTTAGAAAACTTACTTGATAGATACAGTTTTTCCCCTAAGCATTGGAATAGAGCAGATTGGCAGAAAGATTTGTACTTAAAGAGAAGATCTGATTTTATAGTGAAATATGAATATGAATAATACTCTTAATCTCTTCAGATTTTCCTACCTTTCAGAACATGGCACTATGTAATGTCATTAGCAAAACAAAAGAATGACTACCATCCTTCCTTAAAAGGATACTATTAAGTTATTTTAGCTCCAAGTTTGATCTGTATTAGTATAAGCTCTTGGCAAATGTCCTATGGGGGGAATAAAGGAAAGTATTAATCTGTTACTTGCTTAAATTACTACTCTGGCTCAACTGAAGGAGTAAAATTAAAGTTAAAACATTCCAGGTGATATGATGGCTTTAAAAAAAACAGAGAAAAATCTTTATAAAAGAGAAAATTCTTATCTTAATTAAGACACTACAGGGTGTATACTGCTTTTGAATCATCACCTCTGGTCTGCAATAATTCAGAGGAAAAATCAGTACAGACTAGTGTCATTATAATTCTAGTTAAATGTGATAGTTTGGAAAGTTTTTTTTAGAGCTGTTTTTTATCTGTGGTGGACTCATGAATAACATTAGGTCTGTACAAAATGGAACAATTTAAAAACATTTTAATGCAAAGTTTCGATAAATGTATAATTATCAATTACTATAATTATTGATTATATAACTACCAATTTAACATTTTTTTACTGATGACTTTATTTTCTAGAAACAACTTAATGGTGGGAAAAATACGGACATTCTTCACAATGGGAGAAAAAAAGGTATGCGCATTCCCAGGTAGAAGTTAACATGACATGCTTGCCTAATGACAAATTAATAGGCTTTACTCATCTTAGACAGTGCAGGTGTTTCTTGGCATGTTACAACAGTGAGCTGCATTTTTTTCTGAGACTATTACAGCTTGTTTTGGTGATGCAAGGGAGCTTTATGAATACTGTGTAGAAAGGAAATCTGATTGCCTAGATCTGTTTCTGACACAGAAATGACATCTTCATCAGAATACAGTCTGTATGAATGTGCATTTTTTGCTTGTCAAAACTTGTATTACAATTCATAGAATACAGTTGTATACTGTGTAGTGTTATACTTTTGCTGGTACATGGTGCTTTTATTACTAAATAAAACTCACATCTATAAGGAAAGGACTGTTTCTTAATCAATTCATGAAAAAAAAAGCCCTCATCATAATTTTTTCAAAGGATTATTACTGGAATTAATCCTAAGACTGTTCTGAAATAGATGAAGAGAGGAAAGAAAGGAAACGTACAAGCTATTTTAAAAGAGAGAGAGGAAAAAAAAGCACCACATCTGTGCAGAAGGTTGTGATTTCATGCTTGCTATGAATAGCAAAGAGCTCAAGATTTCAAAAGCAGTATGGGTAGGGATAAGCTTCACATCAACTGGGTTTAACCACCAAGGTCATAACTGCTTTTAGGAATATCATAGCTTGTAGGCTGAATCACATGTTGGCAGTACACATTTCTCTCTCCCTAATTGTGCTGAGAGGCATAGGAGACAAAGCTTTTAAAAGAGAGGGATTAATTCTGACCAGTGTAGATCACTGGACATCTCTTGTAGCTCTTAAAAAGTGGTTTACTGTTGACACATTAAATTCAGGGGAACAGTTTAACAGAGCAAAACAAACCCTTTCACAGCAGTCCAGTCAGAAATCCTTGTCCTAGGCTCTCCTTCTCATCTGAAATTATTTGTTCCAAACAGTCCGACCACAGCTAATCAGACACAGGTTATGATCAGAAAAAAATTAACTAATGTAATTTCCACTTATTTTTATTACTAATCTTAAGATGTTCAGAGAGAAAGTACATTCTTTTTGGTATAAATAGAAGAGGTTTGGGTTGGGAACTTATTTTCAGAAAAATCACATCTCAAAGACCAAGTTTCTCCATTTGTGTTTCGGCAAGTTCTAAGCTGTGAACAGTATTTTTGACATTTTTTTCTTGGTACATAAATCTGAAATGTTAGTTGTTCTAATGATTACAATTTCAAGCCATTGTATTTAAAAGGGTGTGTGAAAAGCTGATATTTGTAGGAGCCCTGTGTGCTCATTTGTGATTTCTCTTTCTGAAACGTTGAGTATACCTTTTATCATAACAGCCTTTTATAAATGTATTTTATGACCAAATAACTTTCGACTATTTTTTCTGTGGGTACATTTTCCTATCAGCACACAACTTTGTTTTCTTTTTAGTTGATCGATTGCTCTCTTAACTCTCTTACAGAAAGAAGCAAACCTTTCTTTTAAAATTTACAGCAGATATGCATTCCCTGTTTTATGGAATTAGGTTCAACACTTCAGTGACATTATTACTAGCAGTTGATAATTAGGTTCTTTCATATATTAATTTTTTTTCCTGATAGTCAATCTTTACCTCTAAGAAATATTTAAGAATATAAATATGGGATGTGTTTCACTTTTAAAAAAAAAATCCAAACCTCTTTACTTTCATAATACTATATTTTGAAAAATTTAATCTGGTAAATTTTCTCTTGTTCTTTAAAATTCAGAAAGATTATTTAAGTTACTAATTACCAGAAAAATACAAAGTAAATAACATACGGCAATTGTCAACAATAATTTATTTAATCTTGTACAACATGTTTAAATTGTCCTTATCGCAGTGATGTTCTACTATTCATGGTATCATTGAGGCAGCAACAAGTCAGAGATTTTGACTTGTAGTATGTTCCTATGAAAGACTTTGCAAAAGCACACATACTGACTTCTGGAGAAGTCAGTAAAAAATGAGATTTTTATCTATTCCTAGCAAATACCTATCGGTTTGTAAGGCACAGAAGGAAGTATTTGTGTGATGATGAGTAGCAAATGATTTCTCCTGAAAATGAGACCTCCTTTTCTGTTGGGGGCAAGGGGGAGAAGATGGAGAAGATGGAGATCACTACACCAGGTGACTTCATAGTAAAGGTAAAATATGTGTTGGGAAAAAAGATAAAAGGCCAACAAATGTATCTTCATCTGGAAAGACAGGTCTGCTATGGAAACTCCTGAGACTACCCAATCACAGAATCACATGGGTGAGATTGGAAGGGAGCTCTGGTGGAAATCCTCTGGTCCAACTCCTGCTCATGCAGGGACACATAGAGCCAGTTTCTCAGGACCACGTCTGCTCTGCTTTTCAATATCTCCAAGGAGGAAGATTCCACAAGCTCTGTAGGAAACTTGTGCTGGTACTCAATCACCCTCAAAGTGAAAAAGTGCTTCCTGGTGCTCAGATAGAACTTTTTTCCACCCACTTTCCTCCGTCTCTTCAGATATTTAGATTCATTAATAAGTTCCTTCCCTGTCCACTCCCCATTTCTTTCTCCCCTGTCAACTTCATGACTCTTCACTGTACTCTCCCAAGCCCAAGAGTCCAGAACTAGACCCTCTTCCAGGTATGACATCACTACTGCTGGGTTGAAGGAAGGATTCACCTCCCTGGACCTGCTGGCACTGCTTCTCATAATGCAGCCCACCCCACCATCAGACTTTGCTGCCAAAACCCTCTCCTGGCTCACGTTCAGCTTGGACTACAGGTCATTTTCTGCCAAGCTGTTTTCCAGCTGTGTGGCACTCAGCATATATCGGTGCCAGGGATTGTTCCTTCCCATGTGGTAGGGCTTTGCACTTCTCCCTGTTGACCTTTGTGAGGTTCCTGCCAGCCTGCTTTTCCAGCCTGTGGAGGCCCCTCTGGATGGAAGCATCACACTCTGATATACTAAGCCACTACTCCCAGGTTTGTGTCATCTGCAAACTTGCTGAGAGTACACTGTGCCCCAGTTTATCAGGACATATCTCGAAAAAGAACAGCAGAGTGGTGAGGAGACATCTGAATCTAACCTACCCTTTTAAATTCTAATGATAAAGAGACTCAGCAAGTGCAAAATAGCACAGAAGAAAGAAAATCCAACTATCAGCAGAAAGCCAGCTGAACTGTTGGTGGTAAAGCATCACTTAATCAAATAAGTTATTTCAAAGAATTAAGCAGAGCAGAACAGAAGCTTAAAAGCTAACACTGACAAAGTACCAATCAACGTTATCAGCAAACATTAAATTGCTTTCCAAAACAAAATCCACTTAGAAGTTCACTTCACAGGAATTGGCTACCTCACCATAACATAGCAAGACAGATGTAACCATCAGCAAAAATGCTGAACCCCAGGACAGTGATTTCAAGAGTAAGATATTTTATTTTGATAAAATTCCTGTCATGGTTTTTGTGCTAAAGATTGTATTCAAAGCCAAACCATTCAGTACTAAAAATGAAATTTTTAAATAATGTAAGAGCAGTCTTAGGGAAGAGAACCTTCCTCAACATATGAGATGTTTAAATGCAAAAAATAACTTGTTTACTATTTAACTTTCAGCGTGCTGTTGATTTAATAATTGTTTTAATTATTATTTTCTTAGGTAGATTTTCCACCATTGGTTGCTCAGAAATACAGGGAAAAGTACAGAACTGAGTAGTTTAAATCTCAGTCTGAAGCAGACTCAATTAACACCATTCCTGATACATTACTTTCTTACCTTTCTAACCTCCAAATAGGTTTCCTTAGACAAATCCTAATTTCATGTAAAGATTGATAAATGTAGGATTTTAATGTAATAAACTTCATGTCAAATTATAAACTTTTAATTATTTTATTATTTACATCTACTTACCTTTTTTTGCTTCTGCTTTTCTTTCACTCTTTTCAGCAGTGAAACTGGGAAAATACTAGTTATAGTTTCCTCAAATATTGGATGCTGAAGAAAATTACTTATCTGTACAAGAGGAAATAATTTCCTTTTCATTGCTATTTCAGCAAGTTGGAAGCTACCAAGGAACTAATAATGTGGTGACATAGCATAGCTAAGAGGGTGCCTCATCAAGAAACAGCTATTTCAACAGTGACTACAGAGTAAATTGTAGTGAGAAATAAAAAGCATCTACAACAATCATATAAATCCTCCTTTCTTGTTTCATCACAGTGGCTTCATCTGCAGTTAGGGAGCTTGATTCCTATTTTTGGATTATTTTTTCTTTCAATATTTTAAACTCTCTGATTATGTTCCTTAAAGCATTATACCTGAAATGAGAGGTTTAGATTTTTTGATGAGGGTTTCCTTGTTTTTATAGGCTTTTTTTGTGGTTTGATTTTTTTTGTTTGTTTGTGGGGTTTTTTTGCTGGTTGATTGACTTTTGGTTTTTTGAGGATATTTTGTTTGGTTTTGGTTTGGTTTCCTTTGCTTATTTGTTTAGTTTAGGATTTTTTGTTGCTGTTTCTTTTTTGGTTTTGTTTTTTATTTTTTACAAGAGTCTGAGTGACAATTTCCCAATTAAGAAATAAACTTTATTTCTACTTTATATATTTTACTTTTATACTGAGTATCTTATATCAAGTGAGGGGAGCCATTTTTTATCTGATGCAAATCACAACTAGGAGTGAGATTATGGCTTCATTTAGGTCACCTGGGTTTTGTGAACCTAAAACATTCAAGAGTCCATACAGAATGAATATGGCATGAAGTTGTCAACACAAATCATGAAAAAGGGGAGAGTGTTCATGAGCTTTATTTGATGTGGCTTCAGAATATTATTTTCATGATTCTTCCATAAAATCATGGAAAACATATTCAGAGTAAATAGTTAAGGTACAACCCAGTCAATTTTATACATAATTATGACCATATGCATATATATAAGGAATGTGAAATCATGGAGAAGAAATTCAATACAAAACAGATTTTTGATGCCTATCATATAGCTTTCATCATAGCTTCACATAGCCTATCCTAGGGTTTTCTATTCAGAGGGGATTGCAGACCCCAAAATCACCCTGTCAGAAAAACAAGCAAGGAAATGAGAAAAGCTGACCTTGTAACAGGAAAATATACTACTGCCATTTAACCCAACTCATAAAGAGGCAGTTTGAAGACATGTAGAAGGGAATGCAAAGCAAGGGTCAGCATTTTGTGGCAAATGTAATAAAGACTGGGACTGGATTGAAGAAATTCATTGCACACAACACTTAAAAGCCTATAAAGAGTGACTGATGGATGTAGCAGAGGAAGGAGTAGTGTGACAGAAAGAAGGTCCTGACCTAGTAATGCTAAGGAAGGACACAAAGATGTGAGAAACAAGAACTTTGACCTTATCAAATCATATTTAACTGTGTTTTCACTTATTTTCATCTGTAGAGTAAATTTGGTATGTTCTAAGAGGTAGTATGTTTTACATGATTGGCTAATCCATTTTTTTTGTACCTACATGTGTAATAGTGCATTGGAATAAATCCTTGTTTTGACAGCACCCACTGTTTTGTCCTATTCTTTTGGGACTCAGCTGGTGGATGGAAACTGGAAGTGTTCCCTTTGTCAGCCAGCCTGACTGGGAAGTGACAGCACCATCAGAAGTGCAAATCAAGCACATGCACGCACATACAATGCAGATATGCAGATAAGGAGAAAAGGAGATTACATTTTCCTGATTTGATGCTTAATGGCATTCTAAAGTATTTGGATACTAAAAAGGCAACTTTAACTGATACTTCATTAAAGAGAGTGGAATTCAGTCTGCTAAAATTGTATAGAGTCTTGAAAAAAATTGTAATTATGTATCTTTTAAGGCAATCCGGGACACAGAACAAAACATATTACTTTCTTTTCCTCAACTCTCTCTCCTTTTTTTTTTCTTCTTTTGTTTTTTTCATTTTTAAGTAATGGAAAACTGTTGAGGGCCATTCAAACTCCTTATATAACACACTTCTTAAGATTATAGAAAACAGTGGATGTGGTGAGCGATTTTATTTGTGACCTTACCTCTTTTCTGATAATATAATTACAATAAAGTAAAATTATTTCAGAGCTATCCAGAAAAAAAGAATCTGCACACTCTGAACTCTACTTGGAGGGAAACCTAATCCATATTTTCTACATATCTGGAGCCTTTCCTATTAATGATAATAAATTATCTCATCAGGGGGATCACAAATCAGCATGGACTTATTAGCACTTCTGACATACAAAAGCACTTTTTGTTAGCATATCGCTATCATGTCCCTTTGACATGAATATAAATTAAACCTAAATGTCGAATTGTTGGCCCAGAACTAGGAAGAATAAATAACCACCAAAGCTGAGACCTCCTGACAAGATGCTGTGAGGTGCTTCATCACTCTTTGATGAACCTATGACTTGCCTTGATTAACCTATTTAAACTGCAGCTCAGCTCTCACAAATAAGCATAGAGCATATTCAGACCTCTCTAGAAGCTAGTGGTTTTGGCACTAGAGGTACAACATTTATGAATCCACTTCATCTTGAACTAAATGAAACATAAGAGAGTTCCCAGTGTTCTCCTTTCCTGAATGACTGCTTTAGCTGTCAGGCTATTATGTAAAAATGAAAACAGGGTTATTTTTAATTTTAATCTGTCACATCTCACTATAATTATGGCAGAATGTGTACCAATCTCTCCCAATACTCCACTTTTGTCCATGTAAGGAGAAACACAGGCAACTGTTTCAACAGTTCCCAAGTTTGCAATATCTTTCTGAAATTAGAAATTCATGAATAGCCCATTAGGAAACCACATCTAAAACCCAAGAAAATTCAGTACTAAAGGAAGATGTGCTAACAGTTTCACAGTTCAAAACAAGTTATATAAGACAATAAAGAATTTATTTGTTTTTTCTTTCTTTATAAGAAGGAAAAAAGTCCACCCAATTTGCAGAAAAAAGGACATGCACAATACTTATTTAGAAAAACTGGGAAACTAAGCTAGTAACAGGAATTAGTGCTGCTGAAAGAATATGTCAGGGATGAGGAACAGCAGTTTGTGCTGTCGTAATCAACCTGATCTTCCAAAAACAACGGTAATAACTAACCTCAAAATCACAACAGGGAGAACAAAATCTATTCATCTCGATATAATCCTCTCATTTAGCTCAAAAATACTGCATCTTCTGCTTTAGTAGCAGTAGCAGACAGCACCCAACACCTTATCTTCCTGACAGAAAAATTCAGATTTGCCTGCTTGGTTGCAATTTGCCTGAATCAGCTCTGTTGAACAAATAAAGTTAAAAAACAAACCAGAGGTCTACTTACAGACTAAAGAAAACTCACAGCTTCAAAAAGAAAAGAAATTTTATTTTAATTACTTATTTATTTCCTATGTAATAAATTTAGACACCCCTACCCACAGGCCAGAAAAGAGTGATGTCTGTCCCTAATTCAATGTACAAGATAAAATGACACACTGAGCATATTAGTTACTGCCAAACTGCTTTCTCCTACCCTAGCCCCTGCCCAGCTGTAATGAATTTAAGGAGACACAGGTGCAGACAGCAGGAGAGGCCAAAGGCTGCGCTGCCCTGCTAATGAGTGGCCTCAGCAGAAATCTCAGATTCACTCCAGGCAAGAGCATTAAAGTAGCGGGAACAGAAATGAGAACTGATAAAAAGATGTGTGAAATTTGTAGGTACAGTGCACACATGCAGATGTTTAATGATATAGTTCATTTAGTGTTTATGTTTTACTATCTCGTACATAACTATTTCTGGTTTTTTCTTTGTTTTTGGTTAGGTTTTTTTCTTTTTTTGGGAGGGTTGTGGTTTTTGTTTTGACAGCTTGGTTGTTAGATGGATGGGAAGATGTTAATTCTTGGGAGATATGGCACTACAGCGGGATTTTGATAATTTTCTTCATATGAATTAATGTATTTATCTTAATGTATCTTCTTTAATCTCATGGCTTTTTGTTTTTAAGCTATTATTCACCAATTATGTTAATCTTTTCCATAGGCAAAAATGAAAATGGTAGTTCATTATTTAAATGGTATTTTTTAAATTTAATCTCAGTACAGTATAGGTTTATTATATGATAACTGCAGGGCTGTATAGGTTTGTTTCTAATTGGAATATTAATTTGTGGGAAGAGCATCTGCAAACAAAGGGTATGTCCTTCTTCCCTCTGTACTGGTCAATATCTGAAGTAGTACAGCCATTTAATTAAAATTCTGCAATGGATAATTAGTGTCTCACTGTTTGTGGCTGATGTATGAGGAATAGTCTTTTATAAGACAAATCTCTTATGTTCTGAAGCTCTCTTGGAATGTGTGTTTCGTGCTTCTTATCTCTTGGAGGTTTAGCTTTGTGTAAACACTTAAGAGTTCCATTCAGACTGTACTCTCCTTGCTTTCTGTAGAATTAGAGGTGGGATAAAGAAGATTCAGATTGCGTGTGCATTTATATAATTATATACATTGTATTTGTATTGTATAAATTTTTTACAACTTCTTTCAAATGAGAAATGTGACAGGTGCTTGAGACGTGAATCTGAAGTAGGTGAGACTCTGAAGTCCTGAGTTTCTTACAGAGTATCTGCTTCCATGACTATTGGTGTCTGTTACAGAAACTTCCCACATGTAATGCACAAATGACCAATTTAAAGTGGAATTCATGAATGGGAATAATTTTCTGATCCATAGGCACTGAAGTACAGTTACCTCTGTGAGACACTGTTCTCTCTTAGATGGGGGAACGTTCCAGGTTTGTCCCTCTTGTTCTGGTTTGTCCAAATGGATGAGGACTCTGGATGCTTATCATACTATTCTGCATTTAAAAGGGGACAAAGGGGAGGGACTCCTGTTTCTTAGAAAATTAAATGTCGTTAACAAAAATAGTTGTGTTCCTGATGTAATTATGACTGAATGCTAAGAAGGGATACTTGAACACACTCCATTTTTACTGACAAAAGTCTTTTTTTTGCAGTATTGCACATGATCCAGATACATAACATACAGTAAGACATGCTTTATCTCTTCTTTGAGTGAAACAAAACAAAAACCTCTATGCTGTACATAAATGCCATACATTTAGGGCAAAACATGGGGACAAAAATTAAAAGTAGAATTGACTACTCTTGGCTTCAGAATGCTAAATTGTTCTACAGAGTAGAACTACAGAAAATTAAGAGATCTCCTGACTTTTAATTATTTCTATGATTTCATTTTGGTTTTGTTTCTGGAAAAAGTTAAATGAACAGGCTGAAAGAGGTTTAATGGCTCAGACAACATTCATTGACATAAATTTTTCAGTAAAAATCACTAGAAAAGACATCACTGGCCCCTCTAACAATATGAAACTCTTGCAGTACAGTGCAAGTTCACTCATTGGCTCAGGAAGATAGAAATTATACCATTTTTATAAAATATTTCTAAGACCATAAATTGGTTCTGCCTCAGCATACTGGTACTTCAAGGTCATCCCTGCAATTACACTGATATCCATGAGCTAGTATTTTTGCAAGATCTTTTTAGAGTGCAAATTGTCTTCATTTAAATAAATATTTTTTACATTAGAAGTACACATAGAGTAGTACCATTTTGTATTAATAAGAAGAAAGTAAAGAAAAGTTATGAGAAACTTCTTGAATGGTAAATTACAAGCAAGGACAAATTTAAAACAGTTGTCCTTAACTGCCTTATATCTGTTGATTGTAAATAAACTTCAGTGATTTATGATAAGAGAAATAATGACTTTAATAAAGACTTGTTCAAGCTCATTTTTCAAAATATATAGTACATGTGATTATTTATTACTGATGTTTTTAATGCTTCAGTTGTACCATGCAACACACATCATTTGCTTTTCTCATTAAACTTTTCTCTACAGAAAGAAAATATTAGGATATCAACCTAATATTACAAATTCTTTAAGCTAGATTAGAAGATTGAGATTGAAATAACCATATCTTTGATGAGAACTACTGCTGAACTCTAAAATATTTCTTAGCTACTTAGTGCTTAACTGTTTAAAGCTCTTGTTGGTACTGCCTTTTTTTGTGATAGTTTTGGAATTTGTGTAATGATGAACAGTGAATCAAGAGATGTATCTTGCTGGAAAATAATTTAAATAGTTTTTCCTAAATAGCTTCACTAATGCCTTGGTTTTCATAGCTGTAAGGACAGAACTTAATATTAGGTAGACTGAAATTCTGATTTTAAAAGAACCTTGTGTTGTCTTTATTTAATAATGTGACAAAATTCCATCATTTTAAAAAAACTTGTCTATGTCTCTTTTTTTATATTTAATATTAGTTTTCTGACATGTCTCTTAAAATAAATTTCTGTTATGTGATTGCAATCTGCCACCCTTAGCAATTTTACTCTCTGGTGCATCCTTGACTTCACCTTTCCCAGAACATTTTACCCAATTCTTTGCAGTGTTAAAAGCATTCACCTAGATGGAGACAGGAATGCTTCAGGGTATATATACAGACTTTGGTTGTACCTGCAGAAATATATACTCTATGCTCTTATGCAGAATCTCTGGCGTCAGGGAAATTTATCAAGTCCAGCTGGTACTGCAAGATATGTCTCAGGCTCACCCGGAATAATTCCAAATATTTATTCATGACACGTCATTTAAGAGATGAAGCATCCCAGGCTTCCTCAAATAGCCCTGGGTTTAGGTAATCTGTGTCTACCTCAATTCATACTTGTTTTTATAAATAGTATAAACAGTGAAGGGCACTCTTATATGTGTGCTTGAGGTTGGGAGGATGAATCTGTTAGTCTGTTTTGCAGCATGGATTCTCCAGGTAGGAAAAAGGCAGGTGAAGTTCACCAATAGCTGAGTCTATAGGGTTCATACTTGTAATAAAAGCTAAATTATGCATCTTATAATGGGTGTTTCTGGATGGTTCAAATAAAAGCAATTTAGAAACAGTGGAGAAATTCTTTGTTAGAGAAAAATGGTTTTTTCTGATTTGTATAAATAAGATGCAACTGTATAGAACTCTAGAAATAGTCTGCGTTTATGATGTATTTCTAGAGTTACCCTTTTATTTCTGACAAAGAACTATTTTGAATTCAGTTTGAATAAACCATGTTCCATTCCCCTTCTCTGTCAGAGTGTCTAAGATTAATGGATTTGGATGATGAATCTTGATTACAAAGAAAATATGCAAGAAAATATAAAAACATATTCTAGACTTCTTGTTTTAAATATAAATTCATCACAGCCAATCTTGCTTGGGACTGTGTGTCTTTACACAGATAGAGACTTAGTTTATATTCTAAATATCTGAACGTAGAAAAATGGGTTTACTACTCATGTCCAACTGAACAAAATGGCACATGAGAAAAAATAATTTAAAAAAGATCTCTTGTATATATTTTCAGAATTTCCAGTCCCATAAAATTCACCTTTCAACCAATCTTTTTAAGTCATGTGTTGCTTTAGACCTGTCAAATATCCACATGAAAAATCTCAGAAAAGGGGAAAAAGGCAAGTGGAGAAGTTTGCCAGATAGATAACTCTGTCTAGATGCTGTGATTTGACAGAAATTTAAGGATTCAGAGCAGGAAAGTTGCTTTCCCTTAATGGTAAATATTAGCCATCTATATAGGAAAAAAATCCTGTGAAGCCTGATTATGTGCTCTGTTCCAAAGTAATGAAGCAGCAAGACTTATGGAAATAATGTCTTCACAGTACTCAGCAAGCTCCTTGCCAAAGCTATTTCTGTTCAATTTGCAAGCCTAGAAACACAGATACGATGCTTTTGGTATCACAGTAGTTGTGCAGCTACTGATGAAAAGGATAATGTACAGTAGTTGTTTTTATGTCTCCTGACAAAATAGCGTATTAGAGCCGCTGTAAATAGTACATCTCATTAGTTTTGCATTAAAAAAGGACACATTTTAAAGCTCTACATGAATAGGTTAGTCTGAAATACTTTGAAAAATCCTGTTACACAAAGCCATGATTAAATCTTTTCCAATAAATTATTTAGGTTTTAAATAAAAGGAGAAAATATTTTTTTAAATGTGTACTTAACTGAAAGAACTGAGCACAGTTGTTTTCTGTAGAAGTAGAACTAGAAGAGGAAGTACTCAGGTGTGATTAGCTTATTCAAGGAAGTACAGAGTTTGGGTTTTTTCTAGTTCCATAAGAAAGAAGTGTTCTGGTATGTGTGACAATCCAGAAAGGGGATGAAGTGGACTAATTGAGTCAGATATGTAGATAGTCTATTCTGGGAGGTTTAAGAGAGGTGTTATATGCTGACACATCCAAAAACTTTAAACTTTTGTCAGTTCCTGAAATGTCTTTCCTTTTGTTAAGAGTAAAAGAAGTGAAAAAGAAATGGAATAGAAGAGGCATTCAGGTCTTGCCTCATTGTCAAGAAGTATCCTACAGAATGTTAAATAACTCTGAATGCACATGTTTCTTGCATAACACAAATGTAAATACATCACTGTTTTCCTTCTCTCAGGTCTTTCTCATCTGCTTACCATCTTCTGTGTTCATTGGTGGACGGAAAACATTTATTAAGATTGTCAAAGTAATGGTCCAAGACATTTGAACATTAAATCAACCATCTTTCTCTGTTTTGGTAAGTCCTCTCTTAACTAGGCTAAGTCCTCTCTTGACTAAGCTATCTGGCACATATGCAGATGCTATCTGGCACATATACATGATGCAACAGTAGCATATAATTCTTCTTACATCTTTTGCAGTGTTAAATATATTAGTGACACATTAGATATGTTGTTATTGTGAGAGATATGTCAGATATGTTTTTGCCTCTCTACAGATGTTTGTGCCCACAGTGATTTTCACTTTAAAAAGCAAACTTCAATTTGCATGATTTCTGAATTATAAGAAATATTGCTGAAAAAAATAATTTAGAGAGTAGATACATACTGATCCTAAATGGGAAGGAGAAGCTGAAGTTACAATGTAAGCATCTCTTTCCCATTTCAAATGAAAAAATGGAAATGGATACTAAGTACCTGAAGCCAACATGTACATCAAAAATAGGTAAGTAAAGTTTCTGAAACTTTAGAATTTTTTTTTTTTTTGGCCTTTGTAACAGATAGGTTTCAAATGATTATAATCAAATATAACCATTATAAAAAGAATGGCCTATGTGTTGTTACACTTGCTTACAATCTTTTTTATGTTTCATTACTTATGTTTTATTACTAGGATGCCTCTTTATCCGTATAAGAGCTGTTTCTAGCTCTGTGGAATGCGGAATTTTTCAATACTGGATTTTAATTCACCTTTCATGATAGGTTCTTGGTAAACCTAGAGGTGTGTTTTTTTAATAGATGTTATCATTCATTGATTGAAACTGGTATATCTCTACAAAGGCTGCCGAACACTGAATAAAGCTAATTCTTTTTCAGAGGAGGGTCATACATATTGAACCTTTTTCCTTGAGATTGCTTTGAAATTGGATTGTTTTCATAGCTACATCTTGTGCTTATTTGTGTGTATCACTTTCTGCAGGAAGCACATTTTCAATCTTCAGAGCCAGTGTTTATCCATTAACAGAGACATTTCAAATGCTTTTAGACTTAGTGAATACTGTGTGTTAAGAAAGACTTCACAGTGTCTGTGCTTTCACAGTAATGTTCTGTAGCTTCAAATATACATTTGAAAAGAATCTGCAGTTTCCCACTTGGATCAGAATGCAGATACGAACCTTGGAAGCACATAAAAGTGTATAAGATTTTCACAACATTCTCAGATTCACTGGTATTCATTTAACTGTATGAAAAAACATTTTGGTAGAACAAATACAAAGATAGCACCATGACAACCTGCATTTGATTCCTATTGATGGAATACACTTTTTTGCATCAGAATTGGGACTAAAAATATATATAATTCTATTCTCTGAAATAGTGTATGATAAATCATTAGTCAGGCACTAGAAATATAGAAATGAGTTAAAAACCCCTACTCATTAAAAGTGGATTGAAGTGATGTAGTAAATTCAGCTAAGAGAAAATTATTAGATTTTCTTTCATACTGTTGTTCCAATAAGCTTCAGTTTTTCCTTCCAAAAGCCTTGTCTCAAATAGCTGGATTCCTAAATTCTTTCAGTTGTAACCCCTTCTGCTGAGGCTGCCAATAACTGGGATAATTCAAGACAGTTGTGATGGTGTCTTCATAGTAAAAATGTCTGTCTTCTAGAAAGTGTTTCAAGATTATAAGTTCATGATACATTCTCTTTTTTACAAGCATAATGCAATTCCACTAATTCTGTGCTGCTTAATGTTGCTGCTGTCTTAGCTTGAACAGGGGATGAAAAGAAAGAAGAAAAGAAAGGTTCAACCACAATGTCATGGATTAGGCGTTACTTATATAGGCTCATACAAGGTCATGGCCAGATGGCTACAGCAACCACCTCCATTCAGATCAAGGTGATTCTCCTGAATTTAGTGCAGTTATGTTTATTTTTATCACTAGAAACACTAGAGTGATTCTAGAAGAAGAAAGTGGAACAGAGCTAACGACGGTAGAGAATCAAAACAAATCACACTATGCAAAAGAACAATTTGGAAAATTTAACATCCATAGCTGTCTTCTGAAGAAATTATTTAAGTCATTAATCATAATTTTGGTTACTCTGATTACATTCATCCACATCATAGTACAAATGACAAATCATATAACTTTATTCATGCTGCTCAGAAAGGAGCAAAGCAAAGAAAAAGAGCTAAAGAACAAGTTTTCAGGAAAGACTGGGCTAAGGATTTCAAAATTTCAGGTTTTTGAGGAGGAGGTTTTGGGGGCTTTCATTTAGAGTTAGAATTTAACATATACCTGTGCAAAGGCTACCTCATTAAGACAGAACTGAGGGTATTTTTAGAGTGAATGACTTTAAGTTCTGTCATGATTAAATACCCTCAGTAAATTAATTTAATGAAGATTTATCCTATTTGATGTAAAGAGTGTTTGTGTCAGGCATATCAACTTCACAAAATTATCTTTATTGTTTTCTGTTTTGCTCTTGAATCTTTCTCACGGGAATATATAAATGAAAGTATTCTAACATCTTAGCTATTACATCACACTCATTTATAAAAGATTTACCTGGTAAACACTCCTATATTAATTGTAGCTGCTTGCAAGTAATTCCTCTGAAACTCATAATTAATTTATCTTGTTAGCATTATGCAAGTCAGTATCAGTTACATCATTATGAAGCAGTACTTGCAAAATGTAGTTTTATAGCCCAAAGTAAAAAAAAAAAAAATCTAACCCACACTAATAATTTTGCTGTAACTAGACGCTAAAAATTACTGTATGTGCATTCAATTTCTTTCTGTTTTCAAATACTTGATGCCTTTAGAATAAGAATGCATGAGCAAACAGTCACAAGACTGTAGCATTTGTCCCCAGGAATGCAAGATAAAAGGAGCCTTGAAATTACAGCACCAAGGTAATAGCAGAGAACACAGATCTAGATTGATCAACAAATGATTGCTGTTATGGTTGTGTAAAAAGCCTGATGAAGGTACACTAACAGGCAGCATAGTGGAGCTCTCTTTAAAGCAGGTGCAGCACAGTAGCTACTGTTTCATATTCAAGTGTGCTCTACTGTTCTCTCTGATATTCTACACTGAACTGTCACATATCTTAGAGTTATTGTCATTAAAGGGAATTGTTTCTTTACATTTGATCTAAGGTTTCATTGCTTGTGCTTATCTGCCTTTGAGAAATAGTTGTTAATTCTGAATGCAACTGTGGTGGCATCACTACACTCTCAATCACAAAAATGTCCCCGTATTCCCTTTAGTGCAAGATGGATATTTGCGTCCTGTGAAGGAGAGAGAAAAGATAAGATAGCCCCTAATATGTCAATTATTACAGCCCTTCTTCAGATGGATCAACTTAGTTTCCAGGAGAACTGCACCTCAAGGCCCTGAGCTTTGAATGGCTCATATATTTCATTGAGTTCTAATGTGTTCTTGAAATCTTTTAAACACCTGGAAATGACAGACAAGACTTCTATTTTCAGACAGTCAAACATTTTTCTAAGGAAGAACTATCCTAAATAAGAAGCTCCTCAGCCTCTCTGTTTAAAAGCTTTCTCCATTTCTAAAAGAAGAGATTAGAAAATATATCATGAATGGGGGAAAAAAAAGGATTTTAGATCTCTGTTGTGTTCACTCCAGATATGATGCTTTGGTAATAGAGAAATTGCTGTAGAAATTGGAACCAATGTATTGTCAGACAGCGTATTCCTAAAAAATTGCTCTGCATTTAAATTGTATCTATTTGTATCAAGACAAGAATGTGCATGCGAGGTTTTGACTTATTGTTGTTTTCATACAATCATTTCCTGCAAGATGATACTGAAAGAGCTTTCGAAGTATTTGAGCATGCACCAAGAACATGCTAATGTAAAAAGATTAAGAAATAGAAATTCTTATTTGAGTAGGAACCATCTGTATAGGAAAGGTATTTTTTTTAAAAGGTAGTGCATTTGGAGTTTTGCAAAACTACGGTTACAAAAAAAATGCCAATGGCAGATATTGATGTTATTCTGGAAGAGAGGGTGTGGTGAGTTTACCCTGGCTGGAGGTCAGGTGCCTACCAAAGCTGCTCTATTAATTCCCTCTTTAGGTGGACAGGAGAGAGAAAATGTAACTAAAAGTTCATGAATTTTAGTCATGAGAAATCACTCAGCAACTTTCATCACAGGAAAAAAAAAACTTAGGAAAAATAAATTTTATTTATTAAAATCAAATCAGGACAGGGAAAATGAGAAAAGAAACCCAAAACTTAACCCCTTGTCTTTCACTTCTCCCTTGATCTTGAGTTCAATTTCACGTCTGATTTTCTCCACATCCTCCGCCATAGCATTGCAGGGGGATAGGGAATGAGGGCTGCAGTCAGTTCATCACATATTGTCCCTGCTCTTCCTTCCCTCTTGAGAGGATGGCTCCTGTCACTCTTCTCCTGCTCCAATGTGGGGGCCCTCCCACAGGATACAAGCCTCCATGAGTTTCCTCCATGAGCCTCTTTCATCAGGCTGCAGTGCTTCAGTAGCTGCTTCAGTGTGGACCCTTTCCATGGCATGCAATCTTTGGGAACAGACTGCTCAAGAGTGGAGCCTCCACAGGGTCACAGGTCCTGCCAGCAAACCTGCTAAGGTGTGGGCTCCTCTGTCCACAGGGCCACAGGTCCTGTCAAGCCCTTTCTTTGGACATCCACCTGTTCCAGTACGGTCTCTACCATGGGCTGCAGGGAAATCTCCGCTCTGGCACCTGTAGCACCTTCTCTCCTTCCTTCTTCACTGACCTTTATGTCTGCAGAGCTGTTTGTCTCTCATTCTCTCACTCTTCTCTCTAGATTCTCTCACATAGCAGGTTTTTCCCCTTCTTGGCCAGCTATATTAGCTCAGAGGCAGTACCACTGCTGTTGGCAGTTCAGCCTTGGCCAGCAGCAGGGCTCTCTCAGAAGCCTCTAGCACTGACTGTGCTGGACACAGGGGAAGCTTTCCAGTGGCTTGTTGCAAAGTCACCCCTGCAGTCCCTATACTACCAAAGCCTTGCTTTCCCAATATGAGGAAATAGGAAGGAGGAATAACTGAATCTTTATGTTAGATATTAATTTCTTTAAGCTTTCTGAGAGTTCTAGATAGATATTACTTGAAATAAAAATGTCTTTGGCCTATAGATTGATTATTATAAAGAAAAAAATGAAAACAAAAGACGTATCCAGCAATGTAATTTTCCTAGTACAAAATCCTTCTCTTCTTCTTTTTACTCTTCTGAGATGTAGACACTAGGGAAAAACTTTGAAGAAATACTATGAATGCTTCACTATACACTTTGTGTTAAAGAAGGGTATTTGCTAGTTGTAAATGGTTAAGAGATTGAGTCTTGTTCCTACCACATTTTTTTACTTTGGCGAATTTTAGTAAACTGAGTCATTATAATGCTGCCAAGAGTCTGTAGAAACTTATCCTTCCATTAGAAAAAATTGCTTTCAGAGTTTTATCTTGACAACTATGTAATCATGTACCTGAACCAGATTGGTAATGATTGTAAAGGTTCAGAAGAGAAATGAAAATCAAAATTATGAACTAAGACAATGGCTTTTACTTGATTAGTTAAAATTCCCCAACATGAAATACACAAACAAGAGGTTTTTCAATGGACCGTTATGTTGCCTTAAGACTTGTTGCAGTCTAGTGGTGAAGTAACACACAAATATTAGAGATATTTTTCCCTTAAGATCAAAAAAAGATATGTTAGTTGTATGCATAACTACTGTTAGTACTAATGGGAATTTTACAACTTATATAACTATTTTCCTGAAATACTCTCAGTTTCAGTGCTGACAGAGTTATATGATTTAATAGACATTATATAGCATTTTTAAACCATTAAAAATAATAACACTCTAAAAAAATCTTTTACTCTCTAAAAAGTTTGATATCTGTCTAGTCAGACCTTAATTTTCCTAAGCATTGTTTTTGTTTTTTTTTTAATTTTGGTCATATTTATTTACTTTGTTATTTTGTCTGTCAGTCTTTGTCACTTTTCCTATTTTTGTTTATACATTTGGAAAAAAATGTTGAAAGCACATTTTTTGCACTGTTACTGTACTTTTATCATTGTTTTTACTATCATAAATTAAAAATTTGAATCTTAAATATATGTTTCTTTTATTTTAAAACTCAAAGTGTATCAAAGTTTTATGGTTTTAAATAAATAATTTCTTCCATCACAACTCAGAAATTACTGTCCTAAGATTAATGCTTATAGGTAATAGAGACAGAAGAGTTTAACTTAGAAAGCTTACTAATATGCTGCCTAGAAGAAAATTATATTAAATTCATAGCTTGCTAAATAGGAGAAAAAGGAGAAACAAAATGAAAACAAAAAAATGTGAACAGAATTAAAAAGTACTGAGTTCAGGAAAGATTTTTAGTATCTTAGACAAGATCTGTCACCTGTCATGGATTATCACTGAACTGTAAGCTTTATTCTGACATAGAGTTAAGGTTGTCATCAGTTCAAAAAAGCCTGATCGTGACACTTAAAGAACAGGAGACTTTTTTTTTTCACCATTTGCAGTCACCAGCTCTTTCGCTTAAAGTGTCAATTGACCCAGAGCTAATACAAGTGCAGTTATCTTTCAACTAAATCTAATAATAATTTTTGTTTAACTCTCCGGTTTCAAAACTTTTTAAGATTCTCTTATAGTCTTTCTTTATAATTGTTCCATTCATTGTTACAACAAGCTACGAAACAGCAATTACGTCAGTGGGGACAGGACTCTGTAACTATATGGTTCGTTCAGATATGATTTTAAATGGGAAGAGGTTACCTTGTCTGCCCTGATAACTTTCTCCTACTTTTTTCCTATTCTACATTGAGATATCACAGGAGGATAAGCAGGGAATGTTATATTTTTATACGTGGCAGTAAGAGAATGAGGAAGATAAAAATGCTTAGTTGCTTGCTTGAGTTAAACAACAACACTATGCAGTATTTAAAGGATGCTTTTAAGAAGGATGGAGAAAGACTTGTTGACAAGGCCTATAGGCACAACACAATGGGAAATGGTTCCAAACTGATGAAGATTAGATTTAAATTGGACATAAGCAAACTATTTTTTTTCTTTTTTATACAACAGGAATGGTGAGACACTGGACTGATCTGCCCAGGGAAGTTATGGATGTCCCATCACTGGAAGTATTCAAGGTCAGATTGAATGTGGCTTTGAGTAATCTGATACATTGCAATATTTCCCTTACCAAGGCTGAGGGGTTAGACTGCATGATGTTTAAAATTTGTTTCTAATACAAACTATTCCATGATTCTATGAATCTATTATATATGATTCTCGGGTTCATGATTCTATAAATATGGTTCCTGTTGGATTTTTGAGTAATATATACAAATGTATGTTGCTGACTTCAGTCAAATTTACTTGACCAATTTTTCCATTTTGTACTAAATCTAAATTCAGTTCAAGTTTGGTAGTCAAACCAAAAAATTTTCACATATGTTTATTTGTGATTGCTTTTAATCAGTGAATTCTTTGTCCAGAAATATATTATCTGCCCCTTTTTAAGCCATTGCATTTTATCAGAGGAAGAAACATAGAAATTTTTATTTTTCATAGTCCATGGAAGACAAGTAGTATCAATTATTTTATTTTAATATATTTAATAAAATAACAAAGTGTGCAGTTTGAAGCCCTTTATTTCTAAACCAGAGAGAAATGCTAATTTAATTCTGCACAGATTGAAATATTTTGATTGTATAGAGTAGAAAGGATATGATGAATATTTTGAGTAAAAGAAGTCCGTAGTTATTATTGCTCTTTTCGTTTCCATATAAGGTCTAATCTGTTTCTGCATATTTGTAATAGGGGAAGCAATTTAACCTTGCAAAGAAAATGAATATCTAAATGCTCTGAGCCAGAGGTAAACACCAAAATGACAGCTCTTCAGTATTGTTCAGTGTAACTTATACCTTAGCAACAGCACCACATCAAAAGTCAGACAAATCACTGTCCAGTTTCAGTTCAGTGGTTGGAAGGAAATTATGCTTGTAATGCTCATATGTATATATTAATCATTCATAACAAGATTTATCACTGGAAATTTAAGTGTAATACAGTCAATATTTCAAAGATAATGTTACAGAAATCAAGTTTATTTACTACACAAAAACTGAGCTACAATTCAAAAGTTTTTCCTGAAATACTCTCAAGAATCATGGCAGATCCATTTAATTCAGAGAATTAAAGTAATTCAGAGTACGTGATACTGTCCAGAAACTGCCTAGATTTCCACACCTGTTCTTCCTTTATTTTTTTATTAAAAACTCATAAATGAGACACTGTCAAGTTGCTTCCTGTCATCTAAAGTATTTCCAGATGGATTCAGTTCAGCATGCACACAATTTAGACTTACAATTTGTTTCAAATGACAGGGCTAGGAAGCACTAAGAACACTTACAGAAGGAGTCTGTGAGATTTCATTTTCATGGTGGAAGAGCTATTTATGTTTTTAAATCAAATTGTCTTTTTATATGTCTGTCCTCTTTATGATTTTAGTGTTTTGACTCCCCCTTCCCCTCAGTTAATATAAAAAAGTACATTTATAGTAACAAGCTTAAAAATCTTCTGGGGTTTCATTATCTCAACAGTTTTGAAAGCAGCACTTTTAAGAAGAGCATGAGGCAGAGGTAGAGGTGCCTATAAAAATGTTTCAGCTTTAGATTTTTCAAGAGAAATATTTATTTTTCAGAGCACATTTACAGAACTATTTTTGTGATTTTTATTTAAATTATGCTTTTTAATTTGACAGTTGAAATAATATACAAAACATGGTATTGATGTGACCCAGAAGGTCTTTATTTTCTGAGTTATAATAATACTACGAAAAGTTAAACATACAAGGTGGAGAGGTCATTATCTGTGGGAAAAAAGTTATTTATAAAAAACAACAACAAAAAATTTTTAGAATATTAGTTGTTACAAACATTAATTCTATAGTTACACTTGTTTATATTTCTTTCTGGAAATAATTAAGTCAGTTAAATTAATGTTCAAGTTATTGTTGCAGTAGTTGCTGATTTCTTTCATATTAGATCAATTCTAGATTTGTCTACATGCATTTATACATATTTAATAAAAACCTCCCCCTACCTGGCTTTTATTTCTGGTATTCTTTTTCTGGTAAGATAAATATGAAAGAATTCATATGAGATTTTCTAACTGCCAATAAGAAATTCTGTTTACTTTGTAGAAGACTTCTAAGAGAAGTCTTTAGCTATAAGTTACAAGGCTAAATCAATGAAAAGTTGCAAGGATAGATCCATGTGATCAAGAGTTATACGCAGAACAGATGTGTCTCCTCAAAGAACAAAACACGTTGTTCCTGAAAATGGCTTATTTTGAGGATATGAACTACCAAAGCACTTACCTAACAAGCTGATATCTTTAAAAGACAAAGATGTTTTTATTATGAGATTGAAATACTGAAATGCATATTCAGTGGTAATATGAAGCAAGAATATAAAATTACTAATTACCTTATTTTCAAAATTAGGTCAATTCTCATAATTATAATTTTTTAAGAGCTGTCCACATCCAAAGGGAATGATTCAATGAGAATATTTATATCTAGAATGGTATTGATAACGCACCAGTGCTCTGGCTATCACTCAGCAGTGCCTAGACAACATCGCGGCTGTTTCTCTGACCAGCCTCTCCAGCACCCACGGCTGGGAGTGGGCAAGAGTGGGCAAGGAGGAGTGAGGGGAGGGGGGCACTCATTTCTAGGGTGTTTATCTTCTGAAGCAGCTGTGACTAGTGTTCAGGCCCTACTACTCTGGAAGTCTCTGCATATCAACTGCTGATGGGAAGTAAAGAATTAATATTTTTTGTTCTGTTTTGATTTATTTACACAAAGTCTTTGGTTTTCATCATTAAATTGCCTTTATCTTGTCCAACAAGTTTTTAATCCTTTCTCCCCTGTCATGGTGAGCAAGGAGAGTGATAAAGCAGCTTTGTGAGTATCTGGTGGCCAGCTGAGGTCAACACACCACATTATCTTTCCTTATTCTTTTCTTCTTGAGGAATGCTCTCATCCCATATAATTTGTGGTCTTTCTATGTGGATTCCTTCTGACTTTAACAGTTCTTTCAAAACTACATCAAACTTTTTATTCCCCCAATTATCAGGCACAGAATCTGACCCTGCTGAAATGATTAAAATTAAATGATTGTGCCTTTGGTAAACTTCTCTCCTCTTCTTTTCTCCTCTGCATCCTTCGTGCGTGTCTGTTTGGATTCTTTGTTCTCTCGCTTACTTCAACCCCTTTCATGTAAGAAATGGAGCAAAGGTACTCATCAGAACTATTCAATGCATCCTTTCTCATTAAAAGCATAGCAAAGTAAGGCAAATATTTGTGTTCAAATGGTCTAACAGAGGAAACAGATTTGGGTTAAGAAATGGAATGAGAGTAAAGAGTTTTCTGTGAGATGGGTTGGGTTTTTTTAATATGACTTCACAGTGTTGTTTTCTCTGTGCCATGTTTTTCTAATTCTCTTTAGATCTTCCCAAGTTTTCTTTTTGAGCTTGGGAGACTGAAGAATACAGCTGGTATCTTTTTACTAATAAACAGCTTGGAAATTTTCAGTAGGAAAAAACTTGGAAGAGAATAGCTTATCAGAATATATAGACTGAAAGAATTTTTTAATGGAACTCGTCAGTGATTATTTTTATAAATCCTTAAAAATAAACCTTCTTATTGTTCCTAATTGTTATGTAAATCTGTGAATTGTTAGCAAAGCCTGCCTTTGTTAATCAGGTGCAGTCTTAGACTAAATGTTTATAAATAAATAGGTTCTGATTGTGCTTATCAAGCCCAATTATAAAACTGAAGAAAACAGAATAAACATTTGTTCTTAATTCTTGATTCACTCGTGTCTTTTTTTTTTTGACTAGACAATATGTTTGCATCTTGGTTGCTAGAAAAAATAACATCAGTATGACATAAGATAATGAAAACAGAAAAATAACTAAATAAAGTACATGAATATTTAATATACATAACTACACACACACATGCACACGCACATGTATGCACATAAAATTAAGAAGTCTGGTACAATGGAGTTGATCCTTGCAGCAGTTTTTTTCTTAGAATCTCACTACAGTTACAATACTAATTTCACTAGTACTGAATTAGCTTCATTAATTAATTTCAGTCATTTATTATCTGAATGATTCGTTTCTGAATGATTAGGTTGGTTTTTTTTTGAGTACATACTTATCCCAAGAGGAATTTGGAAGCGCTCTTAGGTCCTAGGATTCCCACACCATAGAGTAGAGATTAACTTTCACAATGAAAGTTAAGAGTCGAGTCTATTCTTCTCAACACTAAAACTAAATCACTACAGGTTCTAAATTAGAACTAAGCTAATGTGTAGCTCAACTTCATATATTCAAAATCACACTTATAATTGAGATTTATCAAGCCATAAAACTCTTGTTCCCATTGCTATCATATTTAGCTAGTTAGAATACATTTCTCTATGTAATTTTAAGAATTTTGTAAACATGTCTTCAGTATTGATGACAGACTTTATTTCTTCACATCAAATTTTAATGGAAATCCAGTGAAAATGTCAATAAGTAGGAGCTGAAATTCAAATAGTTCTACTTCTAGAGAAAGGTGATAAAAATATCACCAGCACAAAAAAATACAATAAAAATACAGTAAGATAATAAAGAAAAAGTATGTAAAATGTTGAGATGCATTATGTTGTCATTTATACATGTATGTACAATATAATGTATATATAATATATACAGTATATAAATACAATATATATACATATTTATAATGTTTTAACAACAATATTATTATGTTGCTAATTATTGAGCAAAGTAAAGGTGGAAGATGATGTAGCTATTTAAATTCTTTACCAACAGAGAAAAGAGTCAGGGTTCCTCAGGAGAACATGCCTAAGCCCAGTGATCAAATTTCTGTCAGGATATTTTGACTGAAACCTTTAACCGTTTGAGAAATGTGTATTTCAATTTCAAATGTACAAAATTAAGGAAAAAAATTAAGTTAAAAAAAAAGAAAAATAATTAAATATAAATAACAAAGACAAGGACTTTGTGAGAAAAAAAGGAGAATGATCTCTTTACACTGACCGTTGAGATGTTTCCCTCTCATTAGGCACAAAGTTTATAAGAAATCTGAATTTTTACATACATTCTGTTATACTCACGTGATTATTTTTCCTATACCTATAAGCTTTTATAATTTCTCATTTATAAAAGCTTTTTGAACTATGTTAAAAATTAATAAATGATGAAATTAAACTATCTCCATGATTATGACTTACAAATTGGTTAATGAGTCACACTTAGTTGGAGCAGAAGTGGTTAAAAATACTTTGGTTTTTCCATATAAGCTGATAATAATTTTATTTTTCCAATTCTTCCCCTTATTCTTCCAGCATCCTTCCTCAGTATTGTCTAGTCTATTCTTTCACTTTATCAAAAAAACCTCATACTCCATCATTCCAAATGAGTCCCAACTTACTTCCAAACGTGTTGTTATTTCTTTCTGCTAATGATATAGAGCCTGTAGGTTTACAATTGTGAGGCACACAGTGTGCATATGGGAGAAGTACATATAGCCACAGAGGGATTTTTTTGTATGTATTACATGGATCTTCAACACAGAAGAGAGTCTTATTAGAGATTCTAAGTCCTTTCTTTTAGACTCTTGGGAAATGATGGCAATTTTACATGCTTCAATGACCAATTTTGTTTTTTTCAAACACATTACAAAATGTGCTTTTTATATAGCAAAAAAAGTGACATTCTCTGCTTCTCGAAATTGTGAAAGGGTTTGGCATTCACTGTTCCAGCAGGTAATATTCAAAGTAAATGTAAAAGTGCAAAACTATAGTTTCTGCTCTGATTTCTGCATATTTTTAATTCACGTGTTTTGCAGGCAGTGCAATAATAGAAATTTCACTATGGGAAATAAAAATAAAATATCATGCATACAACTGAAATACTTTTTCATTATTTAAAGAACCAAATAAAATAAGCTCATTTCACTTTTATGTAGAAGACAGATTTTAAGGTGGCTGGTATGAGTTTTCAATATAATTTAATGTCATTTTTATATAAATTGCAAGATGTTTTCAGGTCAAAACAGTGTTTTTATTTTTTCTTGTCTCAATACACATCATTTTAATACCTGAGAAATAGAGTAGTAAAAAGGAAGATAAAATCCTGAGTCTGAGTGTCTTACACCGTATCTTCAGATAGAGAGTGTGCCTGCTGTTCCTCCCTGGGATAAGGCCCAGGGAATACCACTGGGGATGTCTCATCTGGAATTTGTGCTCTGATACAGGTACTGTGGTGATAAGTAAAAGGGATGTAAGAAAATGCAAACATGCTTTGTTATACCCAGGATGAGAACTGAAGATAAACAACATCTACTGAAAGAGTTATATAGGAGGCAACAGTCTGAGTCCAATAGCAGAGGGTAGGAAGGAAGGTTAAGACAAGACAGAAGAAAGAAGGTAAGAAAAGCTCTCAGGAGAGCTTTAGAGAGCAAGACAATTTCTGCTCTTCACTTGTAACTGATGAGAAAACATATGTGATTTTTGAAACTGAGAAGGAGGAGAACTCGATTCTGTTTGAACAGTTTGGTTTGGTTTCTTTTTTTATTTTATGGTTTATTTTAATTTGTTTGTTTATTTTTCCCCCAGAGTAATTTCTTCTTCTCTGTTCAAGGGAAGGACTGTGGTAAGAACATTCATGTGCAGTAATAGAACACCTGCTTGCATATTTCTTTGGTTTATTAGGCATATTTTGATGCAGGAAGATACTGGTGGTAGATTAAAATGCGCCTCAAAAAGAGTGGTAAACCCAAACTTATTTACCTAGTAAGAAAATATTTAACATGAGTTGAGTGGATGATGGGCATAAAGATCCAACATTATATAAGAGAAGGTTCTTGTAGAATGAGGAAGACTCATTCTTTCTCAGAAGAGAGGACATTCAGCAGCTCTTTTCAAGCATCTGTACAGTAACACAAAGTACTTTACCAAATAAAGAGGAAGAAGTAGAAATTTTTGTACTGACACAAGTTTATGCAGTGATGGGAAACTTGGCACAATATCACAGCAGGTGCCATACAGGAATGAGTGCAGACTATTAAAGAAGAATAAAGATAGGGGAGAGAGTGTCACATTCTGTGCAACACAACGCCCTGCCTGCACAGGGCTCCAGAATGAAGCCAGAGACATTTTATTTTATATTCCTAGATGAAAATCAGAAGATTCTGTGGTCAGAAATCTAGACTTGTTCATGTGGCAAAGAGGATGGACTCAAGAAGTCTGGCAATTTTGGAAGATTGCTTATTTTCCTAAGCAATAAGCTTTTTTCATGAACTAAAATGTAAAAAGGAAGCTTACAGGAAATGAACAGACAACAGAGGTGGTAAAAGATCTATAAATCATTGCTAAACATTTAAATTTTTTTGAGTGTTTAATCATTTAATTCAGCTGAGGTTGTTGAAAAAACTGTCTGATGGAATTGGACTACTGCTGTCATTTATTTATGAAAAATCATACTATTCAGGAGTTTTCATCAACAACTCAGAAAATCATGCTGTATCTATTTTAAAAGAGAACTCAAGAACCTAAAAACCATTTAATTTCACTTCAGTCCTTAGCAAGATCATGAAGCACGTTGTCTCAGAGTGCATTCACAAGTGCATGATGGGCAGGAAGGCAATATAGTTTACAAAGCCAAATTTTCCTGACCAAACTGAGTGCTTTCTACTGCTAAATGATGGGGTACCAGGAGAAGGAGACAGCAGGTGGCCCATCTCAACTTCAATAAGAGTTTTTCCTACTTCAGTTCCACGTGGAAGCTGAGGAAATATGGGCTGAATAAAGAGACCTAAGGGAGAAAAAAATTACCACAGAAAAAACTATGGTAGCTTCATAGGATTGTGAGTTACAACACAGAACACTGGTACTGCTGGATTGACTGATGGGGAAGGAGTGAGATTCTTCAGGGTACCTCAGTGATATGAGGTGCCTACATCTGTACAACTGAATCAAGCTCTGGTTAATCAGCTTAGACTTGTAAATGCCAAAAGTTAAGTGACATAAATTCCACTCTTCTGTTTCAAAAACTCTTTAATAAGAGACAACAAACCAAAAATGAGACAGAAATTGTAAAATGTTGATGGCTAAAGGAAGGACTGAAATAACACCCGACATTCTGCATTGTGGGAATACTTGTATTTATTATAAATTTCTCTGGCAAGGCTCAGAACTATAATTTTCAATCATATTAGAAAGGCATAATATCACCTTATTTTATATGAGAAAAGAATTAAAAAATAAAGCATAATATCAGAGGAGTATTAATGAACCAGTTACATTAGTTGTAGTCAACTGAATTCTCTGAATAATTTCCAAAGTTAGCATTTCTTTCTAGACATTATTTTTCGTGCTGCTAAGGTTCTTTTTGTCTTGCTCTTCTTCTTCATAAAAGGCATAGATTTATGCTTCTACCTGGAAGTTATTATTCCTCATTTTTTGAAAAAAAATTACATATTTTTAAATGGTGTAAAAATCACACCTCCATGTGAAAATCTTTGAAATCTGTTTGAAGTCCAGAGAACTATCATTCTTCCAGCATTACCAGAATAATGGAACAAGTACACACTTAATTGTCAAATATCTTGGCTTTTTGGAGCCAGACAACTGAAAAAACAGGCTTTCTCCAATATATCTGTACAAACCATGCTCAGTTTTAAACATTCCTGAAACTACTTACATATCTTCTTATGATACAATATTCTGTTTAATATAATTTTACATTTTTCTAGTTTGTTAACTGACAAAGTTAAATGATACCTCAATGACTCCCTTATATGTATTTTATGTATTGTTAACTAGAAATAAGTGTATATTCCAGAGGTCAAAAGGACATTAAGTTGCTGGCTCATCAGATGAGTAAAGTGAACCAGCTGTTCCTCATTGATCCTTGCCTATTTATTATGCCTAATAGTCACAAGTCCCTGTGTACTAAGTGAAAAACATATAAATGTGTTTATCCTAGATTTCATGTACCTCATGCATCAGTATGATTACACAGGTAGAAAAAAATATCTACCATCATCTTCGTTTTTAATTCTCACTGGGAAAAAAATCTCAAATGATTACAATAAAAATGAGGCTGGAAAAAAACAGCAATAGATCTTCTTTTATATCTCTGTCTCAAGCTAGCATTATTTATTCTGAATCTCTGTGAAGATCAGAAGAAAACAATTTACGAAGTTATATAATATCGCTCTGCTACATAGCTTGGCTGCTGCAACAACCATCAGAAAATAAAGTCCTCTACTTAGGTGCTCTCAGCTCTTTTGTACTAAGAGCCAGCATTACTCCTACCTCCACATTAACAGCCAACAGGGTGCCATTTTTGTCACCACCAACAGCTAGTCTGATAGCATCCTGCCACTGTGTGTGCTGGGTTCTAAGCATGTTTTAATTATTCATTACTTCAGCAGAGAGAACTCTCCCGCTGTCTGTATCTACAGGCAAGCACAAACACCAGGCTTAGCATCATTTGCTACTGCACCTCTTTCCCTCTGAAGAGATGAATTTTCTGCTTTTTGAATCAATTGATGCTCTGCTTCAGCTTTATCTTCCATTAAAAAGCCAGTTGCCTGATTTTCTTGGTCTGAAAAGGGACAGCATGCCTTTTTGCTTGTTTTAGATGCTTATGGTGGAGAAATTGCTTTTCATTTCAAAGCTCAAAAGTTTTATTTGATGAAACTTCTCTAACGAAAGAAAAACATGTTGACTGAAAATGGAAAACATCTCTCATTAAAAAGAATTATTTTTTTTAAATTTCTTTATAACAGTCTTTGAAATTTTCCCATGGAAATTGACCACCATTTTTAACATCCATTTCTACTCTTTTTAATATGCTAACTTGACCTCTGAGAAACTACCACGTTCATAATTTATGAATATTTAGCATTTTTTATACGAAAAGACTTTGCATCTTCTTATGAGGGCCAGTTCTAAAGAAGAGGTGCAAAATCAATATTACCTGAAGTTACAACAGTATCTGAAATCTTTCAGTCCTATGACTTATAGTATAAACTATAGTGAGAAGGGACAAGCCTAAAATCAGCTGATCAGCTTCAGTATAGTTTCTCTGTTTTTAAGATAATTACCTAACTCTTGCTCCAGTTTGAATTTCTATTTCTGTTTCTATAGTGTGGTTAATAAAAATTTTATGCAACATTTTAATGCCTTCTGTAATGACGTGTTTTCTCATCGCTGCTGAAAATGATGACTGATGCACATGAACTAACTAATGTGGTGGTTTGACCAGGAAGAAGTGGGAACTCTAGGATGCTGTGGTCAAACCAATGGGTGCTTGGATTTTGATATTGGCACCTGATGTGGCCAGTGGGGTTTGGACACACCTCTGAGAACACCCAGGGGTAGGCCTGGGCCTGGACAGAGATGGTGGGTGAGGAGGCCCTGGAGGATGGAAGGGTGGAGGAGCACCAAGAGACATCGGGCAGCCATTCCCCACCCCCAGGAGAGAGAGGAGAGCCGGCGTCTGAATTTGATAGCGGCCGGCCCAGGGGGAAAGGGGCGGGCGGGGGGGGCGGAATGCAGCGAGGAGGTGCCGGCCGGAGCAGCAGCGAGTGTGGGAGTGATGGAGCTCTGGGACAGGCAGAGACTGAAATTTTTAACCCCTTTTCTTACATGATTGGGACCTTGTAAAAATGCTGATCCTCCTCGGAGCTGAATAAGAAGGGAGATAAGAGATGAGATGAGACAAGGACGTGGCCCGATGGATGTGAAGAAAGCCTGGCTGAGTGGGGAGAGATGATTGGAGTGGCCTTTTGGCTGGACTTTTCTTGTGTAGCCATAGACTCAGTTTTATTCCTGTTACACAGAGACTGCACTTAGGGGGAGGCAGTGCCTCAGAACCAGGAGGGTTCAGTGTGGGGACCCCTCGGCCCCAGGGGGTTGGAAAAAAATGGGGGGGACAGATGTCCCGAAGGAGAGACTGTGCCTTTTTTGGAGTGAGACAAGGCATCCTTAAAAGACAACCCTAAAAGCAGCTCTGGTCCATGCACAGTGGTGAGAGCACTGGGCATGGAAGGAAGATGTCACGATGGCAGAAGGACTTTCCGGGCGGTGCTGAGTGACATGGAAGAACACGAGGTTTCAACGTGTTTCCAGGGCCAGCCTATGGTGCAAGAAGGACTCCTCTCCTCTTCATGGACTGAAGATTGAGTATTCTAAAGGGTGGTGCCAGACTGGGAGTTGGTGATTTGGGGGAGTGTATTGGATTGGGAAATTTTTGGGTGGTGGGGAGGAGGAAAGTGCTTTTTGTAAGGTTTTCAATTTTTTTTCCCTTATAGGTTTTTCCTTCTTTTCTTGTAGTTTAGTTAATAAAGTTTTCTTTATGTTTAAGCTGGAGCCTGCTTTGCTTATTCTTGGTCACATCTCACAGCAGACACCAGGGAGAAGGTATTCTCATGGGGGCACTGGCTCTGTGCCAGGCCGAAATCATGACCTGGCATGGTTTCTATGCATATCTTTCTAAGTCCAAATTATATTGATGATTTATAGCTATTCCATAAAAGACAAGAAAACCCCATGATCTTTTGCAGGTAGTTGTAAAAAACCCCTCTGTGTGTCATAGTGCCTACTAAATTCAAGCTAGCTCTGAACAGTAACAAAAATCCACCCATTTCTATATACTCCCTGAGCTAATAATCCCTTCTGTGAGGGAGACACACTATTCCATGCTGCAATCTGGGCTGAGAGAGAAAACACTGCTGGGAGCATATTAGGAATTATTATAGTCTGTACTTGGATGTGAGTGTGTGAGGTACATGTAAAATTTCCTCATGCCCCCATGCAAACTAAAAACCATTTTGATAATCCATAATCTTGTCTTTCAAATATCTCCTTGTTCTTCTCAATAAACAGAAAAAAGTTCTTGATTAGTCCATTAACAAATGATCTTGATTGGTTTTGATCTTTCCTAGCTCCCATTTCTATAATGTAAGTTGCTACAAAGTCGGGTGATTATTTCTCCATAATACACATACTGTCTTTTATATTTTAAATTTCTTTAGTCTTGTGTCATCAAAAAGATTTAATATATCCCTGCTTTCTTTTTTACAGGTTAATTAACAGAAATAATAACACTTATTTGAAACCTCTCCTTGATGAATTTCACTGTTAGTATTTCTTTATGCTTGTGTTATTTTGTCTTACAGTAAAATTTATTGATGCTCTTCTAACCAGCAGTTTCTTATTGTATATAATTTTTAGGGTAGATATATATCATATGCTTAAGTTCAAATAGAATAAATCCACTGAATTTTATTCAGCCAGGGGCAAAAAACAAGCCCCCTCCCCACCATAAAAGCCTAACAAACCCCTAAAATGAAGATCAATCTTTTCTATGCAGCTGTTGTTTTCTAAATATCTAATTTAATAAGATTTGCTTTTTGAAAAATTGCAGCTGCACCCCTATATTTACTATGTCTGCCCTTTCACATGAATCAAATCACAGATCTCTAGAGCATTTTTTTTCCATGAACAATTTTGCAAGATCTTCTTTGATTATTTAAAACAATTGAAGCACTTTATTTGGAATATTCCCTTAATGCTAGAATAAACAGATTAACAAAATTATTAACAATATTTATTAATCTCTATTTTTAAAATTATGGTTTTAGTACCATGTCTGCTTCCAGTAATCAAAAACAAGTATTTCAGTATGTCAATATCTAAATCTGAAAATTACTCTTTTTTGTCCTGATTTATTGTCCAAAATTGTCATTCTAATACTAATACAAACATTATAAATAGTTTCCTAAGTTTAAAAATATTTTTTAAATATCTATTTTCACTCCTTTGTTTATGTTTCATGCCTCCATGTGCATGCAGATCTACACTTTTCAATTTATTTCCATTTTTCTGAAAATTTGTTCTTCAATGCCAGTATTCCAACTGTAACTGTTAGATTACTGGTTTTTATCTTTTTTATAACATTCAAGTGCTGCTCAAGTAGTTTTAGGCTTTGTGAATGTGCTTCCAACAAAGTATATATTTGGGGAGTTTCTTTGATGTGTATATTCATGTTGCATTTTGGAAAAAATAAAGCTACCCAACCAAACCAGACCATAGAAAATATCTAAAAATTTCCCCCAAATGTTTAGGGGCAATACTATACCTTATTTATTGTAAGCAAGGAGTATGTTTAGATTTTACAATACCAAAAAGTTTGTTTCTGAGAGTCTACAAAAACTGAAGCTGTGCTACAGAGACTGTTCCCTTATATACTTATATGAATAGGAATATCTAAAGTCACAGGACAGTTTAAAAACCATGGCAGGGAAATTCAAAGCTCATAGACATAGGGCACAAGCTATAATCCTAAACTTGTACTACACTTATATTTTGCAAATGTAGGAGGCAGATTTATCATCAGGCTCTTGACTAATCAACAGGCCCTCCTGAAAGAAAGTTTTAGGAATTTGAAATGGAACGTGAATAGAAGGAAAAGGAACAGATGCTGAAGTTGACTTGATGGGAAGATAGACAAGGTATGAAAACTGTCTAAAAGGCTGAGTTGAGAGAACGACAATCACTGGAACAAAGTCTAATTGGAGGCCAGTGACCGCAAGTGAAACCAAGGGGTCAATACTGGCTCCAGTCTTGTGTAACATCATTGTTAAAGATCTGGATAATGGGGCAGGCAGCTGGCTGAACATGAGCCATCATGTGCTCAGGTGGCCAAGAAAGGCAAGGGCATCCTGGCCTGCATCAGCAGTAGTGTGGCCAGCAGGACCAGAGCAGGGCTGTTCCCTGTACTCAGCAGTGGTGAGGCCACACCTCAAATCCTGTGTTCAGTTCTGGGCCCCTCAGGGGGAACTGCATCACTCAACAGCTCCCTGGAAGGAGGTTGTAGCAAGGTGGGGGTTGTCCTCTTCTGCCAGTTGACAAGTTACAGGACAAGAGGAAATGACTTCAAGCTGCACCAGGGGCTATTTAGGCTGGACATCTTGAAGAATTTCTTCACTGAAAGTGTTGTTAAGCATTGGAACAGACTGCTCAGGGATGTGGTAGTCATCTTCCCTGCAAGTGTTGAAGAAGGCACTGAATAGAACATGTGGAAATATAGAGAACTTGTTGGCAGTTTTGTGCACTAAAGAATGACCTTAACCAGTTCTGCTTTCCTGTGCACTTTCAACCACTGTACATGGATATACAAACTCCTTGTTTCTTTGCCTGAATAAATTTAATTACACACTCAGATTCACTCAGTCAATCTCAGTTGAGAATCTCCAAGTAAGAGATACTTACTGACATTCCGTCCTTATTAAGCATTGCACACTGTTGTTGCGAATTAACCACATCCATATTCTGAGTGCTTCAGAGGGGAACTTCATCTCGCATATTGTGAAAATCTTGTTTGTATTTCAGCTTCAGATGACCCTCTTTAAATTGCTCTACTGAAACTCAGATAATGCCCTAAGGAAATTTTGTTCTGAAACCAGGCATCAAATTACCAAAAAAAGAACCCCCAAAATATAAAAAAAATTGCAACATTTCCAACTAAAATCTACAACACTCATGTTTCTTATAATGTAGAACAGAGATTTATATAAAAACTAATTTCAAACTTAGCAAACATCATTAGTTTCACCAAGTCTAAAAATTAGTATTTATCATGTTCCAGTGTTCCAACCAATTATCTGGTTAAAAAAAAAAAGATATGGAGAGACATTCAGTGGGAGTGGCTTTTGTATGTATTTAACAGAATAAAGGACAAGAAAAGAATTGAAATCAACCTAACGATTACTTGAGCTATGACATATGTAGAAATATTTGCCTTGAAAATATTGTAATTTTAATTACCTAGTAATAATTGATTAGTTAAAAATTAAATAAAATTAAACTGATTGTGGAAGATCACTCAAGATTCTTTTGATTTCTTTAAGCTTACAGAAGCATAACATTTCTACCATCATTTACTTCATATTCTGGTGTACTGCTCCTAAGCACACAAAGCTAACTTTTTTCCTCAAGGGACACATCCTTAATGACATAGCAACAAATTTGTTTTACTTTCTACCTCAGGCCACAAAGGAAGATTAAGTTGAAGATGTATTTTTTATTTACTTCTATTTTCACCAAGCTTCCTACCATTAATGGAAACAGAGGAAAAACAGGAGGAAATAAACCCAGTTTTAAATAGCAAGAGACAGAAAAAGCAGCAAGAAAAGACGTTGTAAGTGCTTAATAGAGAAAGAAACAGACCTTCTTCAAATTGGAGAAGGTATGAGGATGCTGTATTGCATTTGTAGATTAGGTGAGTGTGAAAAGACAGTCTGTGATGAGGTGTATAACACAACTAAGTTTCACAAGGAGATAGGGATTCAAGCAGGAGTTCGAGGGGGGTGAAAGAAAGAAAATGCACATATAAAAATCACATTAAAGGGTGAGTTGGTATGGCATCTGTGTTCTGTTCCTCAGGGCCCAATGAAATAATTCACCAGAGCATGCCAAAGGACTTAGGGGAAGTCACTTAGAATCACTCCAGTGTCTTTAAGAACTCGAGAGAATAGATGGGGGTCAGAGAGGACTAAGAAATTGAATATATTTGTCTATGATGTTTGGCAGGGAATGGAGATTTACTCTTTTTCTTATGGACTGTAACAGTAGATGTGACATATCACCACCAAAACATGATTGACTATCCAACAAAACATCCCAAAAATAATCTCAGCCCTTGTTTGTAGTCATTCAAGGTGGCTGGAAAATGATTCTTCAATAATAGTTATTGATGGTTTGGAGTACAATTATGAAGCATCTTAAACTGAAAAATGGTGTTTCTTAGAGTCAGTTTTTCATTAATGGTATGACAGAAAACACAGTGTAACTTCTAAAATTTGCTGACGACATCCAGCCAAAAGAAGATTAAGTTTGATAAAGAGGCTCAGACTTTAAAATGAACCTAAAAATTTGTGTAGGATCTGTAGTCGGGAAGATGAAATTCAATTAGTGCAAAATTAAAATGCTTTATTTCTCAAGGGAAACAAACACCTATGGGGAATATCTGGCTAGGCATCAGTATAGCAAAGGGGGGTTCTAGCAGTAAACATGTATCATGCACAAAATAAGTGCCAAAACTGTGACACAGCTGTAAAATAAGCAAGTCTCATTCGGGAATATAATAACAAGATTTTATTTTTTTTTAGAGGCATTCTAGGTCTGGAAAACAGACTGAAAATAAACTTCTCTCTCAGTTAGCTGTGAAAATGATTTATCTCCCAGAATTCAGCTCAATTTAGATAGTGGAAGACTGTGAGAAAGAGTTTAAGGACTAAGCCATCTGACCTTGAACTTCTGCTTGATTTTGGTTGAAGTCAAATAAAAACGTAAAGAATAAATCCAAAGCAGATACAACCGTTTCTCTATCAAGGGCACACCAACTACTTTTTAGATCTCTGTCTAGAGATAAATTTCACAGTTGAGTGCCAAATTGTCTAGGGAGTAAGCTTTCAAGGTTTGTCACAAACATGGTCAACTAGCAATAGTTGTCTGAACTCCTCTTCGTAACTGTTTTAAAGGTGGAAATCAAATTCAAAGAAAAGAAAAAAAAATTGAGAAAAAAAAATCACCTATAACCAGGGTGGAAGAAAACCAGAAAGAAATCTTCCGCTATTTGCTACAAGCATGTCACAGCAGGAAGGCACTTGTGATGAAGTGCCAATTACTTTTGAGGTCCCAATACTATAATGTCAGGATCTAAATCATGGTTTTCTGTTTCCTATGTTTTTCCAGAGGCTCAAATCCTGCTGTTAGTATTGTGAGCATCTAAGAAACTTGCTTCATTGGAAAAACTGAACATTGAAGTTAGTGCAGTAAATTGACTGCTTTTTTAAAAAAATCGTCTTTTTATATGTATTTGAGTATTTTATCAATCTGATTCACCAGATTCACTGTGCCACTCTCAGCTGCTTAAATGACTTATCAGCATCAATGATACATAGCCATACTGCAGAGATTTCTCTGTAGGTAGCCAGTGTTTTCCTGATTAACCATATCACGCATTATAAATAGGGATGTACTTTGAAATGATACATAATTGGACTTATTTCTCAAGAGACGTGATTAATATGCTAAAACTAGGACACCATTGCAGAAAATAATATGGAAGGTTTTCAGACCTTCTCCCAGAAAGAAAGTGGGATAATAGCAGAAATATACAAAATATACAGAAAAGATCTAAGGCAAAACAACTTTCTCCTGTTCTCAGAATCTGATTTGTAAGTATGGATAGAATAGAGATTACAAGTCATATGGGAGAACATATCTGCTGAAAAGATCTTATTTTCTATGACCACTGTTTCTTTCATTATGTAAAAAGAAAAATCATATCCACTTTAATAGAACCACCTACACTGAAAAAAATATTCAGAATTATTATTCAATCTTTTAAACAAATCATCTTGCTCCATAAATCTGGTGTGCTGTTTTTATACCAAGGTTATAAAATATATTCATCACATTACACCCAAAGGCATATCATATCTCCTAAATATGTAAATACATATAGTAATGAGATGATAGTACCTCAAAATAATTTAAGAAATATGCATTGTTAAACTTCCTTTATTCAGAAATCTATGTATCATTGTTTATGGTGGAAAATACAATTAACTTTTCTATAAAATGAAAGCAAGATCAACATTGCTAATATTTTTTTGAGTTATGTGTTTCTTTTATTTTCCAGCTGAATTAGATGTACACAGTCAAAACGGACGCTGTTGGCATTCAAGGTCTTGCTCAAAACCACCAGTCCTTGTTATCTGTTTGCACAGAACTTACATTTGGCCTTGGCTAAGAACTAACATACAGAATACGCACTGTTAATTTGTAAAAGTCATTGAAGAAACATAGGAAAAAATTGGCTTTGAAACTTCCTGGATCTTGATTGGATGAAATCAAAATAATATAGAATAAGTCATATTTGTTTGATTTGCTTTAATTCATTTTATATCTGCTCTGCTCACATGATTTTAAAAAGAAAGATGAAATAATTTGGCTAGCTCTAAGTGTAATGTGCTGCAAAAATAACACAATAAAAATGCTACAAATTTATATTCTTCTCAATTTTTTCGATATAACTGTAAGGCAAGATTCCACCAAGTGAAAGATATCTGATTTAGAAGTACCAGGTTACCCAATTAAGCAAAAAATTGTGCATCTAAAGGTGAGATTCAACTGATTTTATTTCTGACATGTGGGATACAGGCAGTTGCAGGAGTCTATACTTTGGACTCTACTCAGGAATGAGACATTTCAGGGTCAAAGTCATGTCCATGCTCAGAATGAGATGAATCATGCTTGGGACCCAATAGTCAGTATAACTAGATCTTACTAAAAACCTTGAATTATTCTCTCAAACATTAACAACTGATATTAGTTGAACCACACAGTATTACTGAAGTAATGATTTCCTTTCTGGGTGCATCTTGCAATCACAGATTATGATAAATCACCAAAGAAACACAAGGGAAACCACTAGAGGGAAACATAAATTCAGGATTACATCAAATATTCTATTTTGGTATGTCTGGAGAAATATTGATGCCAGTATATAAAGAAAGATGAGTTTCATGTAAAATTATGTGCATTCACACCAGGAAATATATAGAATATGTGCAGGGAAGAACAGCGAAAGTGGAATGGAACACACACATTTAGATTGACTAAGTTTGGTTTATAAGTTTTTTAATCTGTAATATTAAAATAGAAATTAATAAAGAATATTTCTAATGTCTAAAATATTGGTAAATTCTCAGCCCAGTGGTATTATGACTGACAAAAAGTCATTTTAAGCTAGGACTGACCACTTTATGAGAAAAAGATTATCTGATGGGCATGCTGATATTGGTTTTCTTTTAATAACAGCAATACTAATGTCCAAGTGCATGTATATAACGATTTATATGAAATGTAAATTCTAATAACAATATTTTTATTGTGAAAATGGGTAATTGTGCCCAGAAAAACATAATGTTGTCTTTAGAGTAGTTTTGTTTAAAATCTATCTCTTCTATTTTATCTAATATTTTCCTTTATGTATCATTATTTATATTGCATTAAAATATTTGCTTTAGTATGGAAATTAATGTTTGCTGCTTATTGTTTAAAATTCAATTCTTTTAAAATCAATATATTGTCCACAGAATTTTAACAGCATCCCCTAGTATTCTTTATTCAGAAATAAGATTATTCCATAACCATTTGCAATGCAAATATATCTATCATTTATCTTAGCTTTGTCATTCTAAGCCCATTAAGAAGCAAAGTAGCCAACAGTATATGCTGTAGCTATGTTTTACAGATAAATCTTATCAGTCCCTGCATAATACCTTGTAATCTTGTTCACTTCCATGTGACTTCCATTTGTTATCTGAAATCACATCCTCTTCTGCAACTCCATCTTAATGCATTTTTTTGTTTTCTCCTCTCTTGATTGATCATGGCTAATATGAATTTCTAACAATTTTTACTTCACTAATCTAACTCTTCATTAAACTTGTGCATTATTTAGGTAGTTAATCTTCCTTCAAACCCTTTCCTTACAATTTCAGATCTTCCTCTCTAGTCTCTTCTGCAATTGTGATTGATTATGCTTTATTACAGGAGTATTCTCATCTTTTTCTCTGCCCCCTTGGGTTTCTAATGTAGTCCAACTTTCAAAAACTTTTCAAACTCATGGGTGCCATTATCAATTTAATAGCTGTTTTGATCTATCAAAGATTAAGATATAGCTCTAAATCTGAATAGGACTTCTTTCACGATTTCACATCTCATCCTGCCTCTCATATTTTTTCTGTATTTTTTCTGCTCTAGAACAACTGCAGTACATTGATGATTTCATTGTGTGGGGAAACACAGCAGGAGAAGTGTTTGAGAAAGGAGAGAAAATCATCCAGATTCTCCTGAAAGTTGGTTTCACCATGAAGAAGAACAAAGTTAAGGGACCTGCTCATGAAATCCAGTTCTTGGGAGTAAAGTGAGTGAGTAAAATATGGGTCAAGTGAGTTGACTGAGTGTGACCCAAAAGATTTCCCCAGAGCAGAATAAATTAATGACAGTCAATGGAATTGAAACAATATTATAAGAAAATAAAGCCTATATCAAGACAAAAATATGTTCAGAAACTGTTTTAAATGCCTATATTTTTGCATTAGTATATGTATAATACTTTCAATAAGAAAGACTGCAAATATTGTTGTAAAGGGTTTAATGTTCACTTTTGCTGTTCTTTATACTTTTTATACTGGCTAAATAAGCTTCATATTATTGGATATCATCTGTAGAATAGAACCATAGAATTCCCTGTCAGAGGAAGTGTTCAAGATCAGGTTGGATGGGGCTTTAAGCAGCCTGATCTAGTCAAAGATGTCTGCACTCATGGCAGGAAGGATGATCTGGTGTCTGGCCTTTAAGCGCTCCCTCCAAGCCAAACCATTCCTTGCTTCTCAGATTCTCAAATGTTAAACAGTATTTGTCCTAGTCCAGACCCCTGAAGGACGTCATCTGTTATGGTTTTCCCTTGGACACTGAGCAAGGTAAAGGGACTATAACTTTTCAGACACAGCCCATGTTTGCTGTCTGTAACCACTTCCCTGTCTTCCATACGTCTCAATATACATTATTCAACAATCTGTTCCTTGATCTTTCTAGTCACAGGGTGAAGCTGACTTTTGTTAGTTCCAAAGGTCCTACTTTTGGCTCTTTTTAAAAACTATTTTGATGGTTTTCTTTTTGTAGTTGCTGGGGACTTTGCCTCACTGGCATTGCTTTTTAAATATGATGGATTTATTTAATGAGGATTATGAAAACTAGAAGTTTATGAGTCCACTCTTGAAAAAATATCAAAAAAAGATTGTATCTCAAAAGAAAATTTTGAAAAAATTGATCCATGTTATTGGGATAATAATAAATTCTTGTTAGTGTAACTGCTATAAAAGTTGAGAGAGAGAGGTGTCTTTAAACATAAAGCCAAGTTCAGATGCAATAATATTTGAGTGCAATAAACTAATACATACACTGATCTTTGTAAATTTCAATGTACCATTTGAGAGAAAATCTAGCATTAATCAAGAAATTACAGAGTGGGAGAGGGACGGCTAGTTATAAGTCTTACAAATTTTAAAAAACATGACAAATACCATTCAACTTCAGCTTACTGCTGAAGTAATCAAGCCTATGTCCTAATATCTAGATTGCTTTCTTTTTACCTATGAAAACTTCAAACAAAAGTAACCCATTAGTCACAATACAAAATGTTTTGCACATAAGAAACCCTTTTTCTTTAGAAGAGTGGGATTGATTCTGATTATTTATTTGAAGACTTTGGGGGTAACTATTGCTTGCAAGGGAGAGAATAGACACCACTAGTCAAAGTCCAAACAGACCCATTCAGTTTAGTATTTATGGTCAGAATTTATTGGTTTTGATTTCTGTATTTGTATTATTTTTTTGTATTTTATCCAAAAAATCCATTGCAGTTTCCTGTAATGGTTTTGCTGTCTTTAAATAATCAAATTATCATTCTAATCTACAGTGTATAATGTAAGTAGTTGAGCTTGGAAGCTGATTAAGACATTTCCATATAAATCAAGAAACCTTTCAAATAAGTAGGTATTAAATTTACATTTCTGTAATCACACAACTAGTAAAGCGTGGAACTAATGCCTCATTTACAGTTTATGTATTACCTTTATTTGATAACCTCCAAACCCAACATCCCAAAAACCATTTGGTGGATAGTGTAACTGTCAGGAAAATGACAGCAAATGTGTAGGAAATCAGACAGAGGAACCCCTGTGAATTTAAAAGTTGTGTTATTCTGAAAGACATCTTTAATAGGCTGGCTTTCCAGTAATACCACATAAGACTTCTTTATTTTTAATGGTCATTTTTTATTTGTCAGTGGATTTGGATTATACATCAGAAGAGCTGTTATCCAACATTCAGCATAATACAATGATTTTTTGAAAGGAAATGTAGGGTGAATTTTATTTATTTGTTTCATTTTATTTGAATATACTTAGAAGTGTTAAAATTTGCATAATTTGTTGTCCGTTTCATTTTACATCATTAATTTACCATTTCTTTCTGTTGTTCTTGTCCCTCAAGGTTTGTATTGGTTAGTTTTAGACACTAATCTTTAATTAGTAATTATAAAATAATATAATGCAAACAGTAATTTGAATAGCTTTAAAACACCAAATACTCATTGTCACAATGAGGATGTATAACAACTCTGCGTTACCAGAAGATAATACGGTTGTTTTCTAGGGCAACTTTTAGCTTCTGGTTTCTATTGTTGCTACCAGAAAAAAAAATCTACAGACTGGTACTACATGTCACAGAACAAAAAGGACACCATGTTGCAGTGGCTGAATAGATAACACATGTCAGCTGTGAGAACTACAGTGATTTACTTTAATAGAAACATTTGAAGTTTCTCTGAGTCACTTATCAGTGTTCAACAGCTTATTCCATTAGCATTTTCATATTTTCTTATGTTTTTAAAATCAGTCTGAGCAAACAGTATTAAGATCATGTGTAATTTACTCTTGTGTATTTTGTGGGATATATTTTTAGGGAGAAAAAGCCAGCATTAATACTCTAGTCTGTTGAGCTATAAGTTGACTCATGTGAAAAGTATAAAAAAAGACTAATGTCAATGTTTTAGCTATATTGTGGGATGCATATTTGAAACTATAGTTTTCTACAAAATGCATTTTGGTGAACCTGGCACAAAAATTGGAGAACTCTGAAAAATCAGAAGAGTGGCAGTATAGCAAAATGTTTAAGGATTGATAAGAATAGTGGAGGCATGCTGATTGTTCATTGCACAGCTAAAGTTCTCTTTGAAGGAATAGATATTTCAAGGACAGATCTTACATTATGCAAAAAACCCAACTAAAACCCATTAGTATTTGCAGAGCAGAAAATAATTCAGAAGAAAGAAGATTTTAAGCAATAGAATCTCCATATATTTTTCCTAAGGACAAATTTGCATTTTTTTGTATAATAAGTTACAGTTCAGAATTAAATTATGCTGAGTTGTGTCTGGTTTACTTCGCTTTTAGACATTATTATCATCATTATTTTATTCAATACAATATGCTGTGTTCAGATTATCATTGATTATGTCAAACATGTTTTAACATAAGCAAACTTCTAATCTTTTGAACTCCAACATCTCCTGCCTCTTGTTTCATCTACTCTTTCAGTCTGATTTCACTATAATCTCTATTACTCATACTGATGTTATTAGATATGTATTTTATAGTAAACTACACACAAAAAAAATCCCCAATATAAGAGAGCTTGAAGTAATTACTGAATGTAATATTTGGAATCTCCAGGTCAGAAATCTCACTTTTATATCTTTTAAGTGAAGATTAATACCCACTGTAAAATGGATTTTACTTAACTTAATTGTTATACAGAATAAAATAAGGTGCATATTGCACTTGCTTTTTATCTTGTTTAGAGGGCTAGAGGATGTCCTTGAGATACAACAAGAGATAACATAATTGCAATTATATATTAACATCTACCTTTTCTGTTCCTTTAGTGTACAGGGTTTGGTTTGGATAGAGTTAATTTTCTCCAAATGTATGTAGTTCTCATTCCAATTTGTCCTGGAAAACACCCTTGATAACACAGAGATGGTTTTGTTATTTCTGAGAGGTGCTTACACAGGGTCAAGACCTGTTTTGCTTCTCATTCCACATGACCAGTGAGGAGGCTGGGGTTGCTCAAGAAGCTGGGAGAGGGCACGGCTGGGACAGCTGACCCCAACTGATCAAATAGATATCCCATACCTTATGGTGACATACTCAGCATATAAATCTGGGGGAAGAAGAAGGAAGGGGAGAGCTTCTGATTTATGTTATTTGTCTTCCCAAATCACCATTATATGTGGCAGAATCCTACTCTCCTGGAGATGGCTGAACACCTGCTCACCCATGGGAAGCAGTGAATTAATTCCTTGTGTTGTTTCCCACTTTTTCTCTGTGTACCACAGAGTCTCTTTATCCTACACAACAGTTGTTTCTTATAACCACTCATAGCCCTTTTGGTTATTCCCCTCATACCACTGGACTGGGGGGAAAGTAGCTGCGTGGGGCTGTGCTCCCTACTGCAAATAAACCATGGCATTTGGCCAACCCTTAAGCCAAAAAAGCCTGAAAATGAAGTCATGTAAACCACTACATGTGCCCTGAAAAATCAGGAGATCAATGTAGTTTTGATTCAGAAGAAATATGAGCACAAATGACCCCTTCATGACAATCTATTATTAAGGTTATAAGGTTTCAAAAAAAAAAAGAACCTCTTGAGAGAAAAAAAAAAATGTTCTTCACTATGGATCAAATTTCTTCATAAAAATAGTAGTGTAGCATGCTGGTTTTGCCACGCTGAGATGTTGTGTAACACAAAAATAACCCCTAGTCAAGTCTGAATTCACAATTCTAGATTTTGAAATATTCTAACATATATCATAGAAGTTATTTTGAGTTGCCACTGCTTGTAGATTTGTTTGCAGTGACTGAGTGACCACTTGCAATCTTGTCTTTATAAATGCTGGAATTTATTTTTGTCCCTTTTAAAAATTTACTGTGAAAATCTAGAACATATCCTTGTCCCTAAAGTGCAGCTTTAGCAACAGCAAACAACATAAAATACGAATTTATTTGTGATCAAGCATGTCAAGGTGACCAAAACCTGATAAACTGATTCTCCCAGTGCCACACATATTCTGCTTTTCCTGACTAATATGTATTGGAAAGGCACAATTGTGTTTACTGTAGTGTGGGAAAGTCAATGCATTACCTACAAATACATAGTCTACAATACATCAGACTTTACTTGGTTAAATAAAACATTGCCTTGTGTTACTTTCTAACAACCCAACTATAATTACATTTTGGAAAATAATATTTTCTTTTTTTTAAATATGTATTTCAGGTACTTTCAATATTCATACCTTGTCCAAGTCTCCTAAAAGTAGTATGCTATGTCCTGAAATAAACTGACAATACATTCCACCCTAGTGTCTGAATCAAATATTTATGTAGTAATTACATTCATATTGCAAATAACAGTAGAACATTAAACCCTTCCAACATATCTGAGGTACAGAATCTATGCCCTTTCTTTCAGGGAAAATGTAAATGAAATCCCTCTAATGAAGCAATAAACTAGATTGTGAAATTCATTTGTTATCTTGTTTGATTCATTTATTACTACCAGTTGGAATTTAATACCGTGCAAAATCTGTCCCACCAGTTTCCTTACACACATTTCCTGGTGATGAAAAACATTTTCTTTCCTGCTGTTGCTTCATAACAGGGAAGTATTATATTAATTTAAGAACAAATCCTTTCATTCTATTACATTGATCACATACAAATCCAAATCTATGGAAGAAGCAATGTCCCCTACCTCAAAAGAAAATCAGTGTTAGAATGGGAAGTTAAAAGACGAGCAAGTGGAAAAGCTCCAGTTGTTCGAGCAGAATTCTCTGTTGTACCTCACAATGCACATGTCATTTGGTCATGCAGATTAAGGCAATTAATTTTTTGTTGCTTTTCACACCTGAAAAATCAATCAGACAATGATATAATCAGTAACAACAAAGGCTTAACGGAACTCACAGTAAACAAGATTTAATTATTGCACTCTCCCTATAGGGGGTGCACTCTAGGCAACTAGACTATAAAGCTCATTAATTTTGCCTCTTTTTATTTTTTGTGTTCCTGTAGAGATTTCTATAGCAACTGAATTAAATTATAATAGCTACAGACTTTTATAAATTAATAATGCTGCAAAATTGGTTTGTCTGGAGATAGAACAGCTTTTTTCAATACCCAGAGAATGTTTAAATGGGAGTAGTAGTGATATAGAGACAGCAGGAATTTAAAGCACACGAAACAGCTACTGCATTTGTTTTTCAAACTAGTTTTGAAAAGAAAGCTACATAAGCCCTTTTACCATTGTCCTGATGTTTTCTGCAAAAGGGTTTTACTGTTCTTTTAAAATATAACATTCTGAATTGTGTAAACATAGTAAAGCATGAGCTTTTTTTCTAGTCATGTTCCTTCTGCTATGAAAATTTTATTGTAAATACACATGACTGAAGAGGGGCTATGGAGCAAAAAAAGCTATCTATTGCAGTCTGATCCACATCCTGTGAGAGTTTCAGTGTACCATGGAATTCCCTGTAGACTAATAAAATTTAAAGGTGCTATGCCTACTATAAATCTTTTAAAGCCATGCCTCCCATTAAACCTGTAGGTGTGAATATAATGATGTGTTTTTGATGTGACTGCTGTAAGAGCTGGTGTAGCAAAGGAACTTATGAAGAACTCAGATGAGTAGCCTCTACTTTAAGAGTAAATCTTCAAACCTAAATTTTCTTACTGAAGTACCTCAAAATATAAAAATGACAGCTAAGATACCTTCCCTTTCATCCTGAAGTTGCTTAGAGGCTTATAATTCTGATTACGAGAAAGCTAAAAACAGTTTGCTATTAATATTTCAGTGTAAGCAACTGTGATTCCTCCCTGTTCACAATCAGAAAAAAATCAGTTTTCTATAGGGAAATTTTAGAGAAGACTTAAACAATAATTTAATGGCTGAAAATAGGATGACTTCAAAAAATGACAGCTTAGATTGACATCTGGAAAACAGATTTATCTACTGTATTTTAAAATGAGGTATTATGAGAATTTAATATAAATAATAGTGAAGATGTAATAGAAGAAGAGACTTTAAGGCTTGTTTGTGATTCAGTGTTTTGGAATAAAAACACTAGAATGTTATCAGTGTTGTAAATATTAAATGAAGTGAAAACTGACTCACCACTGGTTTCAAAACTGAGGTTATCCAGAGATAATGACTGCATGTGCATAACAGGGATTTATCCTAGTCCTGATTCTTGTCTTCTGCTAGTATCATTTACACGCAAAAAAGCATAAAAATTTCATAATCAAAATGGAAAAGAACAACGAAAGACAGACAAATTAGGAATGAAACCATTTACTCATATTGGGGTGACAAACTGTAAAACCAGCAGAGAATACCAATGTGAGTCTGTCCAAATTTTCCCTCATATGCCTCACGATCGTCCTTGGGAGACCACTGAAGAGAAGACCCTCCCTGTCTAGAACCTCTGGCTCTGGAGGAGAAAAGTCACACGCCACAGGCCCTGAGACCTGAAAGCTCAGTGTAGAGCTATTGTTTTCACAGGAGTGTTTGCTGTAAGCTAAGAAGAGGGCACCGTGCCCCATTTGCCACAATAGCAGCTCTGGAAGCTGTCCCACCTGTCGGCCTGGCTGGACTTCTCCTGAGTTTCAGGTGGTCTCCCACAGAAGACCCTCACCTGTTTTACAACCACCGTGACAGACAGACTGAGATGGAAGAAGCTTCTCCACCAAGGACTGAGACCTGAAACTCCTAAAAGGCCCCTCTTCTCCTTCCAAGGACTGGGACTGGAACCCCCAGCCCGGGGGAGGTGTGTGGGGGAAGCAAGCTGGCCAAAGTGAGATGTTTGCCTGCAGGTTGTGACCACTGGAGCAAGAAAACAATGGCTCTCATTCACTGCTGAGAACATAGACTACCTGTTACATCTGTTCCCTATTGTATCTGTTTCCCCCCCACACACACAATTTTCAGTAATAAAAACCTCTGAGTTAGCTAGAGCCTTTGAGATCTCCCCAGTGCAACAGGTGGACCCTCGACTGGACTGGACCAAAGGACTTTGTCTCTGCGTTGGTAGCTATATCCCCCCTTTTTCTCTCTCTCTCTTCTCTCTTTCTCTATCTTTTCCTCTCCCTTAATCCCTCTATCGCATTTTTTGCTGCGGTTATTTCAATAAAACTGCATTTGTTGTGATTATCACTGCAAATCCCCTTGTACCGTGTTGGTTTTTGCACTCTGAGATCATTCCTACGAACCATCAGGTCATCTGCTCACTAGGACAGATCCTGACATGAGGCCAGCTGTGAAACCATGTTTTCATATTGAAAATACAGTCTGATGAGTATTGTGGCAATTGGTCTAAAGTACTTCAAAATTTCAGAACAGAGAATAGCATGTAAAAGTAAAGAAGTTACAATGAAAACCATCATTTTTAAAACTAAAACTCTGCTGAAGCTATGCTGATCTCAAATAAAAGATTCTGCAGTAAGTTCCTCTCATTTCAGACTAACAGGCTGAGGTACAATGTCTTGTGCCTGGATGCTGATAAAATATTAATTTGCATTACAAACGCTAATTTTAATTTTAATGTTGATGATACTAATATGCTGTACTTGCAAGTTGTGGTGGAGAATTCATCACTAAAAACATGTGCTTTTCTGGAAAAGTTTATCTATTCCAGAATCAAGTGATCAAATAATTAATCTGGGTCCTGTGTTATGCTGAAGTCAGGCTAGTGCCTCCTTAAACTATTATAATCTGTGTATCTGTTTATTACAACAGGTGGTCAAACCACAGACTGGATAATGAGGATGATAGAATCCTGACTGCAAGCAGTAATCCCATAATTTTCAAGAAAGAAATAATTGTTCCGGTTTTCTGTGAGATTAATCTCATCCAGGTTGGCAGTTGACATGGAGTAACCCAAATTTGCAGGTAGGTGCCCCCCAGCTACTCACTCTGCTTCCTCCACCACCCTGAGAAGACCAGGGGAAGAGGAAAGAAATAATGAAGCAACAACAATTGTAGGTCAAGATTAAAAAAACCAAACAGTTAATTAAGTGAAGGATAAGTGGAAAAAGATAGAAAACAAAATGGTACAAAGTGGTGCAAAGTCAATAGGCAGTCAGACAGTTACTCTGACAACTACTGAGCAAAAGTTTGCAAATCCTCCTAAAACTGCTTCTCCCAAATTCTGTTGAACATAGCATTATGCACATGGAATAATTTTTTGTTTAGTTCATGTTATCTGTCTGGTCATGTCATCTCCCAATTATTGTGCTCCCCCAATTTATTGACTGATGGATAAAGTGAGAGGCAGAGAGGCCCTGATGCCTGCAGACACCATTCAGCAAATGCTAGAACACTTGTGTGTCTGTCTAACCAATTTTGTTTTAGTAAAAAAAAAATAAATGGCACAAATGGCACCATATGTAGGAAAATTTTCTCTGTCATAACCTGCAATACAGATAGGAGAATTGTTGGTTTAATTTCCATGAACAGTGTACAGTCCCATCAATCAAATTGTGCACATAAATTTTGCAATTTCAAACCCAAATTATTTTTTTGATCTTTCAGGTAGAATGTCCCACAATGCTTATATTACATTAACTCTCTTGTACACACTTCAGCATTGTTACTGTGATTTTTCACTGACTTCATTTGGGCTTTAGGAGTCTTTAAAGAGAGTTATTAAATGTTCAATATTTCCACAGAAGACATAAATGGAGAAGCTGAAATAATAATTTCGATATCTCTACTTGCTTATCAGTACATGTTTCCAGAGTTTTGACTGTATTTCTTTTGGCTATTAGCCATCTGACATTCATTTAGTTGCTGCATTCAAACAACTAAAAGCAGTTGTCTCTCACTTGGAATTCAATTCACTTCCTCAATCATTACTGAAATATTGTCAGTGCTGACAAAGTCATCATTTATTCTATCTCTTGCCAAATTTCAATTTAGCATAGAAAACTTCTGATGAGATTAACTTTGCATGACCTCTCTGGTACAGTTTTCAGTTCTTTGTAAGAATTATTTTTTTTGTTTTTCATGCTCTTGTTTGATTTGTATTACTGTACTCTTCAAGTCTCACTGTTTCTTCTGATAGTGCTTCACCTTGCTGCTCCCCACTTCCAGATGTTAAGACTCTGGTTTACCTTTCACCAGGTAACACTGTTAGTCTAAATTCAACCTATCTATCAGATATATGGTCAGCAAGCATAAAAAAAATGAGGTGATAAGATATTGATCAATATATAAGCCTTACTGGCAATTGATTTTCTAGATTCCTTAAGAAGATTAGACCCTGTTTGAAATACTGCACAAAAGTTTAATGCAAAAAGCTGCTCCACCATTTGGATATGCTGTTTTTTAAGCAGTTTTGGATCTCAATACTGAACTAAACTTGCTTATCAAAATGGATGCAATCCATGTAATTTTCATGGGAAAATTTGTATGTAAAACTTCAGAATATATTGAGAAACCTTTTACAACCTCATAACACTTTCCTTAAGACCAGACTTCAGTGCCACTAAGATGAATAAATAGCAGAAGCATCTCATATAGGGGGAGAAAGAAATGTGATTATTCAGACTGGAGAAGAGAAAGCTGCAGGGAACCTTATCAGTGTGTGCAAAAAATTGATGATTGAAAAAGACCCAACCAGGCAATTCTCACTGGCAATCACTAACAGGACATGACACAACTTGTGTACACTGGAAAAAACATAAATATAGGGAGTTGGAGACTGGCCCTGCTGTGGCATCTCTGGGGCATGGTATGAATGTCTTGGGCTTAAAATTGTGTCCTGAGACATGTGCAAGCTGGGGGAGGTCCCCAGGCATCAAAGTGCATTACTGCACTCAGGTGCACAAGTAAATGTAATGGGTTCTGTGGGATCTGAGACATCTATTTTAAAAAATGATAACTTATTTTTAGACAAGTTTGTCTTAATATCTATAATTTTTATCTTACTGTCACCTAAATTTAACCTGGACATGCAACTTTCAACAATTGTTTTAATCTTGTAACTATAGACTAAATACATTTTCTTTTAGTAGGACTGTCTCATTATGTAAAAATGTAGGTAAACTCTTAATTGGTATTAAAGTCTTGTCTGTATCATTTAGAATTCTAGAGTACTACAATGAGATCCCTTGACTATCAAGGTTTAGATTAATTTTTTTGCTTAATATTCTCTCTTTATTCCTAGTTTGTCTTAAGGTCTCAATAAGCAGGAAATTTTCTTGGATGTAGAATTACACTTCCATGTACCACTGATGCAAAAAATAGTTTGTTAAAAGCTAGTTTAAAAGTTTTTAACTAGTGCTCAATTATTACAATTAGACAAATAGACACTGTGAAGCCAGGCCACAACAACATGTAGTTAAGAGTTCAATCCTAACTCTTGGAAAAAAGGAATGTGGGTTCAGGCCCTTGAGGTTAGATCTGTACCATAGACTGTGAAATAGATGATTTGTTAATGGTAATTAATAACTCTCATTTTGAAGACCTTGTTTCATGTGTTTCTCAGATACCCAAAAGAAATGGTCTCTAAGTTAAAAATACCACTGCAAATAAGCAAAATGAAAAAACCACAGCATTTCATTTCCACAAAACAGTAAAATCTGTCTTTCCCCACTCTTCCAAGATATCTTCTGCTCCTGAAGCGAGAAGTCACTAAATTATCCCACAATTTCCATAAATATATTAATTAAATATTAAACCAAACCCATAGATAGTTATTTTTTTCAAGTTAAATTTTTAAAAAATCACTCCAGAGGAAGGATGTTCTTTATATAGTTACAGTTAAAAAAATACCACAATGCCACAAGTCAGTTTTCAAGTCATTGTGTCCTACTTGGCCCAGAGGCAAGACTAACATTGATCCTGGAATCAATTATATACTTGCTGCTTTAAAAATGGGGTAAAAAACCCCACCTTTTCTGATTCTAATATTATTTCAATTGTACTTTTTCTATTATATCATTGTTATCAGCACTGTATATATTACTTTTTTGATGATTGTCATGCATAGATCTCACTTTAATTTGTTTTTATATTAATATAAATATTATTGCAGAAGCCTCTTCTTTTGATATTCCCAGTAACAAAGTTTTTAAAAGTTTTAGAATTCTGTAGCTGAATGAGGAATATTCTCTGATGTGGTTATTTAAGACTTGAAATTTAATAGCATAAAGAAATGCTCTCTTGAGGTATTTCAACTAGATGATTGTAGGTAGTCCACTGAAAAATGTAAGTAATGCAAGAGGGGTATTTTTGTCATAATATAATCATATCCCTAAGGCTGTAAAAGATACGAGATTTTGTAGAATATCTATAATTCCCAAGGGGAGTGATTATCTCCTGACAACTACCCACTAGATTCGCCTTGCTGCTTTTATAAGAAGTCTGCATTGTGTGAGATAATGCAGCTTAATTTCCTAAAAGATAAAGTCAGTTTGACAGCAGTTTCAGCATGTTTCACACAAAATAATCTGCCATTATGAAATAATGTAACATTAAGAATGTTCTCTAGCTATTGAGAGTCCTCCCCCATTTCAGTCATCCAGTACAATAATAAAGATGAGAAAAATGATATGTGCAACAATCTAAGGATATTGGGAACTTACAATAATAATTGGGAAATATTATGGAAATTTCACTGTCTATAGAAAGTTATGATATATTTCATAGTAGTTTTCTTTGTTTTGGTTTGGTTTGGTTTTGTTTATTTTTCCCCAGAATGTTGCAATAAGTAGAGTTCAATACTGTGCTTGCAAGAGTACAGGTGAAACTGGGCTACCTTTAATCTAGCTTTTTTGAGTAACTATAGTGAATAATAGCCCTTAACTTAGCAATGCCAAATGCAATTTTTTTCCTCTTATGATTTTGAAGTCCTTTCTAAAAAGTCACTGCTAGAAAGCTGCTGCTAAACAGTCTATCCATTAGGGTTAATTTACTATGTCCCAGTGACTCTGCATTATGGCAGATTAAATTGAAAACAAACTGCAGAAGAAAGGATGACATACTTAGCATAAGTGACATATTAAAAGTTAAATATTAACTAATTATCTAAACCCATCCTTTCACCACTGACAGGAAAAAAAAAGTCTCCAGATAGTAAATCTTTTTATCCCTCATCTCAAATTTAGCTAATTCTTTCTTGCTTTTTTCCTCAACATATAAATTCATCTTTTAAGAAACACATTTTTGTTATAATCCTGTCGCTAGACTTTAAATTGTGCAAATCTCCATTGAAGCTACATTTTGGTGTTAGTATAAATATTCCAAAAAGTAAAAAATGGTAAAACATGTTATCATCAGTTCTTCCTACACACTGACGCAATAAGATGTCATTCTATTACCTAGTATCACAGTGCTATACTTAATTGAACAATGTATGTGTTAGAAAAATCCAAAGAATAAAACGACCCCACCCACCTGCTTAATCACACCCAGAAGACAAAATAACAAAAATAGCAAAAAGAATCTCAAATTCACAAAATTCTATTTAATTAAATTTAATTAAGACGATTAAATTTAAATTACAAAGAATCTACTTCTTCTTTCCAAATTGGCACATTCTAAAGAAATAAGAATAGTGGTTCCAAAAATAAGTAACAAAGGATTTGCTAACACATGTAAGTTTGTGTCTTTTTGTGTCTTTATGCTGAATATTTCAGTCACAATCACTAAACGTGAAAATAGATGAATTCTTAATCATACTAGCACATTATTTTTATTGGCTCAACAGGCTGAACTGGATTGGATATGAATATTACAAATTACTTTTAACAACATTATTTGGAACTGGGAAGGACTACTAGGATATTGGATTATTGGAAACCTAAAGTGACAGAATAATGTTAAATAAATAAGAATACTTGTCAACTCTTTTAAAAATGCATTTCCTTGGCTAGCTTCATGCTTTTTGGCTCTTTTCCATAGACGTGCATAGCAATTGGGTTTTACATACACAAATTATCAGAGAAATGGAATTAGTCTCATGTGCAAGTAATATTGGTAGAAATACACTTTCTTTTTGTTCACTCAGAGAATATAGATGATAGCAAATAAACTACTTGAACAACCAGATCTTGAAAAGAAAAACTAACTGCTAGGAAAAGGAGCATAAAATGCTACAAAGAATGGCTAGTGGGAAACAAAGCAATGATATCTTTAGAGTAAATTTGAGCAAAAAAATAGAAAGGTACGCCATGACATCCTTGCCTTAGTATTAAAAAAAGAAACAAATCAAAAGGTAGGAAAGTAGCCTAAAATGTATTGATACAAATGCTCCATTTAATTATGAACATTTAATTGACCTTTCTCTTGGAAAAGGTCAGAATTTTTCATCCCTAGCATTTGCTCCTATGGGCTTAAACTAAGAAATTATTTTAGATAACTAAGCTTATCAAGTTATTTACCAGCCTTGAGAAGCAACAGTTTGAGAAAAAAAAGACAAAATGTTTTTAATATCCAAAATTATACTGGAAACTCAATGGGCCCATGGACTAGGCACTTTATATAGCATACAATGTAGAGCCTTTCATATATGTGCAGTAAATCCAACAAACCAGATTTTCTTCCACACATGCAGATCACTCATGCAAGACATATGCATTTTAATTAGTATTGAAACATTTTAAACACTGCAAATTCACTTTCAGGCCTGTTTCAAACCAAATCCCACATATACGCACCTCAACACAAGAAACGTACCTGGGAGACACACTGTTGAAATGCTAGGAAAAAATTCATAGGACTCAAGATTTTGCTGTCTGAAACTCAAAATTTTGTGCTTCATGCAACTTTGTATCAAAAAATCACCAGTATTTCTGGGAATGCTAAAAGACCCTTAAGTAAACTAAAGTCTAGTTTAGCTTGATTGCAGCAGAGTTAAAACAGTGACTCTCAAAGGGACTGAATTCCTTCCATGCTTTCTGGAAAACCCAAACACTCTGCAAGATTGATAAAGAATATTTTTCAACACATTTTTTATTTTATGAAAGCTAAGATTTCTCAAAGACATATCCATAGCCATGAAAAAGTAAAGGGATTTAAAGCAATTTGTAATTCAGCTGAAGTAGAAACTACCTTCAATCCCTACAGTACCCTGGCCAATTAATGAATTATTTATTTTACATTTTTTTCTTCCCAGCCTTTGGCATTGTTTGACAATATTCTGCAGATGGACTTATTTCCCCAAACAATCGTCATTCTGTGAAGAATAATTATATCTTTATTACACAACACTGTACATGCCCAGACAAAAACAATAGTTCACAGTCTAAAATTCTCGTAATTTACCTCCTGTTGTCCCTGAAACATGGTTAGCAGTTTGGCAATTTAATAATGTGGGGATATCACAAGTAAAAAAAAAAAAATTGTAGACAATAAGTAGTAATATTTTGGTAAAACGATTGACATTTGAAGAGTGATTTTAGAGAAGGAGTCTGCGCACGTGGTCTGGAAGGGGAGATGTTCACCTAGCTGGGCTGGAGGGGGAGATCTTCACCTCTCTTCAACATAGGTCAGATGTATTTTGAATTCATATGTAGGATGAAGGATTGTACTCATTGTATATTGTTATATAAGTTATGAGAAAACTACTTATCCTAGCATTTTAGCAGAGTTTTCTTTAAAATGTCAAGTCACACTTTCTTAATTAAAGGCACTGCTGGTATTTGGAATTATTTCTAAGACATCTTTGAAGGCTTACTGTTTAGAAGTATGAAAAAAAATTTAATATTAAAACAAGTTGAATCACCAGACAGAAATCAATTATTGGAGAGCATAACACGACTGAAGCTCTTGTTTTGTAATAGATTTTCAGTAATAAAATTTTGCCATGGAAACATTTTAGATTTTAATAAAGTTGAGAAATGGATGTATTCTGTTTGCTAGAGGGATACTAACCTTGGTACTTGTGATGTGGAAGAAATTTGAACATACATAACCATAAAATGCAATTTAGAAGGGAAATATGTCCGATATTCTGACTAAACATTTCAAACTAGAGCAAGAAATAAATTTAGAATCAAAGTTAAACTACAAGAAAGAAAAAAGTATTCATTACAGAACTTGAATTACCCAGAGGTAAGCTCTATATGAGTCTGCACATCTCTATATAAAGGGATAGTTTTGCAAAATGGGAGACTGACAATCTTGACAGGTGAAAAAACAAAACAAAACAAAACAAACTACAGGACAATAAAGGAGTGATCAGGAAGAGATTTCTTTCTGAACTCACACATCATCTTCTGAAAACATAGTTTACATATTCTGAAATATTTTTAAGGTTTTCTGTCTATATAATATATGTATTTTTAAAATTTAAAGCTGGTCTTCATACATTTTTATTTTTTTCTCATATTAAATACAGTGAAATAGCCTCTTGCATCTTGTCTCTCCTTGAATCTGTCTGAATCCAAATTGTTAAATGATATAGACTATACACTCTTACCTCCACATTTTTAAAGAAAAGTGAAAATTATGCAATTTTTTTGCTATGGGTGATCTATTAGGGTGATGTATTTCCAAAATTTAAAAAATAGAAAATTTTTTCATATGTATTCTTCTGCTAAGTATTGATACTATATAAAAAAATAATTGAGACTGTTATGATAATGAGGTCCTGGTCTGTTCTGACACAATCATTTAGTCTGATTTTTTATTTTAAGAGTAATCTAATTTTATAATGAATACCAGTCTTCAAAATGGGACTGGAATTCCCTTGCAAGGAACCTAAATGGGACTGCAATTCCTTTGCAAGGAATCAAAACAAAATATGATTTACAAAGTGGTTTTTAATGCCTCTTGAGTTAGGCCAAATACTCCTATAAACCCTTAGATTTCTATTGCACAAGATTTATCTAGCTCCTAATTATTTAGAATAGAGGGACAGTAGTTATTAACAATAAATAAACTTTGGTTTTAAATGAAAACTTTGGTATTAAATGAAAAATAAATATATATACTGTACTAACTGTGATCCCACAAAGTTCACAAATACAATTTAGGATTCCAAATCCGAAATGATATTCTGAAAAGTGTTATGCAGATGCTATTAAACTGACTGGTTATTTTGGTTACCCAACTATTCAATTTCAGCTATATTGGTATAAAAATTTGCTTTTTCAGTTACACTGCCACTTGAAGTTTATGGTCCAATATATCCTAATTTTAACTCTTCTTCAATGATTGGAGTTTAACTCACAGTTGCCCAGTCAAGACCTAACAGTCAGGTGTTTTGGAATCATTGCTAAATCATCTGCAAATGTGTGCTATTAGCCATAGGAAGAACAAGTGATGATATAAAAACATTAGTGATCAAAGCATTCTTTCAGGATACATGAAGGATGTCCTTTTTCCCATGCTTCTGCCACAGATAATTTAAATTTCTGAGTGCAGTCAAAGAATCACAAAATGAAAATATCAGAAGATTGCAGAATGATTTACCTTGGAAGTTCAAGCAGGTTTAACTGGACCAGGTTGCTCAGGACTATGACCTGTTGTATTCTGATTATCTTTACAGATGAAGATTCCACAGTGTCTCAGGACAGTCTATTACAGTTGCTCAATTTCAAAGTAAAAAAAAGATTTTTCCTGTGTTCAGATGGAATTTCATCCGTTTTATTTTGTCCCTATCTCCTCTAGTCTTGTCAATTGGCACTACTGAGAAAAGTCTTGATGCCATTTCTTCATTCTCTCCTGTCTGGTATTTATACACAGTGATGAGACCCCCCTTGAGCCTTCTCTTCTCCAGGTTAAAGAGTTCCAGCTCTCTCAGCCTCTCCTCATGTGCCCATCCCCTAAATGGTCTTAGTGGCCTTGTGATGTACAAGACAAAGTAAGTCTATATCTTTCCTGTGCTGGGGAGCCCAGAACTGGACACAGTACTTCTGATGTGGCCTCACCAGCGTTGACTAGAGAGTGTTGGGGTTCCAGTTGTGGGTTTTTCTGGGTCTGGATTGAAGGCCCTTGAGACATTAGTTCATGTTCAGACTCAAGTGTTTATTATTTCTTATCAGTAAAACATTCTCAACCATGAGTTCATCCGCTTTTTATTAGAAGGCACAAAATGGCCAACAATCTCTCGTTACAAGGTCTTTTGAGATTAAACTATCCAATTAAGAGCTGACACCTACATTATTTTCTCTTTTAACCCAAAAACTGATCCCAAAGAGCCTGCCATGTGGACTTTTCCGCCGATCCCAAATCCATGAAGAAGAAGGAAGAATAAGCATGAGGAAGAAACCCAGGACAACACCCTGTGCCCTCCATCTTGCTTCCATCCATAACATACTAAAAATCCCAAAACATAAATTTCTCACCAAGTGATACAGCTACACTACTCTCTGTAATCTATTTCTCATTTTTGTGGATTCTAGTCAATCTTGAAGTCTAGGAAATTTTCTCCATGAATGGGGGTCAAAGTCAGTGCTTCCCTGGGAGTCAGGGCACACCAGAGTAGACAGAGAAATATTCCCGGTGCTCTGGGTTTCCACAAAAAAGGCAGGATCACCACCCTTGACCTGTTGGGACACTTCTCCTACTGCAGCATTGTATTTCTGTGTGGCAAGGGCCCATTGCTGGCTCTGGTTCAACGTGCTGTGCACTAGAGCCCCATTTCCTTTACTGCAAAGCTGCTCTCTGGGTATTTATGGGAGTTACATGGCTACAGGAAAAGAGTTGATTTTAATATATATATATATGTATATGTGTATGTGTGTCTGTGTATTTGTATACATGCATGTATATACAAATACATATTTATAGATATAGTTACATGCATATTTATACAGCTATATTTACATCATTACAGAGGTATTCTAGGGGACATATTCCATTCAGATATATCAAACTTTCTTCGGTGCCAGATTTCTGCTTATCTTCACAGAATCACAGAATCACAGAATTTTCAAGACTGGAAGAGACCTATAAGATCATCTAGTCCAGCCGATGTTCTAACTGTTCAGCTAGATCATGGCAGCAAGTGCCACATCCAGTCTTTTTTTAAATTCTTCAAGGGATGATGCCTCTACCACCTCACTGGGTAAATGATTCCAGTTTCTGACCACTCTTTCTGTGAAGTATTTCCTTCTTACTTCTAACTTACATCTAGCTTGACGCAACTTGAGACTGTGTCCTCTTGTTCTATCCGTTGTCGCCCGGAGAAAGAGGCCGACCCCCAGCTCACTACAGCCACCCTTCAGGAAGTTGTAGAGAGTGATGAGGTCACCCCTTAGTCTCCTTTTCTCCAGGCTGAACAACCCCAGCTCCCTCAGTCGCTCTTCATATGGCTTGTGTTCCAAGCCCTTTATTAGTTTCGTTGCTTTCCTCTGGACACGCTCAAGTAACTCAACGTCCCTCTTAAAGTGAGGGGCCCAGAACTGGATACAGTACTCCAAGTGAGGCCTCACCAGTGCCGAGTACAGGGGAAGAATGACCTCTCTGTTCCTGCTGGCCATACCATTTCTGATACTGGCCAGGATGGCATTGGCCCTCTTGGCTACCTGGGCACATTGCTGGCTCATATTCAATCGACTGTCAACCAGCACCCCCAGGTCCCTTTCCACCTGGGCACTATCCAGCCACTCCATCCCCAGCTTGTATCGGTACAGGGGATTATTATGGCCGAAGTGCAATACTCGGCACTTGGACTTATTGAAGTTCATCCCATTTGATTCTGTCCATTTGTCCAGCCGTTCCAAGTCTCTCTGGAGAGCCCTACACCCCTCTAGTTGATCTACACTCATACCCAATTTGGTATCATCAGCGAAACTACTAATAAAAGACTCTAAGCCCTCATCCATATCGTCAATAAAAATATTGAACAAAACTGGTCCCAACACAGAACCCTGAGGGACACCACTTGTGACTGGTCGCCAGCTAGATGTGACACCATTCACCAGCACTCTTTGGGCCCGGCCATCCAGCCAGTTTTGAACCCAGCAAAGGGTATTCCTATCCAGACCACGGCCAGCTAGCTTGTGTAGGAGTATGCTATGGGAAACAGTGTCGAAGGCCTTTCTGAAATCCAGAAAAACAACATCTACAGCCTTCCCTGCATCCACTAGCCGGGTTACCTGATCATAAAAAGTGATCAGGTTAGTTAGACATGATCTACCCCTCCTAAATCCGTGCTGGCTAGGTCTGATACCCTGGCCATCCTGCAAGTCTTGCATGATGGCACATAATATGAACTGTTCCATTATTTTGCCAGGTATAGATGTCAGACTGACTGGTCTATAATTGCCAGGGTCATCCTTTGTGCCCTTTTTGTGAATAGGTATCACATTGGCCAGCTTCCAGTCATCCGGAATCTCACCAGTAATCCACGACTGTTGGTAAATGATAGAGTGGCTTTGCAATCTCACTCGCCAACTCTCTCATCACCCTGGGGTGGATCCCGTCTGGTCCCATAGATTTGTGAATGTCCAGGCATTTCAATAGTTCTATAACTGCCTCTTCCTGGATAATGTGGGGACCATTCTGTTCCCTAAAACCATCTACCAGTCCAGACGGACGGGAGTCTTGAGGGCAAGTTATCTTCTCATTAAAAACCGAGGTAAAATAGGCATTGAACACTTCTGCCTTCTCCTCGTCTGTAAATACTAAATTACCACCTGTGTCCATTAAGGAACAAAGGCTGGTCTTACCTTTTTTCCTACTATTAATATATTTATAAAAACATTTTTTGTTGTCCTTAACAGCAGTCGCTATCCTGAGTTCAAACTGGGCTTTGGCCTCCCTAATTTTTTTCCTGCAAACTCTAGCAGCCCTCTTGAATACATCCTTGGAGACCTGACCCTTTTTCCAACTCTGATACGTCCTCTTTTTATTCCTAAGCTCTTCCAAGATCTCCTTACCCAGCCAGGCTGGACGTTTGGCCCGTTGACTGATCTTTCGGGATACAGGAATGGTTTGTTCCTGCACCTTCAAGATCTCTGCCTTGAAGTAAGCCCACCCTTCCTGAACTCCTTTATTTTTAAGGGTGGCTTCCCAAGGGACACTCTGAATTAATCTCTTAAACAGGCCAAAGTCCGCCCTCCGGAAGTCCAATGTACGAGTTTTACTCGTGCTCCTCCTAATATTGCCAAGTATTGAAAACTCTATTATTTCATGATCGCTCTGCCCTAAACGACCTCCAACCATCACATCCCCCACCAGCCCATCCCTGTTTGTAAATAACAAGTCTAATGTAGTCCCTTCCCTGGTGGGTTGATCTACCAGCTGTAACAAGAAGTTATCTTCCATAGTTTCTAAGAATTTTCTTGATTGCCTCTTTACTGCTGTGTTAAATTCCCAGCAGGTATCTGGTAGATTAAAGTCACCAACAAGAACAAGGGTTGATGCTCTTGAAACGTTGCACAACTGCTTATAGAATAAATCGTCTACTTCTTCTTCTTGATCAGGTGGACGATAACAGACTCCCAATATGATGTCGGCGTAGTTGGCCTTCCCCTTGATTCTTATCCATAAACATTCGACCCCTTCTTCCTTTGTTTCAATTTCAATGGCATCGAAGGTTTGCTTAACATAAAGAGCTACGCCACCTCCTCTTCTTCCTTTTCTATCTCTTCTGAAGAGTCTGTATCCAGCCAATGTATTACTCCAGTTATATGAGTCGTCCCACCACGTTTCCGTGATGGCAACTACATCATAACTTTGCAGTTGTACCATGGCCTCCAGCTCTTCTTGTTTATTGCCCAAACTGCATGCATTTGTATACATGCACTTCACCTGGGCAACTGAGTTCACCCCTATCTTACGTTTACAATTCTTGGGGCTGCTTCCAGTTAGCTCAGCTGGTTCCCATTCCCCCTTCTTGACATAGTTGCCTTATTCCTATTGTGTTCTAAAGATATCTAGTCCTCTTAAAAGAAAAGTATGATTTCACTATGCTGGCAGTGAAAAACAAAGTAGAGTATCTCTTCAATTGGAGATGTGTTTTCATTTTACCAGGTGTCATATTTGACAAGGATTCTGTATTAAATTATTGCTTCATCATAGAGGAAGGGCTTTAAAAACACTGAAATATTTATAAATTAAGTACATTAACAGGACAAGTACATTAATCACAGCTGTCCACATACGAAACCAAGGTCCTAACATGCTAGACAGAGAAGTGGGCTCTCATGCTGCGATGAGTAGAGTATGCTTTCTTAATTGACTGTTTGGCTCAAGAGCTATTGTGAGCACAAATGTTTCTAACTTCTCCATTCAATCACACAGAAGACAGAATGTGTTCAGGATGGCCAAGTCACTGAGGAGAAACATCAAACTGTAGTTGAACTGTGAGTATGCAAAGTGCCAATCTGATGTCCAAGGATCAGACTTCTCTAAAATTCTCTAAAATACAGTCAACGTAGACATATAGGCATTTTTTGGTAGACAATAATATTCCCTGGTCTGAGAATTCTTTCATTTGTTGACAAAGCTGTTTTTAATGTTATTTTACAAGGAGCGTTTTTTAGCTTACACAGTAGATGTACAGACAAACATGGAACCACAGAAATGTTTCTCACTCAAAGGCTTTTGAAAATGTAAATCTTCTCTTAGTCTTGTATAAATATACCCTTTTCACTGGCACTTAGACATCATTAGTCATTTTAGAATAATTGAAGATAAAATGTTCATTTGACCTAATGCTAGCCCAGAAAAGTATTTCAGTATTTCCCATTTTTTTTTCCTTCTCTTATTACTTTCCTGTATGCTTGTTTCTTTGTCCTTGTCTTCTAGAACTAGTATAATTTCTCTGCCTGGTTTTTGCCATTCTTTTGGCTTTGACTTGTATGGCTTTATTTCGGGCATTTATTATTTCCTTAATTAAAGAATAAATGCATTTCAATACCAGTATTGTATTACAATATCATAATACATAGTTTAGTCCTGTAATTTTTAACTGTCAAAAGTATGTAAAAAATAAGATGGTCATGACAGGAAGGAGGTAAAAATCATAATCAATTGCCTGTTATCCTGAGCTGACTTGTTGTGATCTAGACTTTTGAGTGTGTTTCATAGCACCATATGCAGGTTTAGGAAAGAACCATGCATTTCCTTTCTACCTTTCTGAGTCTTATATTTTGTGCAATGATGTCACAAAATTAAGGATGACAGTGGAGAAAACACTTAAGATCCATCACTGATCCACTACATTCAGGCAATTCATACAATCAATCTTTATGCATCTATGCTTAAGAACAAATCTGTCCTTTATTGGTTTACAAAATCTGGGAATATCACATGTAGAAAAGTAGATATTGGCCATAAAAGTTATAAAAAAGTGTATTTCTATGTATTTGAGGAGCAGTGCACAACTAAAACATTGTAGAAACCAAATGTGTGTGTATTGTTACCTGTGTATGTTCGAAAAAGGAGAGACACCCTAAGGAGTACAACTGCTCTGCAAGCATTTTGAACAGCTCAAAGACAGAGTGTACTTTTTAATGCACTAAGATGAGCCACTTAAAATCAATCTATATAGCGGGTTCAGGCCCAATTCTGTGCCCAGTCAAGTCAATGAGAATTTAGCCACAAATTTCAAAGAGGTTTAGACTGAGCCCAGAATCAGATTAAGAAAATAAATGTTGCAAAAGTATTCCTGATTTTTTTAAAAAGTACCCAAGTGCAGTTCACTCAGTGTGACCCCAAAAAACTTAGTGCAGAATCAAAAAAATAAGCTGTATAATCTGATGCCAAATTAATCCACCTGGACCAATTAACCCAGAAAAGGCTTCCAGACTCAGCAATATAATATCAACAGAAATAAAATAATAAATGAGAAAAAGGTTGAGTGAAGAAAACTTCTTAGGAAAATCAGAAGAGAATTAGGAATAATTATAAAAAAGCCTGAGATCAAAGATCTTGCAAATAAGTTTTCATCAGGGTTCAAGAGAATACAAAATTATTTTATGATACTTATAATTCACTGATGTACTGAAAAAAAGTTGGCAAAATACTGTAACTCTATTGAAATCTTTGCTCTTTATTTTTTTTTTATTTTGGTTTTGAGAGGGGAGGAAGAATAATTTCTGCTAACTTTTCTGGTATTTTAATTAGCTAAAAGTAACTAGAACACTTGTATCTCTGAGCAGCTGCAATTCTACTAAAGCAGAGTAACTAAAATATTTGATTACTAGAACAAGAACTGTACATTTATACAAGTGTGGCCTTCTGTTGCTTGCTGGAATCCCATCTCCTTTCATTTTTTAGCTATTGAAATTATGACAAAATATAAACATGGAAAATTAGAACTCTTGTGTTTTCCTTGAAGAAACTTGAAACTCATTTAAATTCTCCTATTAGTGAAAACAGCATCTGAAGTAGTTGATAAATTATCCACTAGAGCCCAAGTTGTGTGAAGAGAAGCAGAACAAATACAGGCCAAATTATCTTGACCAGTCATGAAGCACTACCTGGGAGCATATGTGAAAATTGAAGAAAACAGTTTTAAGTTCATGCTGCATAACTGCTAATGCATAAACTGAATGGTGTCTTCAAATCTCTTTTTTTCTTTCTATTACCCTTTTCCTTGCTCACTTTTTTTTTCTCTCTCTTTTTCCTATCTTTCCAAAAAGTTCCTTAGTATTAGTATACTCTAAATTTTCCATTTTTAGTATCAGCAACCTCACACTTACTGTTCTTCATCCTGTTTGCTATCAATGTCTATTTCCCCTGCTTAAAAGAAGATAGTAATGTAAATACCTTAAAATGTATTCCATCTTAAAAGTAAACTATGTAAATATTTCAGATCCTTATGAGCTGGAATAAAAATTGAAGCTTAGACTATAGAATCTTAATAAACATCTATCACAACAGCATTGCTAGTATAAGTAGCGCTTTCATGAGTATAGAGGGCAAATATGGACTGCTAATGTTTTCAGAAATTCATATCTGTGCATTTTTTCCTCAAATTATAAAATTGGTGATTTTCATTTGGACTAGTTTCAGTAGTGTTTTTTAAAGGAAAATAACTGTAAAAATTAATTTTATTTTATATGTATTTGAGTGTACGTTATACATACTTGTATTGAATTTTTTTAAAATTGAAATAGCATTTCATATGAAAGAAAGCACAACTTATTACTGTCTTTTCCGAGGCTCATTATAATCCTAGTCATAATGGTATCATCCACACAAAGAATTAATGTGGCTAAATCTGCATTTCATCAAGATTTTCAAGTGCACTAATTTGCATGATGAAAGAATAGTAACCGTAATCTCCTTTCCTCAGGCAGATTCATCAATATTTTGGACTTTGTAAGTGAAACTAAAAAAGAACAAGGCAGAATAAAGGAGACAAACAGTTCTACTGTAATTCAATCTTAATCAGAAATTGTCAATTCTTAATAAAGTCTTTTCCAGTCTGCTTTCTATGTCTGTGGAGCATACTAGAAATTAGAATTGTATTTTAAGTGATTTGTTCCAGTATGTTTCCTTTAATAGAAATTAAATAATAATTCAGTATCCAATGTTCATAGCAAATATTCAGTGACAGGTAACAGATAGCTTCATGCTGATGGATGGAAGGGTCTAGAACTAGATGGCTGAATGATGGAAGTCATTATAGTTTTTTGTAATACAGTGAGCTTGATTATATCTCATAGTTCATGGATGTAGTTGTAAGAAAGAAAGAAATTAATATGTAATAGCTTTTGAGAAGACTTGAAGCTGTCCTTTTCACAGTATGTTTGTAATTGAGATTTAATTAGGGCTGGTTCTGCTGAAATTTCACTCAGGCAAAATGGAGTTTGGGGCAATTCAGCAGTTTTGGTTTGGTTTGAAGTCTGCAGCATCTTTGGCAAAGTTTTCATAAATAAACTAAGCACTGTTTCATTGAGGATATTTATATAGTATCACTGCTCTTGGGGGAGGTATAAAATATTTTAAAATCTTGTCTAAGTGCTTCACCCTAGGACATTTGATGGAACTTGAAATGTAACATGTAATCGTAATCCATTGCAGAGAACTTTACAAGGGAATTGAGGAGACTTCGTTCTATAACACTAAAAGTCCTCATGAATTTTAGAAGTGTGCTGCCTGGTCATTCAGCCAGTATGCCTTTTATCCCTGGCGACTTGCATTAAATATTATAAGGAAAAGAAAAAGCACATAAAGGAAATTTAAAATTCTTCTTTATTACTTTTATTTGGGACTTCTAGATGCTTATCTGCAATCATTTGTGCTACATTAATCAGAGGATGTGATTATTTATTGTTTTTATCTGATAAAGTACTCATATCAAATGAAAAGTATTCAATTAATTACAAAATAGATAGCTGTAGGCAAAACATAAAATATTATTAGGAAATATTTGTAACTGTCTCATTCTAATTTCTAGAAGTGAGAGTGCTTCTGGGGCTGCAGAGTCGCTTGGCCCACCCAGGGACGCCAAAATGTTGGAGTATGAATCCCAATATTACCAGGTAGATTGTGCCTGGGCCAGTCTGACCCTTGCGGCTGGGCCAAAGGTGGCAGCTGTGGTGTATCACCCCAGAGACACCTTTAGCTGCTGGAGGGTCAGCTGGGCAGCTGAACAAGTCCAGGCTTGTTAGGAACTCCATTTACCTCAGGAAGGAAGGCTTCAGGCGATGGTGAAGAGAAAGGAGACAGGTTCTGCCGGAGGGTTATATCCAGAAGTTTTATTCCATGGTCACAGAGGTCTGAATCTTAGTTACAGCTCCAACAGAATCCCGAGCACATGGTCTGATTCACCTTTTAAGCTCCAGGGGGAGGGGAGGGGACAGGTGAGCCACCAACCAGGTGGGAGGGGCAGGGTCTCAGAGGAGGATGACACCCAGACAGGCCAATGACCTCTGGGCATAGGGGCATCTTTTGAACTTGACCAACCACACGACGACCTTCCTGGAATGTTAAGCCTGATTGACAGGACTCACTCAGCAAGGGGGCGAGGGGGAAGGGGAAGAGAGGTATTGCCACACCTGGGAGGTGACCTGGAAGTCTAAAACAGGACATTACAACACACAGCAACACAGAAGTATTTAAAATTCCAATTTTATTTCCTATACTCTGAATAATTCTTTTTGTAAAGCTATAAAAGGGACAATGGGACTATTTTGATCAATGAATAACCTTTTGATTTGTATACTTTTAAAGGAACTTGTTGACTTAGCTCTGAGACCAAGCTCTCCTTTCTCTGGCATGTCTCTGTAGAACATTTTAATACAGAATAATATTGCTTCTGTGTAAAAGACTCCCCCCCCCCCATTCTAATAGTTTGAAATTTGCATGGTTTTCTTTGATGTTTCTTTGTTTTTTAGTTTCTCTAACTGCATTAGTTTTTCTAGGTGTTATGAAAACTCGAATAAGATGTTTTAAGTCTATAAATTTTCTGCTTTTGAGAATAAAACTGTTAGGTCACAGAATTGTCTCATGCTCTGTTTTTCCCAATCTTGGGATGACATTTCTATAAAATTCACATTTCCAGACTCATAAAAATGTGTTGTTAGAAACCAATACTTCTTGTTACATGATACACATCTGGAAAGTGTAGTTCTCAAGTGGCATTGACACTAGACAGAAAAGATGAAATTGGAAGAATTTCATATCATTCTGGTCTATTCAACTTTTCAATACTGCTCCAGAAGCTTGAGCACACTTTAACTTTGCAACTAAAAATCAAATTTACATATTTTAAAACAGATTTCTGCATGTGTAGAAAACCTGTGCCGCATATCAGATCCTTTGCATGAAAATAATTTTAAAAACCCAAACCTGCAAAATAATACTATTCTGTTGACTATAGAGAAGATACAGGGTTAGGTGAAATGGGGAGAAAGTCTAGTTAATATGCTTTGGAAGGTGCAATCATAGAACAGTGTGTGATCTACTGAAAATATATTTTTGCTGGCCACAGGTCTCCTCCTTGAAAAAATTACAATAAGCAATCTGAACACAGCATACATTAGGCAGACAAAGAACAAATATGACTTTGATTTCATTTTATTTTAATAGAACCTGAAGATTATTTGAAGAATGTTCTGAGGGCTCATCAGTTTTCAAAAAAGATGAGAAATTTACTTAACAGAGAAATTTTCTTTGTTCGACATATGAGAGCAACATTCTGAGTATATTTAGGTGAAAATTGGATTTTTAAACCTAAAACAAATTAACTTGCAACTTTTTATAGAAATGAAATAATCTCTATGAGAACATAAGTCCTACTTGATCTTCCTAGCTCTTTCGTAGATGCATAAAAATGTAGTCCACAGACTGTTCAATGCTTACAAAAATTAATTGCCAAACACAGCAGCCCTTCAACTTATTGAGGTTCACTAATAATCACTTAATTTATACAAAAGCACTAAAAAAAACTTATTCAAAGGTGCCTTCTGAAAATGTTTTTTGAAAGCCTTTACTTCCCTCTGGAGACAAAATGGAGAAAAATGGTATCTCAGAAGACAAGGAGTTACTGATCTTATATTCCCTGATAACACAAAGGGAACTTTGCCTCATACCTAAGACAACCATCTAGCTAAGGATAGGTTTGGGCTGTGATCTTTCTCTAACTGTTTTGAATAGTTGTAATAGTTATAAGTTACAGGAAGGTTCAGAAGAAGGATTGCTGACAGAGGAGTAACCAGAAAAGCCAGAAGAGCTGTTCAGCTCAGCCCAATATAGACATCAAAGGCAACACTCATTTATCCATTAGTGTTTATGATCATATTAGTCATTGTGAAACCTCTAATATCTACTCTGGAAGTATTTGGTTCTCAGAGGTTTAAGTCCAGGGTCATGCATATTGGCCTTCCACACATCCTGATTACACGATGGCCTGTGAAATCACACCTCACAACTGTTAGAATGTAACCACATCAGCTCCTGAAGCTCGTTTGAATGTAAGGGAGGTTTGGAAATCTAGACCTCCTTGTATATATAACCTCAAGATTCTGAATCTAAAAACGATTCTTTGTTGCTGAGTTTGTAGAAGATCCAGTCCTTAAACATAGGAGTCTTATGAAATTTTAGGTTCCATGGAGTAAGCTTGTTCCATTCCAGTTAACATTCCAGAAAGAAACATACATCACGTATCACCTACAATATAGTGGGTTCACAAAAGGAAGGTTCTGTTTAACTAATTTAGTATCCTTCTATGATAAAGTCACACAGCTATTGGGTGAAGACAATAGAATCATAGAATACCCTGAATTAGAAGGGACCCACAAGGATCATTGAATTCCAGCTTCTGGCTCTGCATGTGACCACCCCAAGAGTCACACCATGTGCCCAAGAGTGTTGTCCAAGCACTCCGTGAACTCTGTCAGAGTTGATGCTGAGACGACTTCCTTGGTGATTCAGTTTCAGTGCCCAACCAGCCTCTGGGTGAAGAATCTTTTCAAAAACCTAACACAAACCTCCCCTGACTCAGTCTCAGAGATTACCTTTCTGCAAGAGACACTGCAGGAAACAATACTCACACTAGATTGTTCATGCAATATTCATTAGACTGTCTCTTTCTCTACTCACAATATTTTATATCTGTTTCTTAAAATTGCATACAATATGTAGAGAAATAGCTATTTGGTAGAGTCTAGTAGCACAATCAGGCTAGTTTTCTTTGGGCAAAATTAAATGTCATTGTACCACAAGCTGGAGCATAACTTATCCATGTATTTCTTCAAAACAATAAGCTGTTAACAGCCATTTCTGCAAAGACATAATAAGATATTAGAGGCTTTACACATTGCTGATTCTAAATATACTAATTAGACACAATTACAATAAACTTGTAATAAAACTAGAAAGACATAGAGGCATTTTAGGAAAATGCTGTAATTCAAGTAGACAAAAAGCTGAAATAATCAAGTAAATAAAAAACGGAAAGGTAAAATGTACAGAGAATATCCAGAGTTGGAAGGGACCCACAAGATTTCACTGAGTCACTGAGCCAGAACACATTTAACAGAAAGAGATTTGAAAAATATTTTTAAATGCTGTTGTCATTATCATTTCACTTTATATGCTGCAGGGTATTTTCACTTCTCTATTAAAGGCTGAAGAAGTAGAACTCGTCTGCTTTTCCACTCTGCTTTTTAGTTCCAGTGTAGTAATCTTAATGCTGTTTCCTACTTTCCTTCATTTGTGGTCTATTTCACCAGTTATGAATTTTTTTCTTTGTGTCAGTGCACTATGAATTAGTAGCTAAAAAATCTTGATAAGCTCAATATCATACCTCAATATCAAGAGTTTACTTCTGTCTGTCTGATAAATTCCTTGTACATGTTTTCACTCTTCCAAGACCTATTTATGCAGTGTTCAGCTGCCGGTGTGAATTTCTAATTTAGTTTTTCCAGTAGCTCTGTGGCCAAGGTGTTTTTCATCCTTAAATTTTTACCATGATTTTAAACAATGATGGTTTTAATACTGGAAAAAGTAATAGAAAGAAGAATTCTAGTTATCTTTGAATTAAGCAAGAGAATTGAGAATACACAGACTCATTTTCATACTGCTCCTATCCACAACTTTGTTAAATTATAAACCTTACCCCTCACCATACATTATTTTTTATTGCTAGTGGAAAGCAATGTTTATCTAATATTCTTTTTATCATTATGACTATTCCATATGTAATTTGTGTAGGTAATTCCAAAATGAAAAACAGTGCATGTGATGGTAATTACCTAACATTCTTTTAGTTAAATTATAGCTAAATTATTTTAATTTACATTTTAGTTAAAGCATTTTAATTTACTTTATAATAACTTTTAAGACATTTTATGTTGCACATTTACATGTAAACACTTGGAAATATTAACACAGTTATGCCAATAGATAGAATAATATTTCCTGAAGGTCAAGGTGAAACAACAACTTTGAATCAAATGAATTCATTACAAGCAGCCATAATCATTATTCTTCTTACTATAAGTAACTAGAATGGTTGACTGATGTATCTGATAAAGTCTGACCTATTTCTGGTTAGGGAACAGCAAGAAAAAACACAGTGGAAATTTTACGATTCACTGCACACTGACATAGCCATCTGCAGAAAGACACAATAGCTGAGTTATGTTCTGGATGAGCACCTATATCCCACATGGGACCCTTTTCAATTATCTTTTTTCAGTGGTTAGGGAGAAATTGTAATGTCCTGCTGATGTTCTTTTGAAATAGATTTGACATCAAGAGAAACCATAAGTAAAGGTGTGAGGTTGGAGAAAAAAAATATTTTCCTTTCAACCTAAATTTTTCAGGTAAATATGCAAGCAATATTTTTTGTGTTTAAGTCTTCATTAAATTAGTTATCATATTAGTAAAGCAAGTACTATGCATTCTTAGTTGTACAAAATAAATCCAAAGGTTTTCAGACCTGATCTGTAGTGGCCTAGATTAGGTAAATTCTAATGTGAGTGTACTGATTCTATGACTTTTGAAAATTATGTCCCATGTGAATATTTGTTTAAATAATGGTTTTATTTACCTTATCACGTATGTTGTGGTCCTGATGATCAGTAGTGGCAAAAGTCTTCATGTCTGGAGTTGGTTTTGGGTTTAGCTTCAAACATAACAGGGCAATGTCAAGTCATAATGTTAAAAATAAGTAATAACAGAGATGCAGATCCAGAATATCTTCCTATAGATGTAACTGTATCTGTGAAAGATTTTAATCCTGTAAGCTATTAACTTTATCTGAGTCAAATAACTTTAGGAAACTCCACTAGCAATTCTAGATGAATTTAATACCGAAAGGACAGATAAATGAAAATTTTATTTTTTTAATATCTGACAATACCAGCCCTTTAGCTTCCCAATCAGCTAGATAATAAGGCAAATTTCCCTACTTGCACTTTGAGATTTCCAGGATTTGAATAAAGAGTGGGAAGAATACGTTCATGCTTAATGCTACACCTTCTGTAGTTGTAACAATACAATAGTCTTCTCTTTGCTAAAAATTAAAGGCCTTGTGATTGCAAAAATATAAATTTTCAGTCAAGTATAATATTAAGACTACCTGTGAACAGTGGTGTGAAGCTGCTTTTGTGTGGGATCTCAGCACCTCAGGACTGAGGTGCAGAGTGACCGAGACCACCCTTGGGGGGCTCGGGAGTCCTGGAATGTTGCCAGAAGTGTCTGGTGGCTGGACTTTGATCCTACACAGGAGACGAGACCTGTATGAGGATGGAAGGATTTCACTGGGTGAATGGTGAAGGGATAAGTTAGTTAGAGTGAAACACAGGGTTTAAGATTTCTGTACAGGGGGGTCTGAAGAAGTAAGATGGAGGAATTGGGGCGTGTCCTCTTCTTCTTCTTCTTCTTCTTGGCCTCCATCTTCTGTGGTGATGGTGGCACTTTGGGACTGGTTATTACTAAAAGTGCACTGGTTAATAAGGGTAAAAGGTATTGGGGAAAAATGATAAATATTGTATACGTAATTTTGAGTATAAAGATAGGTGACCGCCCCGGGGACTCTCAGTGTGCTCATGGCTGGCTGCTGTGCAGACCTCTGTCGGGCCGAGGGAAAATCTTTTAGATAAACAATTAATAAACACCGAGACCGAGAAAAGATCTGAAGCCTCTTCTCATCCTTTGAAGCGCGGGCTGTCCAAGGCCACCCCGGGCCTTTCCAGGTCACCTAAACAGCCGAGGAAACCGACACTTTTGAAGGTTGCAGACAGGTCAAGATATTGGATTCTGAATCTGTAGAGGTAGAATACAGTTCTAAAGACATCAGCAAATAACTATTTGGTCTTATTGAGTCTAGGGTTTTTTATTCTTTCGATTACTACTGGTGGTTACTTTTCTACTCAGGTAGTAGAAAGTGAGTTCCCCTTTAGTAGGGCTGCAATGGGTATGCAGCCTTAAGGAGCACAGACTACCAAGTGAGTCATACTTACATTAATTTGATAAATTCTTCCTATCAATAATGGGTTTTTTTCTGATTATTTTAAATGTATTCCATTTTAAGATGTAAAAATGTTTTATTTAATGCATGCTAATTTATTTTTGTTATTTTTAATAAACTTTAGAACTCCTGCCTCCATCTGCCTTAAGTACACATTTAGTTGCCTGCCTCATTTGTAGTCATACCACTTAATCTGGCTCTGTCTACCTCCAAAGCTACCCTAAAGTATGAGTCTTCTGGAGTTATTCTCTTCAGGAATTCTGAAAAAAATACTTTGGATGATGCTTCATTTGGAGTTGCAGAGTTACTTATTCTTGCACAGGAATATTAATTAAAACATTGAATATATTGCTACAATAGGCTTCTTGTTTAGCAAATTAAATTACCAAAAATTGACTGTATGCAAAATTATGTAACAAGAATTTGAGTGATATGGATGTTCTCAGTAGTTACTACTAGGGAACAGTTTCTGCAGAATATAACATGGATATGCTAACTGTATGGATTTTTATTTTTATAAGTGAAGATTATTTTCTTTATTAATAAAATAAAATGTGAGATATTTCAATCTCACTGAAGTAATGAATATGCAAAAACATAAAGGAACTTAAGTGGAACAAGATTTGGAATATTGTTTTTTAGCATAGCAGAACTGGCAGGTATACAAATGACTGAGATACAAGCATGCATCATTTTCTGCTATCAAATGCAAAACAAAAAACAAATTCTCTTTCAATATGGCAAGCAGAGTGTTTCTGTATGATATAAAAATATTCTTCTGATCTAGGGTGATGCTATGGGGAAGCATTAGAAGTCTTAAAGCAAATAGAAATACACGCCTTAAAACCTAATGCTTTTAAAACACATCAATGCATACAAGCCACCCAGATCTACAGTCACTTTTTGCCTATAATCACAGAGATCTTTACTATGTTCTGTTACCTTGGTCTTCATTAGTGCCACCAAAAGCCTTAAAAGACTTTTGGATAGGATTATTACAGAAATTGAACCTTAATTGGAACTTAATCTCTATAATTATGCATAATTACCCATGTTTATTACTCCTACGATGAGCACACATTTTTCTTTAGCTGTAAGGCAAAATGAATTAAAGGTTCTAGAAGCACTGGGTAATATGATTTGTATGCACTTCACTGACTTTATTAGCCTGTATGGTTTTAAAATTCAATTAAAAATGTATTTTCACTCTTTGGCCTTTGACTTTGGTAAGGCACATGAATTGAAAAAAGTACAAGTCTTGACGGCAAGTGACAGCAGTTCGTTTCTTTTATTTCTTGATACATGGGCCAAAAATGATGTAGTACTGTCCTTTGTGTGACTTCTTTCCACTCTGAAATCCACAGATGAACCAGTGTACAAACACAAGGGAAAAGAAGGGCACATTTAATCCAGTTGTATTATTTTTCAAAGATAAGTATGATTAAATCAGACTCTCTTAGCCTCAGACTTTCTTTGAGTCTATTTAAACTGCAAGTCATGTTGGTTGTGACCCCAGGGAGCAGATTTGTGATATCATGGTGCAGTCATTTGTAAAACTATTCTTCATAAGTAATGCAGCCTACTTGGAAGAGTTTCACCATTTGTAAAGAAACAGCCACATGCCATGGGTTCTGTTTGTGCATATTAATTTTTCTGAGCTCAATCTTTTACATTTTGATAGCTGTGCCAGCAATGTTTATAGTCAGTGGCCACCGCCATCATCAATTTTGTGAAATCAGTTATGAAGTTATAGCCATTTATTTTTATAGTCACAACAATCATTGCACCTACTTGGTGTTACTTACAGATATCACACCCACTGGTGTTCCAGGGATAAGGAAACCTATGGCTGTGAAAAGTGCTTAAAATACACTGTTATTCTGATTTGGTGGTGATCATTGTCTCTGAGGAAAAACTAACATATGATCCCGAACTTTTTGACTCAATTCAGTTTTTTCTTGTTTAACAAGAAAGTACTATGACATTCCTTAAAATTAAATGAATGGCAGCACTAATAAAGGATACAGAGTCAATGTTGTTTTATTTTACGTGTTCCTACCAAATCAGATTAGCATTACCAAAATCAGATTATCATTAGAAATCCAGGCCTGATTTAGTGTATGTTATCTGTTATGATGAAAGATGACAGTAATGAGGTTGTAAATATGTTGTTTAATTTTTTGTCTATTTTCTTTTTTTTTCATCTTGTGGGAATGATCACCTGAATTTTCAGTATTGTATATTATCATTTGAAAAGGAAAAATGCAGATATGCAGCAAATTCAGGTAAAGAAGTTTGATATTGGTATTAATTATATCAGTTAGTTGCTAAGATGTCACTAACCAGATTCCAGAGGGTAATTATATATATATATGCATATGTACATATATTTTTGTGTGTGTATGCATTTGCCTGTGTCTGTGTGTGTGTGTATCTCTGTGTGTGCACACTTTTGATTTTGTTATCTACTTGAATTTCTCAAATCTGGAAACAATGGAAAAAGAATGTATACATGATCAAACTTGTCAATTGTCTCCAAACTGGAGAATAACATTTCATCACATAGGAAGAAAAATATACTAAAACTCTTAATTTGTATCTGAAGAAAAATAATCCCTGAATAATATTTCATCAATTAATAGATCATTTAAATAAATATACTTTGAATAATATTGATGCCTATTTCTTCTCTTTCAAATCCTTTTCATGAACAGGACATTTTTTTCATGAAAGAGAAGAATTCCTTGAAAAGGAATTCCTTTTCAAGCTCCTAAATTAAAGGAATTAATTTACCTTGCATTCAGGTATCTAAACATATATATGTGTCTTAAGTTTAAAACATATTAGTCACGTTCAAGTTTTCTGCTCCCTAATATGAAAAAGACACAGCCATCTCCAATATGAATTGCTTTCCAGTATTCCCTGTGTTCCTACATTAGATCCAAGCATAATGGCCATGCTTCTCTTTCACTGGTACACCTGTATGCATTGCTATTCACCTGGGAAGTATCAGGCATGGTTTTGTTACTATGATTTCATGCTTCTACTTAGTCCCAAGCTTAGTTTTGTATTTTATATTATGCAATAATTAAACACAAATGGGTACAATATTAGAAACAAAGAATAGAACAGTGGATGTTATTTTTATTTTTTTTTTTTTGGCTTGAACACCCTAATCAGTGTTCCTTGCTTTGTCTCTTTGGCTCAGCAATAGCTGAGTCCATCTTGAGGGTATTTGTCAAGGGCTTGTTTAGTTCCTACATCCTTGCTGTACTCTGGAAGAAGGAGAGAAATGACTTGCAAAGACTCACAGAAGATCTAGGCATAGCTAAATCTCTTTATATCGGTTTAGTTCTGATGCCAAAGAAGATTTTGAGAATTATGCCCCAACAAATTCAGGCATCTTCTAAAAGTTTGAAAGTTTTGAATTATAATTTTGTAAACCTCAGCTTCACTTAAGTCCTTTCCTTGGAACCTTTTCATTACATTAGATATAGCACTAGATCTGTAACTAGGACTGAGAAAATGATTTGACAGTCCATCATTTAATAAATAATTTTGTCATTTTCAGTGTGTGAAAGCATCATTAATATTTTTTTATTAACAAAATGAGCTACTATAAATTATTCAACAAAGACATTGTATATAGATAACCATCTTGGCAAAAGAATCACTTATTCAGTTAATTATCAACACGCAATTGAGGCCATTAGTAAAATTTGTAGTATACATGGTTCTATGAATCAGGTCAATTCATTAATAGGAAGGGTACAGTACTGGTTGCAAGAAGGTCTAAAGAGACTGCTCTGAAACTTATTTTGAAAAATACTGAATAATAAAAAACTAATTAAAACAAAAGAAAAAAAACTAATTAAAACAAAACCCAGAAAAACAAGCAAGTACAAAACTTCTAACAACTCCTCTGATAATTCTTAAAACACTAGCTTCACCTCTGTTAGCTCACCTAACAGATACTAACTGCACTAACAGAAACACTACAAAAAAAAGGAAGTATGATCAAGATAAACAACAAAAGAAAAGTTTAGGCAAAACTAAATATCTCCAGCACCATATATATATCTAAACCCTGTAAGAGGGCACCTCTCAACTGCAAGTTTGTCTTGCTTTACATTTACAACATACACTAACCTTGTATTCAAGTTTTCAGCATGTAGGTAGGGGTAAAAAAAACTGATACTTACACAAGAATATAGCAGAAGACTAGTAATAATGATAATATACAGCTTTGACTATATGCACACAATGATGACTTTTCCTCTTAGGAACAAAAAATCTTCAAATAACAGAGACATAGAGAAGTAATGAATATATTGAAAATTCCTCCAATATAGTAGAATGACAAACAATCAAATCAATACAGCATTTAAGGCCCAAATCCAAGTGAATTAGGAAATCTAAGTGCGATTTAAATAGATTTTCAATTAAATTATATTTATTACATTTTTATTAACCACTCCTCATTATCCCTTACTCAGATTTATGAGGTTTGAAACTTATTCAAGCTTTCAGTAGTTGTCAATTCTATCAACTGTGATTTCAAGTGATTTTATAAAATCTTTCTTAAACATTTATAGTGGGATGCATTTGACAGATATTTCCTCCCCATGGTTCTTTTTCTGTTTTACAATGATGGATTTATTTTAAAAAGTAATTATCTCTTAAATAGCAGCATAATATATTGGACAGCTACATAAATGAGAAACCTTATTTCATTATTTGTATACGTCTTAAGGAAATTAGCCTCAGAATTAGAATAAATCTAACAGTAATCTAGAGTATCCATGCAAGATTGCCAAAAAATCTTTTAGATAAACTATGCACTGTTCATATTTCAAAAATTTTTTATGTAAAAGGAGTGGTGGAATATCCTTCAGTAATACCTTTTGAGTAAAAATGCAATAGATCAATTGTATAAAGTACCCTAGTAATTAGCTCACAGTTTTTCTTAAAGCTACATGAGACCTAACATAAACAAGAAGTTGTCATATCTCAGCACATTACAAAATTGTTTTTAATTGCTAATATTTGTGAAACAAACAAATCAGACAGGTTTCACAATATCCAACTTTCCAGTCATCATTATTTTCTCTCAGTAACTTTAAACAAGTTAACATACTGAAATTATTGAAGTTATATAGATTTACAATGCAAGTCCATTTTAGCTGTCTGACAGCAGTTCACAGGTGTAAGGAAAGATAAATAGTTCATCTAATTGCTGATAATTAATGCAAATGTTTTCACAATGCTGATTGGTTAGGTTTGTGTCATTATAATCAAAAGACATGAATGAAAAGTTTTTATTACCTTCATTAATGTTGTTAAACTCAAGAAGTGTAACTATTACATTGCTATCATGGGGTGCATATTAGGACTGGCAAAAACACATTTTTGTATGCTAGCACTAAAATTTTAGAACATATTAGAAAAAGCAATAAAACCTATGTCTGGCTTTTCATGCCTTAAGTACAATAATGTGGATATAAATAGTGAAATGAAACATATTTTCATCTCTAATTTTCATTTTACATGTATCTGATGCAATTAATATACTAAATAGACTAAAAGTTTTCAAGATTTTCATTTAGGAAAATAATTAGATGGTGAAAGACTGCAAGACACTCTCAATGTACCATGCATAGAAAGCAGACAGGCTTTGTAAGTTTTTGCTATTGTTGACTTTTTCTTTAGTTTTCCTTAGATACCAGTTCCACATTAGTAAAAGATGGTAAAAATTTTCTGAAACATTCTAACTTAGTGAATTTCTAGTCTTCAGAAAGTTGTTTTTATTTGTGTATTTTACTGAAACAGCTTGCAGGATATCTATGATTGAGCAGCAATAAATTATTATTCTAGGTATTATTAGTAGCTGCATATGCTGTTAGCTGTCATATGCCACAAAAGCACAAATTGATCCAGTGCCAGTTAGAAAGGGACCTAGGGACTGACAGCAGCTGAACATGAGCCAGCAGTGTGCCCACGTGGCCAAGAGGGCCAGTGGCATCCTCGCCTGTATCACCAATAGTGTTGCCAGCAGAACCAGGGCAGTGATTGTCCCTCTGCACTTGGCACTGGTGAGGCCACACCACAAATCCTGTGTCCAGTTCTGGGCCCTCCAATTTGGGAAGGACATTAAAGTGCTGGAGCATGTCCAGAGAAGGGCAACAAGACTGAAACACAAATTGTCTGAGGAGCATCTGAAGAAACTGGGAGAGAGGGAGGCTCAGGGGGGGATGTTATCACTCTACAACCACCTAAAAGGAGGCTGTAGCCTCGTGGGGATTTGTGTCTTCTCACAGATAACCAGCAACAGGACAAGAGGACATAAGCTGCACCAGGGAGGTTTAGGTTGGACATTAGGAAGAGTTTCTCCACAGAAAAGGAGATTGGACATTGGAACGGTCTGCCCAGGGAGGTGGTGGAGTCACCGTCCCTGGAGGTGTTCAAGAATAGTCGGGATGTGGCACTTAGTGCTGTGATGTTAGATCATGGGTTGATGATCTTAAAAGTCTCTGTCAACCTAGTTCATTCTGGGATTCCGTTAAAGCATCATTGTACTGTATACTGCACAGTAAGGGAAACTATTCTCCATGCTTAGTCCTGACTTCGGGATTGCTGCAAATAGAACACAAAAATTCTCATGAAGAAAATTAAAAGACAATTTTTGTCAGAGGGGATTCCTGAGTAAAGGGTATCTTTCAAGTTATCAGGTTTTCAAATTAATCTACCCACACTTATTTTTAAGTTTACCAAAACCACTCAATTCCTTTCTTTCCAAAGATCAGATCACAACAAAAACTATGCCAACTTTTAATGGAAATAGGAAATAGGAACTCCAAAAGGCATCCTAAAATCTATCTTCATTTTGCCACTGAGTTGTGTGCTTTCCATTGCTACTAAAATTTCAAATCCAGAAAACATTCATGCTCATATTTCAATCATCTCAGCTAATTTTAGACATCTGCAATATAAATCTTAGTAGCAAGATTACAACTTCATATATTAGGCTGGTGGCATTTAAGGTGAGTTACTTAAAACATAGGTGCTAAGTAGTCATCTACTTTACACTGAAAACAATTGAATCTTCAAATTCACTTCGGTTTCCCCCAAAAGAATGATTCAGAAAACAGCACAGAAATTTACAAAAAAATAAGGATGCAAAAATTATACTTCAACAATATTGTGACTTCATTGTTAGTTTGGCACAGTTTTGGACTACTACAAGTAATAATACCAAACATTTTATCAAATATTGTAAAAAACCCCTCAGATATTCTCAAAGGTCATCTATTTACAAAGTAATTCAGTTGAAGAGGAATAATGATGTTCATTGTAATAATGTCTACTCAATAAAAAATATAACAGCTTCTGTCTCTCAATAATATCTTTACAGTCTTTCTCAGGAGAGGTAGAAAATTACTAGTAATTATATACATATAAACATTTCCTCTGGATGCTATTAAAAGTCTACAGAGAAGTGATATTAAGAGCTGTGTCTAAACAAGAAAATAGAAGTATTTAATAGGATAATAGTTAGGGTTGGGAGAGATCTAGCCCAACCTTCTGCTCAAAGTACGTTTACCTCTGAGGTCCAACTGACTAGTCCTGTTAGGTCTAGAAAATTTCCAAAACTGGAGACTGCACAGTCTCTGAGAGCTATGTGATCCATTTCCTGACTCTCCTTTTATTTTTTAGGAAAAATAAAAATAATTTATACCTAGTCTGTCTCTTGTTTGAACATGTGCCTGTTGCACAGGGGGCTGACAATTAATTGATAGCTAAACAGCAGCAACAGCCAAGCCCATTCCAATAAAACCTGCTGTTATCCTGAGCCCTTCAAGCCCTATGCTGGATGCCAAAGAAGACTGCCATGGTTTAATACCAGAGAGCAACTGAGCACCACATAACCACTTTTTCAACACTCTCAACATATGGGAGAGAATCAGAAGAGTAAAACTGAGAAAACATGTGTGTTGAGATAAAGACACTTTAATAGATAAAGCAAAGGCCATGCACAAAAGGATAACAAAACTCACTCACCAATTAGTGATATTAGGATAATGACTCACTCACCAGCTCTCATGAGCAGGCAGGTGTTCAGACATTCCCAGAAAAGCAGAGCTTCTTCATGTGGAATGGTGGCTTGGGAAGAAAAAAAACCAGCACTTCCCTCACACTTCTTTCTTCTTCTCCTCTCAGATTTATATGATGCCATATGGTCTTGAATACCACTTTGATCACTTGGGCTGTATCTGTCTGTCCTGGCTGTGCCCCCCTCTCAACTTCTTGTGCACCCTCAGCTTCATGTTGATGTGGGGTGAGAGGCAGAAAAGGCCTTGTCCCTGTGTAAGAACTGCTCAGCTGTAACAAAAAAATTCATCAGTCAACCAACACTGTTTCCAACAAAAATCCAAAAATTAGCCACATAACAGCTACTATGAAGAAAATTAACTCTACCCCAACCAAAATCAGCACACATAACCGGCTGTCTCTGACTCTATCCTATGTAATTCATGCTCACTATTTCCTCTCATTTTAATTCACCATGAGTGTACTGGGCCTGGTTGGGATGTAGTTAACATCCTTCAGAGCAACATGTATGGTGTTGTGCTTTGGCTGCTGAACAGGCTTTCTCTTCACACCACTCTATTACCCCTCCATGCAGTGCGGGGGTGAGCAGGAAGCTAGGAGGAGATGTGCTGGGGGGCTGACTCCAAGTGGCCAAAAGGATGTTTTGTAGCATACACTGAGTGGGATACTTTTGACCTTTCTCTCACTGTATCTGTACATAAAACAGATTGGTCTTATATACCAATCAGTTAAAACCCAGCCAGAAGTCTTAGGACTTCTTGACATTATATCAAGCTGTAAATATTAGTGAATAAATTAATTCCTATAAATGCACTATATAAATACAAGTGTTTATTAACACCATATGAATGCTGACACTAACTTAATTAAAATGATAGTCACATATATTATAAAGTTCTACTTTTTTTCTTTCCTTTTTGCTCAGACAGAAGAGATTTATGGAAACAAATGTTAAATCTGATAGCATATATGTTAAGTTAATCCTCTCCATGTTTCATTTTTTCATAATCACATTTAAACCTCATTTTTGTAAGTCTAGAAGATTAAATTCAAGATGTACTTTCTGAATTTAAGATAATTTCTGTATAAAATCTATTTAAGATGAAGCAAAAATGAATACTGTGAATAATTTTATGCAGATGAAATTTATGCTCCTCTTGAATTGTTAATATCCAAAAATAGAGCTTTTAAAGGAAAGCCTGAAGAAACAGACTATGCATTTTAGTAATATGGGAAATGTGTGTAAAATTTTTTTACAAAACATGAATTTAAGACAATCAATAGATCTTACCCACTGCACAGGGCTTCAGATAAGAAAGTTCATCAGAATCACATTACCTGAATGTGAAGGCAATCTGGTCTATCCAGTAAAACCACAATGTGATGCTGTGCTTTTTTAACCTGAGAAATATTGCCTCCCTTTTTTCAATTTTTATATTACTTCTACATTGTTTTTCACTTGGTTTTCAGTAGACATGAGATCTTAAGTTCATGGCTTACATATATGCATATTGTGGTGTGAGTTTAAAACAATGCTACTCTTAGTACATTGAAATTATTTCAGCCATATCAAAGTCTTTATATTATACAATACAATACAATACACTGCAGTATTATAAAGAAAAAGAGGGATATCTAATGGATTTAAATTATTTTGTAAATGGCACCTGAAAAACATATCAAGAAATCCTAAAGCATTTCAAACTTGCATGTGCTGAAGGTTAAGAAGTTGAAAAGAGTCCTTTGATTTAGTCAGCAGAGTAGGTTTTCAGTTAAGCTCCTAGGCTCAGTTCAGTTGCCTGCACTTAGACTGATTTTTAGCACTGTTTGAAATATTATACTGTTTTTCAGTTGCCTGAACTTAGAAACCTAGTGGTGTTTTAGAAGCACTACACTAACCCACCTAGCTCCACCTAGTTCTTTACAAAGTCCATGGCTCCCATAGGTCCTCTTCCAGCCTCATGGAGCATGGATTGCATATTTTAAGACTTTTCGGGAATCTCTGGTTCAGCACCTGAGTCATGGCTTCTTCACTATACGCTCTTTGCCTCTTGGTGTCTGAGACAGTTATGGCTCAGCACTTCTGAAAGACCAATCCCTATAAAAAATGTTTTGAGAGAAGGAAGGTAATATCCTAGGGCACCCGGGTGGACACGTTGAATCCCTCTCAATTTGTTAAAAACTGCTTCTCTGAACATTGAACAAACATAATTTTATCTTATCTCTTTATGAGAAAGAAATTTTTATAATTTTATTTTAAGGAATTTCTCAGGAAACAGGAGGATTCAGGTAGTGTGTAAAACTAATAAGCTGAGAAAGTTAGCCATTAGATTTGATTACATAAACATTCATTTTCCTTATTGTTTTGAGTTTAAGACCAAATAATGTTAGTAAGAGAGCTCATGTATTAGAAGATTAGGTAGGGGAACATAATCATATGCTAACGTTCAATTTTAATAATCAATGGGGGGAAAAAAGTCAAGTAGGGTAATGAATGATAGATTTCAGATGTAAGTTATGATAGATTTCAGAAGTAAGTTATACTTCCTTCTGTATCATTTTTCTCAGTTTACCACAGGGAAACCATCATTACAGATGCATAATGATGCGTGTGACACACAGAAATATCTGATTCAATAAGAGTCTGTAAATTTTTTTTTTCTTTTGTGGATAGATATGTATGCTGTCAGAAGAAATTACAGAATAATGTGGCAATACTTCTGATAATATTATGTGAATCCAGTTTTCTGAAGGTAACACATTTCTTTTCTAATTCACTGTGGCTTCCAGCATTTCTCTGACAGAAAGTCGCTATCCTTAAAATGCAAGAAGTTTTTCTGTGTCAAGAAATGGTGTAAAAATAGTTCCCATGGGAAACTACATAAATGAGTCCAGATCCACGCTACTAAATTAGTCTGTCCAAGAAAAGATCCACAGTCTTCAGGCTGAAAGGTACAGAGTGCCTGGAATTCATCTTAAAGTAGATTGACTATATTGCTAATACATAACACTTACATCTAGGACTCCCAAGCCCTAAAACACCTATTACAAAACAGTCCAAGTGGACTTAGTTTGTGTCTATGAGAGTTGTGGAACTCAGTTCTGATTTGTCTGAAAACCTCAATAACAGCTGGTTTAAGTCATGCCTTTGTCTCCTGATGTGTGACCCATGACTTTAGGAGGAGCTGGAGGACAATTTTAAAGATATTCGTACGGTAGAGAAACCAAAGTCAAAGGTAATTTCACTAATGTGTCCTTCCAAAAGTGAAGCTTGCAGCCTTGTTGGGCCAACTAGTTCAGATCAAACACAACAAAAGTGCCAACTCGTATTTTCACAACAAAGTGCTTGTCCCACCCACTGTATCACACTGCAGAAACATTACACTGTTTGCCAGAGGTAGTGCTCTGCTTTAAGAATTAACTATAGAAACACAGGAAATCCTGGAACACACAAGGATCATCAAATCCAACTCCCGTGCCTTCATAACATGAATAAAAAATCATATGATTCTAAACACCTGAACTCTGTCAGGTTTGGTGCTGGGAAGCACCTTTCCCTGAGGAGCCTTTTCCAGTGCACAGCAACTCTCTGGATGAGGTGTGGTATTTGCTGAGTCCCCAGGATGAAGGAGGAATTGATGAATCTGACTCCATGTTCTTAGAAGGCTAATTTATTATTATATTATATTATATTATATTATATTATATTATATTATAGTAAACTATACTAAAGAATAGAGAAAGGATCTTACAGAAAGGTTAACAAGATACTAATTAAAAACTTGTGACCACTTCTAGAGTCCTGATACAGCTGAATGGCGATTGGTCATTATGTTCAAACAATTCACATGTTGGATAAACAATCTCCAACCACATTCCAAAGCAGCAAAACACAGGAGAAGCAAAGGCGATAATTTTTCTCTGAGACTTCTCAGCTTCCCAGGAGAAGAAATCCTGGTGAAGGGATTTTTCAGAAAATATGACAGTGACAATGAAGAATCTTTTACTAATATCCAGCCTAAACCTCTCCTGACTCAGCTTCATGCCATTGCTTCAAGTCCTGTAACAGGGCACAACAGAAAAGAGGTCATTGCCTTCTCTTCCTCGCATGAGGAAGCTGTAGACAGCTGAGGTCCCCCCTCAGTCTTCTCTTCTCCAGGCTGAGCAGACCAAGTGAACTCAGCCTAAGAGGTCAGACCTAAGAAATTTTGCAGCTTTCTGTACATGCATTTGAAATACAATTAAACACTGAATCTTTACTAAATTTTCTCTGAAGCTCCAATCACAAAACCCCAGGAAATCTGCTGTCGCAGCAGAGGGGACATTTTTCTGTAAGAACATAATAGCAGGTCTTTGAAGAGCAGGGAACAGAACATCAAACTTATTCTAGTATTTTGAGATCCTAAATCAAAGGGGAAAACTGTATAGGAGGAAGATTAAATTGGAAGAAGTAGAGATCAGTATCCACAATACCAAACAAATTATTAAGGCTTCCTTATATAAAGCAACTTAATAAAGAAAACAACTACTACAAATAGAGATTAACTAGAACATCTTAATTAGATCATCATTATTACTTGGCTAAGCATTTAATTAGAACAGCTACAGCTACAAAAAGCAATCAGAAAATCAATTAGTATTAGGAGAAAATGCAAACCTATAAAAATTTTGAAAAAATTGTCATGAAATCCATGAAAGGAACAGTTCAAACAAAACTCTGTATTTGATTTAGACAACAGTAAACTCCGAATTTTGTGCAGGATGCTGAGAACCAGGCTTGTATTTCCCCACTGATTTTTACAGTCACATTATTTCACATCATGTGTGGATGTGGCCTTAAATATATTTAAAGAAGAATGTATTTGCAAATATTAAGTTTAAATCTTTTATCTCAGATACAAATTAGAACATTTAGAACTGGTAAGAAATCACTGGTCTAATCCCTGTGGTACTGATCAAAATTTTTTTACCTAGAAGACAAATAAATACTTATCTTTAAGTTAACTGCATATCTTAGGCTCCTTTGGAAAGATTTTTAAATTCCACAAGTAACATTTAGAGGTAAATTATTTTTTCATTAAATAGCTTCTCCAGATAGGTTTTAGTTAAGATCTGGTTGTTTTATGGTTGCATAGTTGGTTACCTAAAATTAAATGCTCTGAATCAATTACCCAAACAGTATTGCAGTGTTCTTTGTTGCATATTTTTACAGTTACAGTGCATTGAGTATGATACAGTTCACCTTTCCTAAATAACAGGGTCTTAATTTTCAGTGCATTTACTTAGCTGGCCGACTAGAATCTGAGTTTGTTGACTTGCAAGATGCTTCATCAAATCTTTAGTGTAGCCAGGTTAAGGGTGTTGGATTTTTTTTTTTATTGTTAAATTTTAATTTTTTTTCTTTGTATTACATATTTTCATTTCATTTACTAGATGAACAAATTGTAAACATGTAATTTAACAGGTACAGATTTTGTCATTATGTTTTTAATGCTAGCAGTGTATGTAAAAGCAGTTCTAGAAGTGGATTAAATGGTAATAAAATTATTTGAAGTACTACCCTAAATAATTGCTCCACATTATTATTCTCACCATTCTGAATTTTCAAGCTATGAAAAGGCTCATTTCTGTACCTAATTTCATAGAAGAACAATCTGTCTTCAGATTTATTTGTGACACTAAAATTTCAGCAAAGAAATAAAGTAATTTAAAAATGAACAAAAAATCATCCTGATCTTTGGAGTTTATAAAACACAGGATACTTATTTGGAATATCTTCAGGGTCTCTTAAGCTATTGGTCTTGTTCTGACCTTATGAAGGTGAGACACAGACATGAACCAAGATCCTTTCTTTCCTCTTTCCCCTCAAGTCTTTAACTGAGCAAGACAAAACCTGGAGATTGTGAACCCGACATGATATATTGACTCCAGCTAACCTCCCTATCTGGAGAGACCAGTCATACCTTGCAGTTGCTTAAAAGTGTGTGTGTTCACTTCCTTTCAAAAATATGTCCAAACTTGTGGATACCTCCTGAAAACATTTGTCAGACCTTGAAATTTAGAATATCATTATACATTTCTATACAGACTCTTTTTCTGAGTTTAGATGTTTAAACTTGAATCCAATAGAAATTAATGTAGATCTGAAACAGAAGTAGTGGAAACCATTTTCTAAATCTTTATAATGGTCTTCACAAATAAGTAAGTACAAAGATACTTAAATCTCTATTGAATAGACTTATTTTTTGTGTTTATGTGTTTATTTTGTTTTTTCATGACAGTAAGATATTTGAGTTGCCCCATTAATTAGCACACTACTTAATATCTCTTAAGTAGGACACTACTTAATATCTCTGAGTTTGTTTCTTTTTTTAAGACTATCTGATGGAAACACCATATCTTTTTCACTTGACTCTTACTATTTTGGGTTGAATTAACTGTAGTAAGATAACCCCCAAATTACTTACTCCATCAGTTTCCTGTGAAAATGCATTGCTGATCGCTCCAGCCTACAATAACCTTCTAGCCCACAGAGATGGTATATAGTTATTAATTTTTTTCATTGTTGGCTTCTATGCCTGTTAGCTGAATTGTAACAATGCCTGCTGGCTGAAAAATTAGCAAAATTAACCCTTTCACATCTGTTTCTCAGTAGGCTAAGGAGAAAATGGGTCTGACATCCCCGCTTTTTTTCCTTGCTGAGCAGTCCAAGCAGTAGGAGAACTAGAAAATACAAATTTCTGTAGCCATTTCATTTCATTTTCCCTAACTTTGTTACAGAGGTATGGAAAGGTAGAGCTGATATTACATCCAATCACACAAAATATCTCATCCATTTGAATGGAAGTTCTTGCTTCTAGCAGAATTTATGAAAACAAATTGAAAATTGACAATATAATAACCAACTCTAACAACAGCAGCACACCCCTCCTTTGGTTTCCTTATACCTAACACATAAAATCAAAATTAATACAAGGCTGTTATTCCCATTCTCTGCTTCATGAGTCAGAAGAAAATCGACTGACCTTTTCAATGCCAGTAATTCCAGCTTTCATTCTCATTAAGTTCTAAGCAGCATCCACAATTTTCTTTTTATGCTACCCTTAACAGTGAAGGAAGTACTTTGCAAACATCTACAATGATCTCAATCCTTTAAAATCCAAGATACTTAAAAATTTGTATAGTAAGTTAACTGCCTTCCAATCAAATGTATACTGTATATATATATATATATATATATATATGTGTGTGTGTGTGTGTGTGTGTGTGTGTGTGTATCTAAATATATACACTGTATCAACATTTCCTCCATGCTTTTCATGAAGTGACTTGCCTTTTCCTATCTTCTCACATTTCAGTTCATTGAATGCAGACCATCAAATGTATACACTTGTGTATTACAAATATATACACTTCAGCCTTGCTAAGTAACATAGAAATTAACTAATTTAAAATTATAATTAACAGAGTTATTTTTTCTGTTTTGGAGAATTAGAAACAAAAATTAAGTTAAAGACATTTTAAGAAGATAGCCACATAACATCAAGTCCTGATCCAGTTGGTTTTTTTTTAAATAGGCCGTAACCCAGAGGGCAATCCCATAAGAATGGATAAAGCAAAAGCAGCAAGGAAGAAATTGAGTTAATTAATGTCATTCTGGACAGGCTTATTATTTTATACTCCATTTTACTTTATATTCCTAAGGAAAAGGTGAAATGATCTACCGATTAGTAATGGCTTTAAATTTTATGCACTTAAAAACCTAAAAGGTGATTTATGATCCAGAATAATATAAATTTTGGAAAACATTTGGTTTCTTAGGGTAGATGCTTGGGTGGTCTAATACAAGAGAAAGGCATTGCATACAGTTCATGAGGATGGCACAAATAGATCCTAATGTTTTTTCAACAGTAATCCCTAAAAAACTTAGAAGTGCACACTAAGATTTACTAGAAAAAAATTAATAAATATTTGTAGTATCTCTAGAATTGACATTTAAAAATAGATTTTAAGAAGAAAAACAGAAAATGCATTAATTTCAAACTTATAACAATTTTTCCCCTTAAAACTGTCCTAAAATAAATAAATTTTAGTTTCATTTCAGCTTCCAGTATTGCCACTGGAAAAATTCTACAGTATGGCAAACCCTTCAAAACCCCTGCATTTTCTTTAGTTGCTATCAATCTTATAAAAAAAAGGGAACAAAAAAGTCCCATTCAGACTATGGACTATTCAAACACTCCAATTAAGCATCAGAAAAATAAGGATACTTAAACTGCTGCTTTTGTGTGAAATATTCTTCCTGAAAAAATGTAAGTGCACACAAAAATAATGAGTAGAATGTGCATGACCATACCCTATATAATTATGTCATGCTAATTAATATACTGAACACTGACATTATAAGACAAGCATACATTTCCATGGTTTGGATACGAGTTAGGAGAGCTAGAGAAAAAGTGTAAACACAGAAAATAAGATGGAAGGGAGGATTTAAATGCCAAAACTCAATTTTGTTATTGTAGTGAAGAGCAAGGCAACAATCTACTACTCATATAATATACACTAAATATGTATTTGTGCAGTAATATATATTTCATCACATTCCAGCAATTTGGAATGAATACTATTCAATCTCTCCTAAATGAAAATAATTCTGTGCTTTTGCTGGGGTTCCCAAAAACAAGAAATACCTCAGCTACCATAAGTTTAAGTGCTGCAACAGTACCAGTCTTGTCTAGGAACTAGCTTCTTGCACTGAGATTGATATTCTTGCTTGTCTCCCACCCTATTTTTGACTCACCTCTGTCACAGCTTCTACTGCTGCCACCAGATCTTAAAATTAACCTCAGAACAAGGAAGATAAAAAGGGCTTTAATCTTTTCCTACATATCCTGGGATAGAAATTCTTGCCTGTCCTTTGGGACTGACTGTTCTAGGGCAGTGAAATGGAAGCTGGAAAAGCTGATTTTTAGTAGTTCCAGTGTGAGCTAGCTCTCTAGCACTCTAATCTTATGGCAATTCAGCAGTATTCTAAATATTATAAAATCCTCCTGTGTTATGCAATCCTTCTCTTTATTTAATCTTTTGGTATAATAATTTCTTTCCTATTTCTCTCATATAATTTTTCTAGAAGTCATTATTATCTCCCTTAATTCCATAAACTGTTCTGCTTCTAACTTTGATTTGATCCACTTCTAAGCTGAAACTAAACTGGTGTACTTAACAGTTGGCCTTGTGCCTTAATCAGTTCATTTCTGATTCCATTTTTAACAAAGTGGCAAAGCAGATCCCTTCACTCTTTTCAGTAACATAGCTGTGAGAGTAGGCCTACATTGGGTTTATGCAGCAAGGTTTTGGTAGTGGAGGGACCACATGAGTGGCTTCTGTGAGAAGATGCCAGAAGCTTCCCCTACCCTATGTTTGACAGAGCCAATGCCACCTGGCTCCAGGATGGACCCGCTGCTAAACGGGGGGGAGTCCATCAGTGATGGTGGCAGTGCCCCTTGATTAACCTATTTCAGAAGGGGAAAAATTTGCTGTGCAACAGCACATGTAGCTGGAAAGAGGAGTGAGAATATATGAAACACATCTGCAGGAACTCCGCAGGCATCAAGGAGGCCCTTCAGGTCAAAGATTTCACTACAGCTTGGGGTTTTGCTGCAGACCATGATGAGGCAGCTGTGCCCCTCCAGCCCATGAAAGTCCATGGTGGAACAGAAACCCACCTGCAGCTTCGGAGGACCTCACTCTGAAGCAGGCTCCTGAGTAGGACTCATGTTTATCCATGCTCAAGCTTATCTGAAAAAGCCTAGACTCATTCATAGAACTGGAGATTACATTGGACGCTCCTTTTGTCAGAGTGATGCTGAAATTACTGGTGTCTCACTCTAGTTCTTTTTAAAGATATGCTGCACACACAGTGGTCAGCAGTTCTGCAGTTTTATATTTGGTGGTTGCCAGATATCTCACAGAAATGCTGTGCAGTCCTGATGACTTACTGTCATCTCACTTCTCTGTTTGATCAAATGCTTTCTGCATATCTCAAACTGACCTAATTACTCTGAACTATCTTATAGCTAGGGTATGGGAATATATCTAACAAAAGTCCCTACAGTGCCTTTCTTCTATGGACTTTTAATCTCCAATTTCCATTTCTACAGTACAATGATTGGAAGAATTATTACTTGTAAGCTCTTATGAAACACTGTTCAATTAAAATTGAAATTCCCTTTAAAAAAGGAAAATCAAACATAGCTCAGCTCTCTTTCTTCAGATTTTGTTTTGTTTTGGTACGTTTTTAATTTGGAAAAATAATACAGGCATTCTTCAAACATACTCAAGAGCTTCAGCTTTTGAAAACAGGACTCAAATACTACTGCTTTGCTCATTGGCCATCCACATTCATCTCCTTTTGAATGACACTTTATAAAGATGCTTACATTAATCTTCAAAAAATGCCCAACAAAAAGGTTTGCAGAGCTGAAGATAAGACTGCATAATTATTATTATAAATTAAGGAAAAAATACTTTAATGGCTATTATAATTTCTTTGCCTCTGTTAATTGAACTGCTAATTATGTTTTTTAATTGTACTGTTGTGGTAGTAAGTGAAAAAACAAAGCTGGTTTTCTGTGAGAACTTTGATTCATAATTATGTGTTTTCAACAGAGCCCTTTTGAATCTGCTATATTTAAGAGGACTCCAAAAGTTGATATTTTACTTTTTTTTTTCCTTTTCTTACTCTTCGCTATGGGATTACAGGAAGTTAAGCTGTTTTCTTAAGCAAGTGCTTCCATTATAATAAAAAGTAAAACACTGCATTCTGCATTGGTTTCTGCACGTACTGGCAGAAAGGAGTTGAATAAGCTGACTAACACTGCTCTAGTAATTCCTCTCTGTGTCTCACTTTTCCTGTGTCTAAAAGACAGAGAAGTTACTGTCTTTCCATGAAAAGCACACATATTCTAATGGTACAGTACTGCAAGTACTTCATAGAATATAATCAAAATTATTAACACAAAGAGAAGCAAAAATAAAATTTTCTTGCAAGAAAGAAAATTTCTTATTTCTTACACGAAATATATCAGGACAGTTTTTATGTTTATATTTTATTTCTCTGTAAGTGACTGAAGGGAATTTGGTATTGTCTCCTATTGCTAGAAAGAAAAGAAACTGAGGTTGGTGGGAACTTTATTTTAAGGAAAGCCAAGTGTGGAATTGGATAGAAAGTAGCAGTTCATGGCCTGATGAGCAGTGCACTTCTATTTGTTCAAGAAACTGTCCATCCCTCTTGATTTGAATTGTTCTATTGTTTCCAATGAGGCTTCATGCAAGTGTAGCTCAGACATATAGGCCAATCTCTCTTCCTCTGGCAGTACATCTGAAAGGTTTTACAAATTGTTGGAAGACAGACATCAAATAAAACAAAAAAAAAAAAAAGAGAACTGAATTTCATTCAGGAACAGGTGGATTGAATGTATATTCTATTTAGGGCATGGTTCACCTCATTCTGACAGAACAACTCATTTCCTGCTGTCAAGTCCTCTGTTTCTTAGAGAAGACAGGCAGGACTCTGGCATCATCCTGGAGTGCAGGGTGTGAGCAGGATGCCTTGTCTGAACTCCCACAACATACCAGCATGTACGTGTGTTCCTGCCAGAGCAGCAGAGACAGTTCAGTGAGTTTGGGTATTGCTAGTTTGCCATCAATTAGGTTGTTTCACACATTGGAAGAACTGTCAAAGCATCACCATTTAGTAGAATGTTGGTGTTTGAAAATGGCTTATTTTAAGCAGAGCTTGAAAGGTGAGCTGTGATGTCAGGTGGAGCAGCTTGTCTGCTGTGGCTCTAAGTTTGGCAGCTGTTATACTGGGTAAGGAAATAAGAGCAAGCAGTGGCCCAGTTCACACATTGAACTGCTTGCATGCTAATGCTTGGGTTCATTTTGCCTTATTTTAAACACTTCTTATGGGAATCCTTCTGGATTTCTGGATTTCAATCTCCTCACTATTTTCTAGCCTTCTAAAAGCTATTACTGAGTAATCTCCTTATTACACGTTCTTTACACAAATATGACATTGATATATGTTTGTTGGGAAAGGTGTTGTGTTGCATATGTCTCATGCAGATAACAGGGAGTCAATCCAAATAAATATAGATACTATCTGATTTCCAGTGTTTGATCTACCTGCTCCCAGATTTGCTGATCTCTTTGGAGAAATAGACAACTTGACACAAAGAAGAAGCTCAAGTTTTCCTAAGTTAAGTCTGTAAGTAAATTAAAACTAGTGACATTAATTTTTGGCAATTTAGACATGTAGCTCCTAGTATGAAATGAGTTTCCTATTTCCCCCCCAAAAATGATTGACATTTTTATTGTCTTGAGCTCTTAATTCCACCTTTTGTGAAAAAAAGAGAGGTTGTATGCTTAAAACTGTACTTTATTCTTGGTACATAAATGCTTTTCCTAGTAACCTCTTCTGTGAGAAAAAAGATAAAGAGCCATTTATAAAAATCAGTTATTTGATCTTATGCTTCTAAATGTGGTATTCCATTATTTTTATCTTCATTTTCTATAACTTTTTCCACAAAGACTTCACTGACTTAATGATATTTAGCACTTTAAACAAAAATAAAAAAAACACTTAGTTTTTGTTTTTCTATATTGTTTTTCTAAATTTTTGTCATTTATGAGGTAATTTATTTCTGATTTATATATTCAGAAAATGAATGTGTTTGGATATTAATTAGTATATTTTATGAGGGTTTTTTGTCAATTCATAGACAGTTTATTTTGATTTCCATAAAAACCCCTGTGATATTAAGTACGATGATATAGCACAATGATAATCCAAGAATATCTGAAATAGTGACCACCAATGTAGCAAGATAAAAAAGAAACTAAGTTGTCAGTGCAGATATCACTGAAGTACCTACACCTTAAAAGATAATATGTCTGAGTCAACTAATAGTAGAACCTAGCTTTAATGTCATATTCAGTGATGTATCTTTTCCTCTGACATTAGAAATCATGACTCCTGATTTCTGTTTTCATTGCTACTTCAATTCTGGTCAAAGTAATTTAAAGTGAATAAATTAAAACTAAACTAGCAGCATTTGGTGGGCAGTGGAAATACAGTTACATTTCTGGTCAAACAGCAATCTTCAGTTGAAATGTTCCAGGTAAAATCTTCTCCAGACTTTACTTTTGTAGGAGAAATTTCAAAAAATAGCTAGAATTCATTCAATCATATGTACAAAAACATAATGTTTTGGAATTATTAAAAATCATGTAAGATACTGTATTTCACACCGCAAGTCACTTTTCTTAAGGAATTCCAAAAAAAAAAAAATAAAACAAGAACTAAAATGACAGATAGATAGATAGATAGATGATAGATAGATAGATAGATAGATAGATAGATGATAGATAGATAAGAAGAATAAGAAGAATCATCTTGCTATTACATAGTGTGAGTCACTAGTTAAAAATACTGGCCTGCACCTGTTCTATACTCAATGCAATTTCAGTTCTATCATATATAAAAAAGGGCGCACTTATTTTCTGTAACCTTGCAAAAAATGTCTTTCAAATGACAGTAAGTATCTTATTGTGAGGGATTCTTTTACAGTTTTCTGCTAAATCTCTTGTAAGCAGCAAGTTCACCAAATAGAAACTACCTGCAAGGATTTGACAATATAGTCCAAGAATTCATATGTAAAATATATTATTGTTACTTTGATGAAGCTTAATCATATTTTGCTTTGCTAAGTCTTTTTGAATGCACCAGTTTTGTCTGCTCATATTAAAGTCTACTAAGTAAAGGAAGTCTGAAAGCAGAGTATACTGCTTGGTGCCTGGAGTATTATCCTCTTGAGAAAGGATGAAGCATGAGGGTGTACTGAAAATATTGCAAATGTGAAATTAGAGGGATAGAAGTCAAATCATATTCAGTTAATTACTTAAAGTTTCAGTCTTTCACCCAACAATTTCACGGGTTGATGTTGCAGTACTATGATTTTCTGGGCATATGAAAAAACAAAATTTTTTAGTGCATTTCTGAAACTGATAAGGAGGGTTTTTTTTAGTAATCTGAAAAATTCCCTCTGAAGACACAACTTTTAATTGCACAGTTAATGCAGATGAATCAGTAAAATGAACCCAAGAGTACCTTCTGTAAGTCATCTAATGGTTCATTTCCAGTAATAGAGATGTGCAATGTAGATATTAGGTAATTATTTTATTAGCTAAAATTAAATCACAAGTAAAACCTAATCAGAGGTGTTCACAAATATTTTTTTTCTGAAGTGTTTAGATTGTGACAGTGTCAAGAAAACTTCTGAACATCCAAAAAGGATTGCCATCTGAGAAATGCAGGAGATCACTTTCCAAAAGCAAATTCTGTGCAGCAGAAGAAAAGGAAGTAAATATAAAGTGGTGATCTACTGATGTCTACCTGGACAGAAAAATATTTATTTTCTTCGTTGCACTGCCTTGTGCATTCTATTATGATTTATATATTTCTGATGAAAAAAATCAGAGTTCAATCAAAAATGGTTGCTTTTAACAAAGTTTCATTAAAAGGGAATTTGTATTTTCTATTCTTTTACACATAAACAACTATTTTCAGATGGAGATACTAAATTTACTTTTTGTCTCTTTTTTACTGCTTTTACTTAGTATAGGCATCTGCTGTGTCAATTTGCTCTCAGGCATTTCCAGAAAAAACCCCAAACATAGAACAAGATATTCAATCTTGAGACAATATGATTTGACACATCAGCAAGAATAATTGCTGCTTTACTGTTAACAGAGGATAAGGAGTGGAGCAAAGGGCTAGTGTAGTCTTTCAGGTCTTCCTCTGAAGGAGTGGAACCTTACAATCAGTGCCCAGCATTGCCTTGAGCAGTGAGGATGGGGGAATGTTCAGTTAGAGATTGCTCATGGCTTTCTTACAAATAATAGCAATGCACAAGGGCAGGGGCTACAAGACTGCTGCTTCCCTGGGGCTAAAAAAAAAAATTCACACTAGCTCTCGTCTTGCTCTGAGGATTTTTCACATAATTTCTGGTGTTTGCTGAGTACCCAGAAGAGCTAATAAATTTGAGCATGTGAATAATCTGACTTCTTCAATGCTATACTATTGCTAAAGCCTTGTAATATGTAGCCATACATATGCCCATATACTGGAATTTTAGACTTTGTTTCTTGCAGAATATTTGCCTTGGAAAAGGCACTTCCACCTGCAGAAATGTGTTATCTATTAAATATGTCTCTTATTTGTAATCTAAATCTCTGACCATTCAATATCTTCCATAGTTCCTTTTCTTACCAATATATAGTACATTTTGCTTAAAATGGGCTCACTGTGCTTTAAATTTTATTTCTAAATGATCTATCCAGGCATTAAAGTTGCATTTAAGCACTTTGTAGTGCTGGATAATTGATGCCTTAACTTTCCACTGCTTTTTTTACTAGAAGCTTGATGGAGTTCATTTGAAGGTAAAGCACCATCCAGGAGAGATAATTGGGGGGTGTTGGCCGAGAGCTGAGTCTAATGCAACTTACAAAATGCATTGCTCTAAAATCCTGAATATATTTCCAGGGAGTTCTGCCAAGGTAACCAATACATGGGCTTATTATGAGTGCTCAGAAGTACAGCTCTCGTGTTAAAATTTCCATAGGTGAAAAGAGCATAGATACATAATTCAAGAAATAGTAACTATTTCTCAATTTAAAAAATGCTAAATTGCAATTTGCTCATACTGTGGCCACAGGAAACAAACAGGAAAATATTAATCCTTTTAAACAATTAGTGACAGAAAATATCATGACATCCATTGTATAATGGTACTGAAATCCTGTTTAGGGTGCACACATAATGCCTTTTAGATTATATTGATATTCTATAACTCTAACCCATTAAATATAATTATAATATAGGAATTACCATAAAGCTATGATTATAATAAAAATGTTTCAAGTTTCCTTGGGGGATTAAAATCTTTTTCTATTAATGACAGAAATATTACAGAGTAGTTTATTCTGTTAGATTCTGCAGAAAATAAGTACATCTCCTGACAATATCAAAAGGAAAAAATTGTCTCTCTGGAAGTGATACAAAGTGATTAAAACTTAGACATCCTGTTTCTTTCTAGATGCTTTAGACTACCTGAGTCTTCCATGTCAGGTTACTAACAATGATTCAAGGCCCATTACTTTCTGGAGTGGCAGATAAAGGACAGACTGGATATCCTGGGACATCTAAAATAATAAAACTTTATCTGCTAGTGGAACTTAATCCAGCTGAGGCATCCGTAGGTTTCTCTAAGCAGTGACCATGGGGCTATTGCACACTGTTTCTTAGGCTTTGCTGCTGACTCCATAAATCCAAAGACCCAGTTTAACCTGAAAGGTTTGAATTTTATCATTTTTCTAAATATTTTTTAGTTTAGAGACTCTAATGAACTACTGCAAGAATATCCGGTAGGAATAAGTGGAACTTAGTTTATTGATTCAGTAATCAATATCAATATTCAGATATATCTCATTGTCCATCTGGAAACACTTGTTGGGGTGAGATTTCTTACTGCTTGATTTACCTGTTTATAATTATATACTATATTTTTAGATTTTACTACTGTCCCTCATGATAATTCCACTCAGAGAAGAACTACAAGACATAATGACAAAATGCCTGTTACGCACTCTTGCAACGCTATCAGAACAGCTGTAATTAAAAAAAACAGATCTCTTTTAATACTTAGGGCAGTGGAAGCCTAGTTGTACATTCAATATTTTAACAGCCATTTTTAATAGTGCTTTCTGTAATTTAAGTGTATTCAAACTTTTATCTTGAAATGTTCCGGTCCCCTATCTTGACTTTTTCTTACAGAGATTACTATAAACATTAAAATCACAAAACTTGAGACGAGGTGCAAAAACTGATTAACAGCAAAGATGATAAAGATTAAATCAATCTTGGATCCTGCTCATCAATATTTTCCTTTGGATTTTATGTTAGTAAGCACATAGGTGCAAGAGGCATACAAAATCATGTTTCTTCATCTATTCTCCATTGTTTTGTCTGAGAGAACAGCAAGAGAGATCTGGAAAACTAAGCAGATGCTTATTCCTGCAGCATGTGTCATGAATGTTTGTTAAGTCTGGCAAAAGCAGAAGACAGGTGGCTGGAGACAGTACTAATCCAGACAGTACTAATCCAGAAAAGACCTTCATTATGAAAAGGTGTGCTAAGATTGTGTGGCAATTTTTTTATGAAGTCCTCATGCTATTTTCTTTACACTAATAATTAAAATAATTCTATAAAAAGAAGAATGAGAAAGAAGTAGACTGACTTGTAAAACTTTTCATTCGGACAAAGGAGTTCCACAGTTTTGGAGAAATAAGGTAACTATGTAAGCTTTCTAAGCAAGTCTTTTTAAGTTCTGTTATTAAAAATATTTCAGTGACTTTCCAGAATTTTTACTACCTGAGTTAAATAAATGAAAATTCTCCAATTTTGATTATGTATGTTTTTCTTCTTTTGGATGCTGTATGCAAGCAAGTAATTTTGCTATACCTGTACCTTTTCCCTGAATTTTTCCCTGTCTATTTTATTCCACTGTGTTCTCCTGAAATTTCCCTGGTTTTATTCTGCAGCTGATGAATACAGAAATATGTGTATTTTAGAACCATATTTTTCACAGTGTATTAACTTAGATAACACTTTTTTTTTTCACTGTGCCATAACAGCACATTCTTTTAATGAAAAATTGTCTTCCTTAAACATTTCAGTCATAACCCAAGCCCTTAAAATCTGAGGGCAGCCTTCTGTGAGACCTTTGCCAAGATCAAAGTATAAAAGGGTCAGAGGAAAATCTCTCTAATGCTCACCTGGGGAAAATGAAACCTTTATTATGACAGAAAAAAAGAATTATGGCCAGTTACTGTATGAATGCAGTGAACTCATTGAATTTATAGTGGCAGTTAAAGAACCATTGAGCTAATGCTGAAATGTGGTACTCTATACTGGTTTTGTTATGTTTCTTGAATACACAATTCTGGAATCAAAAAATGCTTGGTTGGAAAGGACACAGAATCACAGAATCACAAAATAGTTAGGGTTGGCTGGGAGCTCTGGAGACCATCCAATCCAACCCCCTGCCAAGGAAGCATCACCTCGAGCAAGGAAGACATTCAGGTGGGTATTAAATGTCTCCAGAGAGGAAGACTCCACAACAGCCTGTTCCAGTACTCTGGCATCATCGCTTCCTAATGCTGAGGTGGAACTTCCTGTGTTTTAGTTTATGGTCATTACTTCTCCTCCTGTCACTGGACAATGCTGAAAATAGTGTGGCACCACTCACCTTTGAAATATTTATATGGATTGATACATATAAATACTTCACAGCCTTCTCTTCTCCACACTAGACAGGCCCAGCTGCCTCAGTCTCTCCTCATAAGACAGATGCTCCAAACCTCTCATCACCTTTGTAATCCTCTACCAGACCCTGTCCAGTAGCTCCTCGTCTTTCTTGTACTGCTGAGCCAAGAGCAGAACACAGCACTCCAGATGTGACCCCACTAAGGCTGAGTAGAGAGGAAGGATCATCTCCCTCAATCTGCTACCACACTTCCTGATCACCTTTAGAGATCATCTATCTGTCCAATATAATATCACTGTCCAATAGAATCAAAACATAATCTCTTTCAGTTTAAACCCCTTGTGACATCTACAGGCCTTGGTAAAAAAGTCCCTCTGCACCCTTCTAATGAGCCTCTTTAAATACTGAAAGGCCACAATAAGGTCTTTCCAGTGCCTTCTCCAGGCTGAAAAAATCTCAAGCTCTTTCAGCCTGTCCTTGTAGGAGAGCTGTTCCTTTCCTCTTACCATTTTCCTGGTCCTCCTCTGCAGGTATGTCATTCTTGGGCTGAGGCCCATCCCTGGGTGCAGAACTCCAGGTGGAGTCTCACTAGAGTGAAACAGAGAGGGAGAACCATGTCCCTCAATCTGCAGGTAACACTTCTTTTTATCCATCCCAGGATACAGTTGGCTTTCTGGACTGAAAGCTCATATCGCCAGCTAAGGTCCCATTTTACATTCACCAGTGTCCCCAAGTCCTTCTCTTCAGGACTGCTCTGAATCCATTTGTAACCTACATATCTCCAGCACAGTGACAAAAACATTAAGGGAAACAGTATCTAGGGCCTTACAGAAGTCCAGGTATATATAGTTCAAGTAGATATAGAGCCTCCATAATGCTTCCTTTGTCTCTCCATCATAGAAGGACAATAGATAATCAGGCTTGATTGCTGATAGATAAACATAACAGATAGATAAACTTACAGATAAACAGGCCCTTAGTGAAGTCACATTACCTCTCTCTAATTGGTTCCCCATCTTCCATATGTTTTGAGATATCTTACGTGAGGATCTGTTCCATGATCTGTCTGGGCACAAATATGAGGCTTACTGGTTGTTGTTAACCAGGGTCCTCCTTTTCACCCTTTTAAAATGATCATGATATTTCTCTTTTCCCAGAAGTCTTTGCCTGTCTGCCACAACTTTTCAAATGTGGTGGAATATGGCTGGACAACTGCATCACCCAATCACCTCAGGACCCTGAGATGTATCTTCTCACGTCTCTTGAGTTTGTGTTTGTGTCATGTTCGGTTTCCTCAGTGGTCGCAAATCTGATTTTCACTTCTGGTGCAGGACTTTATTCACACAATCATTGTCCCTTAATCCTTGAGGATTAGGGATTTGAGAGACGTAGGAAGATATATTACCATTGTGAGGTGAGGCAAAAAAATTGTTGATTACCTCAGTATTTTCCATGTTGTTTGTCATTTGTTCTCCTTACTTAAGAATGAGCATATACTTTCTTCTCTGGCCATACCCCTCACCATTTTCAACCTCAGCTGTGCCTTATTTTTCCTTATCCCTTCCATATACATCCAGGCAGTGTCCACTCTTCTCAGGATACAAGTCATTGTACATTTTCTTACACTTTAGTCCTTATTCAGGCATGCTGGATCCCCTGCCTTCCTTGGTTACTTGGAGACATTTTCAACTCTAATAATAATCCCCTTATTGATCTGTCAGCTCTGTTGAGTTCCTTTCTCCCAGCAGGCAATTTCCTAGTTAGTCATATCCAAGAACTTCTTGTACTGAAAGTTTGCTTTTCTAAAATTCAGGGCTCTGACTCTACCCTTAATCTGGCCCATATTCCTCAAAACTGAATTCCACCCTAACCTGGGCAGCCCAGATGGATGCCAATCTTGTCCTCTCTAACTAGTTCATTCCTATTGGTGGACATCAGGTCTAGTAATGTTTCTTCTCTTGGGCTCTCTATAATCCAGATTAAGAAATTATCCTCACCACACTCCAAGAACCTCTTGGACATTTTACGTCTTGCTGTGCAGCTTTTCCAGCAGATGCCATGGTAATTGAAAAAAGATTGAGAAAGTCAAGAGGTTAAAAAGAAATAGATATTACATAAAATGCTAGAAGGTTTGTTATTCATCAGACGACAGAAATGAAACTAAAAACGAATTTTTTTTCCCCTTGACATTATTGATCAAATCTTACTTAGATAAATCTTACCTACTCAACAAGTTGTTTTGTTAATAGATACTTTCACAGCTATCAAGGATGAGATAGACTGATATTTAAATGGAAAAATTAAAAAGAAATGGAGCAAAAAGAGGTTTATCCTAAGTACAATGAAATAAGAAGGACATCAGCTGACCACTGACATGATGAAGATTTCTCTTGAAATGAAGATAGGCTGAGAGAGTTGAGGTTATTCAACCAAAAGAAGAAGGTGATGGGGCGACTTATTGTGGACTTTTAATATTTAAAGGAGGCTCATATGAAAGCTGGAGTGAAATCTTCTGCCAAAGCCTATAATGTGCCATGGGGTAATGGTTTGTGCCAAGGGATAATGGTTTTAAACTGAAAGAGGGTAGGTTTAGAACAGATTTCCAAGAAAAAGTTGAAGATGGTCTAAGTTGAGGATGGCCTTCCCCTGGCAGTGTCCAATTTGTGATTGAATCGGGCTTTGAGTAGCCTCATCTGTCAGAAGATATTTGTGCCCATCACAAGTAGTGTGGACAAGATGGGCTTTAAAAGTCCCTTCCAAACCAAACCATTCCATTATTTGATATTCTATATTTATTTGGTTGCAAATAGTATACACACACACCCAAATACATATATACACACATTTAATTTTATTTGAGTGAAGAATTAGATAATATTAAACATAATACAAATGTAATAGCATTACATGTATTTTAATAGACTGTCAGCTTAATTATTATAGCACTATGATAAAATACAAAAAACTAAATATATCTGAAATATGATTCAAACAGGCTCATTTGCTTTGCTTTATTAAAGGTGCCATGCTATGTCTAAAACTAACTTTTGCCTAAGGAATAAGTATTGGTCTATTGGAGAAATTGTTTACTTCTATCAAGTATAGTATTTTGTTTGTTTTCTTTTCATAAAATAATAAGAAATATGGTAGCACTTTTTTTGAAAGCTAAATGCATAAAATAATATTAAATATTCTATCGTACTCTTTAATACTGTTTATAGTAATACTCTGCAAAAGTTTTGTAGAAAGACATTACATACTGAGGAATGTAATTAATTTTGCCAAATTAATAATTCATCTTGCAGATGTTTGTATTTGAGCTAGTTATTCATATAATCTTACAGTGTGGTGGAAACAATACAGGATATTGTGGGAATACAATTAAATGTCCAACAGAATTCCATAACTCCTCAAAATTAGATTATTGTCTATGCTTAGAACATATAACTCATAATACTTCTCTATATGTGTGGCTCAGGCCAGATCTCTAATTTAATCCTAAACAGTTATGTTAACTTTATTATTAATATGCAGTTCTATCTCATCTGTTAAGGATTTTCCGCAGGCATTTATGTGATGGATGTTGTCTATGCTTCGTGTCCTTGATAAAATTTAAACTTTTAATTCCTCTAGCTCCTGAATCATGAAAGTCAAATTCTACAATTCTGTTGTAAGTCATGAAAAGTTTTGTCAAACATTGCAAAACTTAAAAGGAATAACATAGAGGGGGAAAATCAAAGCCTGGGATTAAATCAGTTTCTCTTAGAAAACAAACTTAAAAAGTCATAAATAAAGATGAGAAAAGATTCCATTACCTAACTACAGATTAATTTATATAGAGCTGTGTACCAAAGATAAAACTGCTGGATGATGATTTCAGTTAAATTTAAGTGGTTTTTAGTGTTTGAAGATCAACCTTAATTCCAATAAGAGAAGGAGAAGGACTTTTGGAAAAACAGAACAAAGCAAAATAAAATACCCATAGCCACACAGAAAAAAACCCACTCTGCTTACAAAGTTCTTTCTCTGGTGGAGAGCTTTAAGATACCATAGTATAAGAATTACATGCTTCTGATTATTTGAGACAAAAATGAGACAAAAATTATCAGTGCAGTAGAATGTTCATGCCGCTTCTATTGCTCTATAGAGAGTAATAGAAGAGCTGGAAATGAGAAAATAGCTGGAGAGGGGAGGGGGAAGATTATCTGACTACAGAAAATTGTCAGTTTAACAGGAATCTACAGAAAATGATCTTAAAATATATTTGAAAATGTATTTGTACTCGAAACAGTGTGTTTAATCAAAAGTTAATAAGTTCTATCTGGAGCACCAAGTCAATTCTTGTTTCATTGTTGTGTATTCTTGAGCAACTTTAGTTTCAGAAATAATATATTAATAGTATAAGCACTGTCCAGGTACTTCTTGAAGCCATGGAAGTAGATAGCTGGGATCCATAAATCACAAAATTTAATCATAAAAATAACCATCTGGCCTGGTTTTGATACCTAACATTTATTGGCTAAAAGTATATTAGAGAAATTGTATTATAATAATTAACCAAAAAGCCCCCATTAAAATATAAATTTTAAAGATCCAAATTTAATTTATCAAAATAAATGCAAAAACTAGACATAATTTTTGTTATCAACGCCTTACCTGGGACATGTTCTATTCCTGGAATGGGTAATCATAGCAAAAAATAAAATGATAAGTGAAAAAAAAAGCAGGGATAAAAAACTACAAATCAACCAATGAACCAACCACCACCACCAAAATAATTCCATTACAATGTTTTTATTCAACTGGCTATTTTGCCAAGAGTGATAATCTGATTAATTTTATCCCTTTAATGATTTTTTTTCACTCTCAATAATGGTCAAATTTCTGTGTTTTTTAGATGTAATAAAAGAGTAAGCTTTAATGTGTAAAATTTTCTGGTGAAGAAAACTTTTTCCTTGGAAAAAGTGCTTTCTATATTCTATCTAGAAAGATAAGCTAGGAATTGATAATTACTGACCAAATGTTCAGGAAGGCTTCTATGGAATGTCTGATTTCAGCAAGTCAGTAGCTTGCAGCACGATATAAGCCTCAAATTATAGCAAAAAATCCTCCAGCCTCCTTTTCTAGGTGTCTGCATGGCTTGCGCATTTAAACAGGACATGCTGGGATTTTTGGAAGTCATCCCTTCAACTTAAAATTATGAAATCCAACTTAGTGGCAACGATTAGGGTTAGGGACAAATATCTTCACATAAGAGAATGCTCTAAGGATCCTTGAAATTACCTTTGTTTGGTTCAGAGGAGAAAAGAAATGCTATTAAGAATATTTCCTGTGATTAAGATAGTTTCACAGTATGTGCTTGGCTTTATGAACCTTCTTGTATTTTTGGTAGAAAAATGGCTTAATAGTGGCTCACTATAGTAGTATAGTGAGGTAATTTCTATAATTTTTCAGCTAGAATGGATGAGAAAAAATAATATATTCACTTAGCAAGGTAATTTTGAGCTTTAGCTAAAAGACCCACAAACTTATTTTATATAAGCGAAGAACAGGAATCTAAGAAAAAACTCCTGAAACACTACGTTTTATAAATGGACATTGCAGGAACTTAATTCTGAAAATAATTTTAATTTAAATAATTAAAACAATATTTTATTTGGAAAAAAATCTATTAAGAAATATTTCTTCCTTGAAGGTTTTCATTGTAGTGATATATGTCAACTAAAGAAGTGAGAATGTCTTCTTTTCTTATAAAATTCTTTATGCCAATTATACTCACTTTATTTAGAGTTATGAAGGGAAACAGATAATCACATCTATTTCCTCAGTAATTAATTATTTTTTGTTTCCTAGTTTTATTCTGTTTTTTACATTCAGAAGCTTTGTGCCATGCTTTTACTAATTTGACACCAAATACGTTAAATAATTTTATACACACTTTAAATTTTACTTTATCGTTGACAGAAATATAGGTAATGTTGATAATTCCATTTATAAAATGTAACTCTACTTATCACAGCTGTAGTCTGGGCATCTGTGACTCAGACAGATGTTTTAAAGTTCCTTTCTGTATGATCAACAGATTTCTGACTAGTTTGTGCTAGCATGTTGGGATACCTACCACCAGATTTTTTAAAATAAACATGTATTCCTATACTTTTTCTTGTTACCCAAAAATTTGAAAATTCCACATGGAATCAAAATTCAGAAAAGAAATAAAACCAACCCTTGTTTTCTTGATTTGTCCTGACTAATTTTTCAAATTTTTGTTATTCAAAACTTCTCTAGCTCTCCGGATTCTCAAAGTTTTCAGGATTAAATAAGACTATTTTCCTACTCTTATGTACTATTTGTACTATTTGACCTTCCTACATAAGAGAAGATAGCACAATCTAGTTTTTTTAAAATATTCTGTTATAAAGAGTCTAGCAAAATAATCAATGTCAAATCCACATACATGCAAATTGATAGAACTGTAGGTTAAGTTAGGACTAAGAATGCAGGCTAATGTATGATGTGTCACATTTTTGGGTTTCACCAAAAATAGTAACATCAATAATCTAAAAACATATTATTGCAGATAATGACTATTATCAACACAGTAGAAAAGCATAACAGCAAATAGAGAAAAACACAGGGTCAACTATGTGAAAATCAAGTTACATTGTTCAAGCTAGAACATAAAACATTCTTGCTTAGAACCTACTTGCAACAGTGGCAGCAAAAATATTTAGTTGCTTAGTTAGCTTTTAATTGTGAAACTTAAATTAATAAAAAACTTCCAGATCATAAGGAGAGAAAATATCATAAAGTACTGTGGGTTGAATAAAAAGAGCTGACAATAAAGCAATGCCAACACAAATCTTAGCGTTTTAAATCAATTGGTCATCTAAATGGCACATTTTGCCCTGACATTCTGATGGGATAAAGCCATGGGTTTTGAAGGTTGTAATGACATCATTACAACACTACTCTCTCTTGTCTTTGGAAAAAAAGAATCCTGTTGTCTTCAAGAATGAAAATGTCATGCAGTCATCTACAGGAGTGGCAACAAAGAGAATCTAGGGAGGGTGATCAGTCTCATTTCGGTACCTGGGCGTACTTTAGATATTAACATTGGACCAAATCTTCTTACTCTCATTGTCAACAACCTGAGCATCAGAAGAGAGTACATCAGCAGATCTTCAGAAAACAACAAACTGATAGGAGTAGAGAGTGAGAAAATACCACCTCTGTTTAAATGTTAAATTTGTCTTGAAGCATAAGTGCATGCAGGAACTTGGATGCCATTTTCATGGGGTAAAATGGAGATAAATCTTTAATGGATGGAGAGAAAGAAAAAGATTTCCTGAAGAAGTCTAAAGAACAGTCAGACAGTGGAAGAAACAGGAGCTAACATAGTAATGGGAAAAAAAAGGCTGTATTTCAATAAGAGCAAATTTAAGAAAGTTGAAGGCAAGGAAAGAAAAAGATGAGGTACTTGAAATTAGAAAGTAATCACTGAACAAAAAATTTATTTAGACAGAGTAATTTTATTAAAACATAAAGGTATAGAATTTACTTCTGGGAAGACAGTGGGTATCATTGTCCAAAATAAACTCAGTACAGACAGTATGACAAAGTATCCAGTAAAGATAAAAAGAATTTAAATAGAAGATGTGAAATAGAGCGAGTATTTAAGTTTGCAAAGGATATATGTTTTCAGTTTGACATGAAAGATATTGGAGCAAAGAAATGGTAAAGAGAGCCGCGGATGATTACAAAACACACCTAAATAAGAAGAAAATTCTATAGGGCAAATAGATGAGATAAAGAAGAAAAGATAGTCATAATGTTAATTCTATATTCAGAAAGAAAATTGTCAGTGGAAAAGGGAAGGCAATGAAAATCTCTTTCTGAAAAACAATAAAGGATGAAAAAATGCCTAGAGCAAGTTACACAACTGTATTAAATTAGGTAAACAGAAAGACTGAGGAAAAAGTAGACATCTTTTTCAACACATGAATTTATTGAAAAAAGATTGGCTTAAACGTTCAAACCTGAAAACACTAGATGAAGGTGTATTTAGCACAGATCTAAGATGTTTTCTCAATTGTTCAAGAAACATAGAGCTCACTATTGAGTCATAGCCACATATAGACAGTATTTTCAAAGCCCATAAAAAGAAGATTTCTAAGAATGATATATGACCCTATTCCACTGACCTTTCCTCTCTATGGTTTCTTGGTTTTTATTTTACTTGATTATTTGCACGTATAATATTTCATGTAATTCACTCTGAGTATTATCAAGAGGTTGTGATAAGGAATAATTGTTTCAGTATAAAGTGACAAGTCTGTTTCATTAGACTAATCAAAGAACCCTGCAAAGAAATCTAAGTAACTTGTAAAATGCACTAGAATTTGATAATTGTATTATCAATTTAATCTGTAGTTTGTTTGGGGGGCAGGGTTTTTTGTTTGTTTGTGTGTTTTGGGGGTGTTTATTGTGGTTCTCTGTTTGTTTGTTTTCATAAAGAAAATTCAGTGTTTAAAAGCATATGCCAGAAGTGTGCCCCTCCTGCATGTTATAGAATGGTTTTTTACCTCAACACAAATTCAGCCTAGCAAAATGATGGTGTAAGGACTCTTAGCAGGTAAATGTGACTTAAACCCCTAGTGTTCACACTATCTGCAAGAGCTGAATGATTGTGAGTGATGTATGTGTATTGTGACTTTGCCCAAAGACAATAACTAGGCTCGAGTTACCATGTGCATAACTCTGGTCTCCCTCATTTTCAGAGTCTGGTATTTACCTTGACATAAATTTCCCAAAGGATGTGCAGTGCCACCTTCATTTTGTTCAAGTGGTAATTTTTGTCCATTAGTTTTGTTGTAAGGCAGAGGCAAGACTGTGAATAAAATAGTTCATGCACAGAATTAGAAATATGTTGCTGTCAAGGAATCTCACTACATCTGTGTTGCACTGCATTAGGTCAACATACATTGCATGGAAAGGAAATGCAGTGTCATCATTATTACTATTTGCTTATTTGCATTATTACTATTTGCTGTTTCTTCTCAGGGACTTTGAATCCTACTATTAAGCTTGACAATACAGATAAAATATTAATAATTTTCAAGATTAATTGATTTGAAACTGTCATAATTATATCAGTTGAAAATGTGTTTTCTCTACTCATAAGTGATGCTTGTACTACATGGCTGTTGCAGTCTTCCACCCCTAATTTCTCTTTTCAGAAATAATATCTATGTTTTCACTGCATATACCACATTTGGTATCTTTCGGTGCTTTCTGCTTGCAAGTTAGTGAGCAGGAACCACTCATACAGGCAAAATAAAGAGTCCAAGGACAGATATTATGAGAGAAAGAAAGACTAAAGGGGTTTTTGTGTGGGAGGGGAGGAATCTTAGAATACATTTGCAGCTGTAAAGTGGAAAAGCCTTTTCCCAGTACCACCACAAGTGCTGTGCAGATGCTGTTATGCAGCAAGGTGAATACAATAAAGACAAGTCACAATGTAAAGGCTGCATCACCATAATAAATTGCAAGACCTTCAGAGTCATACTCAGATAATGATGTTACAGCTACAGTTATGGCTTATTTATTTAACCAAGGGCAAAGTTGTTGAGACACAGTTTCATTTTCAAGAAAGGCCTGACAAGGCAGATGGCAGTAATGGCAGAGGACAAATGAACTTCTCCGCTAGCTAGCCAATACAAACTACAGCACAGCTCGGGAGGGCAGAGTGTGTGCTCTTAAGAGGAAAAATAAACCAATGAAATTAAATACCTACTGAACATTAATAAACCCATTAGTAAGCATTAATAAAATAAAAAGGCTCACTCCTTTACAGCCTTGGGAGTCAGCAGCTCCATTCTCTGTGAACTATTTAGTGAGGTTGGAAGAATGATTTGAGGGGGAGGGCTGGGAAAAGAGTAAATCAGAAGGTAGGTTTTAGTTAATGGGCAGAGACTGAATATAGCTAAGGGCTGAATCAGCTGAAGTGAAGGTTGGAATGAGTCTATGAGGAAATTAATAATTCTGTATACAAAGAGTGGTTTCGATAGCATGCAGTAAATAACACCTAGGGACACACACTGAGCAATGAGGATGAAACAAATCATGGAATAGCTGCAGTTTCCTGAGTCACTGTCCTTCAACCTGAATGAGGTGCAGGTACGGTAGGAAAAAATAAAAGGTCTGTAATTAAATACTATATCAGAATGGGACAGTATCAAGGTATCAATGTTGCTTGGTTCCTTATTTGGGGTTCCCACCTCTGTTGACTTGTCTGCCCAGTAATGACTGGATTTCATTTTTCTGTTACAGACTTGCTTATTCCTCTCTCCTTTATTTCTCCTTGCCTATCTTCAGCCTCTTTCATGTACATTTCCTTTCTAAATCCTATTGTATGCAGTGCTAATGAACTGTATCCATATTTCCAACACATTCAAAATACCACGAAATAATAGAATAAAAATTCCAAACAAAACAAAACAGAACAAAATGAAACAAAATAAAAAATCCAATCCAACTGAACCAAACACCACCAAAAAACCCCAAAACAAATAAACTAACAAACAAGAAAACAAACAAACAAAAAACAACAAAAATCCTCATCAAATCAAACAGAAACTAAAAACCCCAAAGAAAAAGACTCTACAACTCTGTACTAGTCCCATAAGTAGTTCACTAATCTCCAGTAACCTATGATTTTAAAATGCTTGTCATGAAGCTCCGTCCCTACTGGAAAGTCACTATCTCTGTGCCAGGAACTGAGTTGCAAAAATATAGAAGGTCAAAGTCCATTAGAAATTGACACACTCTATAACCATAACCATTTTGTGGATCTTTGATCTCTCTGAGGCTTTTTTTGGTATTTTAACACATCAGAGAATTGTAACTTGCCTTGTAAAAATGTGCTGCCACCTATACTTAAAAGTAAGCCAACAAAAAATTATACATGTACGCTACTGACTTTATGTGCCTCACTGAAGCACCAAAACGGGAAGCATGGTGACTTTTTCCATAATCAGTGGAAAGTAAAAAGGACTTTTTAGTGAGCTGAATCATCCTCTGGACTGTCTATCTTCACTGATGTAGATGACACGGAGAACATTTGGCCTTCCAGTAAATGAATTCAATTAGAAAAATAAAGAAACTTCAGATGTCAAAACTGTTACTGAGCAGTCTAAATGTCATCATAATGGTTAAGCATTTTTACCTATCTTTTTTGCAGACTCACATCTATGACAATAAATAAAAATATAGGAAACATTTCCCATCACTAGCAGATTAACACAAAAGCAAATGACATTTTGTGGTATTTGGATGAATTCCATGCTTACAATGCTGCTTTATTTTACATCTTTATATATTTTATAATTAAATTATTTTTTATTGAATCTTCTCTTTTAGTTCTTAATATGTGAATTGCTCTCTAGTATAGAAGCTTCCTGAACACATTGTGCCTATATGCACGCAGAATTTATCATGCAGATGTTTGTATTAAACAACTAAGCAAATAAAGAAGTGCCCAGAGACTTTTATCAAAACACTGAACCGTCATTCTTCATTTGCTGTTATATAGTTGCAAAGATTATTTATTCATTCTTGCTCTATTTATCTAACACCAACTTCTGTACTGTTCAAGATCACAGACAGAGAAGAACTACATTTCTGGAATGCTTCTGAGTTGGACAAAAACGTGTGTCTGCAAAGAAATCTTTTTAGAACACATTCCATTGTAATGCAGGAGTCACATTGCAAGTGGAGGCTTCAAACAGGTATATCATAATCAATGAGATTACTTTTATATACTATAAATTGCACACAGGGTTTTTGGTAAAAATTAGATTTTATTTAACATTAGATGTTATTAACTTTGTTGGTTTTAATTTTTTTTAGAGTTTTCTCTCTTTTTTAATATTATCATTGTGATCATTATTAATTTTTAGTTTTCAAATATAATAATTTCAAAGGTATGTGAAATGTCTGCAGTTATGTTCACTTGCTTTGTGGCTACTTGTACAAGAAAAATAGTTCCACTTACTTTCCAGATTTTTTCAGAACTGAATGTGTGAAGTTGCTCTGATAGAGAAGGTACAGAATTAATATAAAATGGGGCAAGAATGAAAGTCCATCTAGCCCAAAACTTTTGTTTTGACACGGCAGCCAAAACCAAGTATCCAAGTAACAAAAAAAGAACAAGGATAAATGACTCTTCAAAATATGCATCTATCCTTGTAGACACCATCCATTTCCAGATTGCATTTCCATGTAACTATCAATAAGTCTAATATCTTGCAACTATATAGTAACATAAAGTTAATATTTTTTAAAATGTGAAGTCTAAATATGAAACTAGGAATCCTTCTACCTATGTAATTCACTTTGCATTCTCTGTTGAAATTCTTTCACTTCTTCTGGAATCTAATATAAGTTTTCCAGCAAATGCAGTCTGAGTGTCACCAGTGCATGTATTCTCATTCTGCTTTTGAATTGTATTTCAAAGAATGACTATCAAATGGCAACAAACAAGTATCATACCTATTTATTTTTTGACATGTATGCCTGTAAATACATTGTGTATTACAACAATGAGCATCAGATTTAACCATGTTTTTTTTTGTTGCTTTTCTTTTCATATAGACTTCTGTGCAGTGAGCACAGAATTGAAATAGATTCATGTTTTTACATAAAATTCCAAGCAACGTGGTCCTGAGACTGTGGTTTCCAGGACACATACAGACTAAGCATGATTTATTTCCATTCCACTATTAAAAATTAAGTTATTAGGACCAAAAAGAAGCTGTCCTTTTAAATGAGATTAACAATGGAAACACACCCTTCTCTCAATCCTTACACAATAAAACTAAAATAGTCAAAATACAAAACACTCTGTCTCTAAAGCTCACAAAAAATGATTTTAAGTAAGATATTTGGTACTCTACACTTCTTGCCTTTTCTTTTTATTGGTTTTTTTCCCTTGTTTTTGCTTGTCTGCTCAGTTTAGTTCTTGTGGGTTTTTTCCTTTTTATTTTAATATTTTGATATCAATGCCTTCCAGAGAGGTCAGTCCCTCAGCAGGCAATTCTTTTCTTTTGATGTGAGCTATCTAAAGCTTAGATATCTAGTGAGGTGTTCAACTCTAATGAGGAATGAGAGGGAGAGAGGGAGAGAGATGATGCTACTGAACAAAGAGTTAAATCTAGGTGACTAAGCTTCAAATGGCTGAAATCAGATGTGATGAATTCCATCCTTAAGAGCTTAATGGACTTCCTGACACACTATAATATTTATAAATGACTCAAAGCTACTGAGATACATTAATAAGAACAGAATAGTAAAATCTGGGCTGCTCAAGGTAAGGACCATAAGATTCTTATGCTGTTTGGCTATGCTTGACTTTGCATTTTGGTAGAAGATACGAGTTTGCCCTCAATACTTTAGGGGTAAGGTGTTCAGTGGCAGTTGATATGTCAACATTTGCATGACCTCAGAGAATCAGGCAACTTGAGATCCCATTGTACACTACATTAGACTAGTTTCCACTGTGTTGGCTTCATTCCAGCTTGGGTAAATAGATTCCGTCTACTTACATTTACTTGGGTTTCAACTGGTTGTGCTATTCTTCTAGACTTTCTGCTTCAATTTGTTATGCAATGCTCATGTGTTTTCTTCAGTCCTGTCTGTATTTCAGTGGTAGATGAAGTGAGAATTAATAAGATCTACCACTCTCACAGGCTGAATGAACAAGTCTACACAGCACCTGGAGCTCAAGTGATGAAAGAGGCTACAAAAGTGAAAGCAGATATCATCAAATTGTCCTTAATCTTTCTTGGTGCTCACAAATACGTGAGTCCCATAATGTTAAATGTTTTCTTTGTAATGAAGTACTATGACATATGTAGAGAGCAAGTAAAGAAAAATATATACATAAAAGACGATATAAACATTTCTTGACACAACATGCAAGAAATACAATACTGTGTGATTCTTTAAAAGTTGATGTCTTAAGCCAGTGCCACCAGTGGACTCTGTGATGGCTGTATCCAGCTTTCTGTGAACTTTGGGGAACCAATGACAATATTTCCAGGGGCTGTTTGGAAAAAATGACCCAGACCTCTTGTAGGTATACAAGTATTAGTGTAAGTCAGTCATCACTTTGTAAGCAGTGGACAGCCTGAGCCTGTAGAGCTCTCCTGCACAGCCCTGGGCTGCACACAAGGATGTCCCCTTGAGTAGGGATGGCTTTTAATGCTACTCCTCAAGGCTGAGAGATTCCTTGCCACAACAGATTCCCAGTAAGTGATTAATAGCATGCTAAACTTTGAAACCTTAAGTTATATAAGGGATTGATTGTGCACATCTCATCCTTTAGACATAAACCATTGACCAGGTTTGGGCCTAGGACTGGATCCAGCTGCACCTAGATGTCTCTCTGAGATGGAGTTTAAAAAGCAAGGCCATCCTTCCATAACCGTGACTCAGTGGGTGGTACTCCCGACAGCTTTGTCTGACCCTGCCATCTATAAAGTAAATAACCAACAGCACCTTGTCACCGAATCTTGTTAAACCTTTTTCTCATGAATATTAAATTTTGTTAACTCACTGCTTTGTATCGATAAATTATATCATCTCTTCCCTCTTGTGAGCGAAGTCCATTACTCTGTCTGCAACAGAGGGGTATGAAAAAAAACATATTATCTGATAATTTGCTGAAATAAATTAACTCATTTTCTTGAACAAACAAAAAATACACTTTCCTACTGGAGCTGAAAAAGGATTTTTTCCCCCTGATACCTGTAATAATTTACATTTTGTCAGATTTGATATGGGTTAACTATTCTTCTTCAAAAAGTCATTAATTTATCATTATTGGAAAGAGCACACGGTACTAACTGGGACAGTGACTTGATTAGAGTCTTAGAATCTAAGGCCAGAGGCACTGTTAAATGATTTAGTCTGATCACAAGACAATGCATTTCAGCTAGTGTCAAACATTAAAAATATTTGGTTAGATTCTAAATTCCTAACTTGTGTCACAGTAAACCACAGGAAGCCAGAGGCTCTATTTGCTTCTAAGGGGTAAATAATTTGCTGTTCTAAACTGTTGTCATATCCTGTTACAGTTCTATTAGAATGTTAATATGGGAGCACCAGCATATGCACACAGGTCCACCTTCCCCATCTGCTTGGAAATTAAGCATTGCCTAAGCTTAAGAAAATGTTCTACAGTATTCTGCAATCTTTTATTTCCCTTCAAAAAGCTCAGCATCTTTTCTGTGCCAGTAGTTAAAGAGCCAAGATGTCTGCAGCTTGGACCTTGTACACCATATCTAATCTTTCCATAGATCTAACATCTATGGAAAAGCTTTCAAGATCATGCCATCCTTTCCAGCCATGTCCTGACCCCACAATCTCAAACAAAGGCACATTAGTGCTTTTATCATCAATTTCCTTTGCCTCTTGTATCTCACAGCTACATCTCTTTCTGATTCTTCAGGTAGACATATGTCAAGGCACTATGACACACTCCTCCCAATCTGGACAGTTGAGATGAGAATCTAGGGGTCCATATCAGGAACCTAATAGTACAAATTTTATCTTTGGCATTAAATATTTATTATAATCAGATGGAATCATCTGCGGGGAAATGGAAAGCAGTAGTCCAAATGTTTAGTTTTCTGAGAGACAAATAATGAAAACTGACAGAATACAGGAATCACAGAATAGGAAATTGGAGAAATAGTCACTCACTGCAAAAACTAGAAAAAAATACCTTATTTTGTGTGTGTGTTTGAGGCATTTCTAGTGCCATAAGGAGTTACATTTTTGGAAAACATATTGAATTCCCTGAAACTCTTCTGAGAACACTGACATTGGATATAAGGACATGGTTAAAAAGAAAAATAAATCCCAGCAGTATAAGAATAACATTTATCTTACTTTAATGTCATCATTCAAAGAAAAATAGGGAAACATATAAAACTGAATAATCTTATAACTGTATCGTGTACAGTACTTTGTCTATGTAAATTACTTTTGAAATCTGTGTTTCAAAGAAGTTGCTAACCACATCATGTCTGTGAGTGTGCCTTAACCATTGTATTAAAAGATCTTATTTCATAAAGAAGTTATGTTACAGGGTTTACAGAACAGGGGTTGGTGATTTCTCAAGTGTTTCATTCTCCTTTTTCTAAATGCAATGCTGGCAGCTTTAATCTTTCAGAGAAAACGTTAGAGTTGGCCACACTTAGTAAATTTCTCTATGTGAGTCTTTTCCTCTGGACCCAAAGTCTTCAAGCTGGAGCATGACCTAGAGTAAAGTATTGCCTGTCTTGACTTAGTCCCTTCCTCCAGGCACAGATGAATGGGATATGATTAAAACAGGTCATTTTATGCTGGAAATACTTCTGTGAATGAGCTATGAGGGAACCCACATGACTGTGTCACAAACTTCTAAAGTTTTGTCAAATAAATCTCACACAGACTATCCATGAAGTGCAATCAACTATTTTAGACCATTTTCACTACTTTCTCTACAGACACTGAGTTGCCCAAAAATCCTTTCCTAGAATATGCCATCATGATGAGACACAATTTACAATGATAGGCAATAAGAAAAGTTAATATTGTGTTTTGACAAGTGGCCCCAAGCTGCTTCTGTCTTTCTTTAAGTAGCCCCAAGCCTCTTCTAAAATTCTAAAATAGCTTGAGAAGATAGCAAAACAAGAAATCACACACGTACACAACCCAGTACCTCAGTTTTCCCTGTATCACAGTACATATTCAAAGATAAGAAGAATTGCTCCACTTTTATTCTCTTATCTATCCCTGGCTTAATTTCTCAATTTTAAGATCTCTTCATTATTTCCTCTGCTTCCTATTTGCTTGTCTCTTTAGTTGTACAGGATCCTCAAAGAATGATAGCTGGATTCTTACCTCCTCTCTCTTATGCTTCCTTTATCTAGCTAGTGCAAGAATACTGTGACACAAGATGAATTGACTATCTTAAATAACTCGCAGCATATTAATGCTAAATTTTAACTGAGCATACTCTTGTATAAAGTGTATTAAGAAGAATTGCTTGTATCATGATTTTAAAGTTGTGAGTACAGGAGAACCTGGTGGGAACTTATGCTCCAGCTGGCTAAATAGTGATTTCCCTGAGCAAGCAGACAAATCTCTTTTACAAACTCTCACTCCTGAGTCTGTGTCAACAACATTTTCCTTTTTTTTCTTGGAATACTTAATTCATTTTAATCACATTCCTACCTTCCATGTTGCATAATGATGTTGAAGTAACATGGCTTCCTTTAGGGTACAGCTAATATTTTAAAGTTCTAATGGCTTTTATCAAATAACACCATAATACATATGAATACTTATAGTGTCTTTTGTTTTTTGTAATGTAAGTAACATAGAGAAACATACATAATTGATAAAAATATAGAAATTTTGCAAATACCTCCTCAAATCAAACTACTAAAAGATACAAATTTCGTATTTTTAGCTCTTGAAAATTATCTGAATGGACACCAACCATCTGTTCCATGTAGATTCCTTAAAAAAGCAAAAAAACCCCAAACTTGTAAGGTTCATACATCAAATGCCTCTCATATGTTTCACCACAGCCTGTCACTTGCAGACCATGCCAGAAACTAGGCCATCAAAAATTTATCACATCCACTTTTACTATCTTTGCACTTTTTTGACCTTTCTCATGAAAAATTTTAAATAATTTGTTTCAAGCCTTTGCATGTGATCACATGGATGCTGAGTTGGTTGGTTTTGTTGTCGTTTTTCCTACTGGTTGATGATAGTAGGGAAAATAACAGGAACTTCTTTTCTTTGGAGTGAAGATGAAACTAAAGATATACAGGTTTTTCTTCAGATTGAAGAGACTACATAGATAAACGTTTTATTAATAAGAAGAATTGTGTGTCTTTAGTCTCTTCATCATGCCAAATAAAAGCAGTTCTTTATATTTTCCTTACTACATGTTTCTGCAAGATCTAAATGTACTGCCAGTTCTGGAAAATGCTTTGTATTAAAATTAAAATAAAAATATGGAAAAATTATAGTGCTGACTCTGTGAGTATGCTGAACCTCAGGTTTTGTTACACTACTGTCTAGAAATGCTTTCAAAGACAAATATGAACACCATATAATTAGCTTCCTGCTCTTTAATGTGTGTCTTACATAATTTATCTGAGAAGAGGTAAGTCAAATTTCATTTAGTATAGAATTTACTCTTGAAAAATGAGCACAGCTTTAGGTTACAGAATAACAGACTAAAATAACAAAAAAATGAACAAATGAATGCATGAACAAAAATTGTACAACAAATTTAATGATTAGTAAAGATAATCATAGCAAAGGGAATGATAATCCTGCTAGGAGAAAAATAAATTAGTTTTTAATGAATTGCAGGAATAGGTTCTTTCATGATAAGAAAAATAGGCATAAGAACAGGCCATGCAAATTCAGATAACAACAATTCTTCTTACATTAAAAAGCAGATTCATTTTGGGACTTCCTTAAAACAAATAGGATTGGTAAGCAAACACTAAATGGTCTGCGGAATTTTTAAAATGCCATAAGAAATTGTTTCCCAAAGTAAAGCCAAGAGAAATTGCCAGTTTGCCATACTCAAGTGGTATGCCTTCTTGCTTTGAAATCAGACACAAAATAAAGTACTTTAGACTAAAGCACAAGTTTTGTTCTCATTTTGACTATACTAAAACACAGAACAATAATTAGTTTGACTGTCTAGTTAACTTTTGTTCATTTTTCAGGTAGCCATATATGAATAAAATCTCACAGTCAACACGTTTCTTCACTTTGCAACGAGGCATATTTCAGGAATACATTAGAGAAGGACCCAGCTCTTAAAAATAATTTGGAAGCTGATGACTGGGGAATAAACTGATTTGAAATCTAGTAAAATTGCTTGCTTTCTACTTCTGTTGGCTCTAACACATTTGCTATATCTGTTATATCTGATATATTTGTATCTGTTTCTGCTGTCTTCACTATCTGAGCCTTCTCAGAGTGTACTGAGTAGCTTGCTAAGGCTATAAGCATAAGATAAGTTGGGTGTCCAGCCTGTCAAACTGAAAGCTGTAAGGGTCAATGTAGAAGTACAGTGTTAGAGTTCATATGTGAGGCAATAAAATTATCTTGCCTTAGTTAGACAATAGTTGGACAATGTTTATAGCTAAGAGAAAGCTGAACGCTCTAAGTTCTGCATGGTTACAATGAGAATGAGAAATAATATTAAGTCTGGATCCATGTAGATGGATCCATGTCGATTCATTCTGCTGCATGTAATACACGATATTATATCTTTTGTTCAGACAAGGAAGAACGGCCCTCTAGAATTTTAGATTGCCAGTCCCACAGAACGTGGTAAGTTCAGTGGAACTTAACTGAATAATTGTCCTATGCTGTCAATGAACAGGCAGACAACCTAGGTATGCAGGGGTGATTAAAGCAATCCATATAATTTTGATGCTTTGCCTTTCCATTTTATGTATCTGGTCGTACAATGCCTTCAGACAACAGTGTTTACGTTTGGTTTCTACTTCTTCCTATTGGAGCACAGGGTACCACAGGAAATCACAGGATCACAGAATCATAAAATTACTTGGGTTAGAAGCACACCTTAAAAATATCATCTTGTTCCACTCCCCTTGCCATGGGCAGGGGTACCACCTACTAGATCAGATTGCTTAGGTCCCATGCAAGCTGACCATGAACACTTCCAGAAACCCACAATTTCTCTGGGCAATCTGGTCTAGTGCTGTGCTGTGCTCTGAGAAAAGCACTTCTTCTTAACATTTAGCATAAATCTCCCCTCCTTTAGTCCCCCTTGTCTTATCAGTATCTGCCTGTGTAAAAAGTTGTTCTCCCATTTTTTTCTAAGCTTGCTTTTGGTACTGGAAGGCTGCTATAAGATGAATCCCAACTCCTTTACTTGTACACACATCCATTTGGGATCTTGATCCTTCTAGGAGACAGGTGTAGAATGAAGTGTGACTCTTTCTGTTTTTACTCAATACTTGTAGAGTGAAAGTATGCACTAATGAATTAAAAGTCTACCTTCTAATGTATGAGTCTACCTTCTAATTTAGCTCTCCTACCCTACAGATGATCATGTTCCCCATTAGAACATGAATATCATAAATAGAAATATTTCTAGTGCCCCATGGGATGAGAGTATCAGAGGTATTAGGGAAGAGAGAAAAAAATACAAGGCAAATTATGCCAAAGGATTTACCTAGAAGCGGGGGATACTTAAAATTCTGAATCCATACCTGTAATTTCAGTTGTTTGTTATTCAGTCATGATCTTATAGGAAATACATACCTAGTTCAAAAGTTGCATGAGTCTCAACGGTCTGTTGTACTACATCAAGTTCATTTTACATAAGTTAAAGAAAAATGCCTTATATATGGAAATGAGAATTTAGCATTCATCTAATAAAGATAAAATTGGAATGGTTTCACTAGCTGATTCACTCCTAAAGTGAATATACAGTGCTTTCTCCAGTGTACCTCTAGTTTTCTTGCCTCTGTGTGAAACATGTTCATGATCAAATTTTATGGGAAAATTGATTTCCATATAAAGTCCACAACACAGCACTAATAAAGTCGTTAGGATTAGCCCACGGTTTATTTTCTAGTATCTTTTAATCTGAAAGTTCTAAGAGAGTGAAATAAAAGGAATAATTAGGTGTGTTTTATTATCCATGAACATAGTAGAAGCTCTATTCTGTTTTTTTCTAGTGTTAATAATAAAAAGAATTGGTGCAAGTATTTTTTCCTCAATAAAGTTTTTATTCTAAAGCTCCATTCTTAACATAAGTAATTTTGAAAAGCGTAATGATTTTTACAGTATCTTTCAATTATTTTTACAGTATCAGATTTCTACTTGATATTTTAGAACTAAGAAGTTGAGTGAGTAAACAGATTTGCAAAACACTTCTAAAGATGAATTGATTTAAATAAAAAGTTAAGTATGATTATTTTTTTTACAATACATTATCCATATTGTGAACAGTTCTATTGCCATTTCATAAAAAGCTAAACACAGATGTAGGTTGCTTTTTATGTGTTGTGGAGAAGTTTAATTAATTTACCAGTAGGTACCAGCATTCCTGAGAACATGCACTTGAATAAAATCAGTTCATTTCCAATAAAGGATCTAAAAGGTGATGCAAGATGTAGAGGCCAGTGTGTTTTAGGTGCTGATTTCAACAGAAGTTTAGTTCATGACACTTGAGAGAAATTTGAGTAAAGTTTAAGGGAATAATCCTGGAGAATAAATTACAGGACTGAAAGCAATTAAATCACAATGGGATTAGATTTTGGTTAAAAGAAAAAAAAAAAAAAACAAAAAGAAAAAGAAAACCAGGCCTCTGGGACTCAGTCACATGCATTAATTACAAAACCATGCTCATACATTCAAAACTTTGGGCAGAAAATAATAACTGTTTGGAAATCTAGAAAAAAAAATCTTACTTTTTTTTCTGAAAACTTTTGTGTTTGACTTTAAAGTTGACTCCATGGAGATCTCAGCTAGAAAATAAGGACGTGTTTTTCTACACATTTTCCTTCAAAAAAGAGATAATTTTTCTGGGAAGTTTTTCATTACTTGAAGTAATAAAAATTAATTTATTTAATCTGTTTTGCAATGTTTTAAAAATTATTGCTAAAAGTATTTCATTTTGCTCCATATTTCTTGGACACAAAGCAGATTTTTATTGTATCATATTACTTGCTTTTTAAAATAACAGTTGATCTTGAAAACAAAATGAGGACATTTCAGATTTTGACTACATTTTTCTGCCTATTTATGAACATTCTTTGCTTTTAGGGTAATTTTTTTAATCAGTATAGCCGAACCTTTTGCTGATGTTTGTTGTTAGGGATGAATAATTTTATTCTCTCTTCAGATTCTTGTCCACTTAATTCATAATTTTATTATTCTTTTAGTGAATTCTTCCAACTTAATATTAATATTCGTCTTGCGAGGCCATATTACTGAGAAGGTCATCAAATCTAGGTACATTAATATTCACCCATAGAGATACTGAATCATAAAGAACAATCTGAGGTTTTCTTCTTATGAGTCAGACAGGCACAGGGTATTGAGAATTAATGTCACTGACAGTCCTGGGAAGACAAAAAAAGAGATCTGTAATGTAGGGAAACAAGTAGGCAAGAGTTGTTTCTTTCTTACGTTCTTCTTGTTCTTATAATAACCTTGAGATCCCTTCAGATATTTTTTAAATAGCTAGTTTAAAAATAATCATGTATAGCAGATTGAATGTTCTAAGTAAAATATAGTCATGGTTATATGCAATCACAGGGTTTTGAACGCACTTTGAGTGCACTAAATTACATGATGAGATGATTCCTATTTCTTCAAAGCTACAGAAAGCTTATCTGTGAAAAGGACATCAAAATACATTTAGAATGAAAGTTGAAGCAATTTGCTAGTCCTGTAATAAAAATTGCAGCAACCATTGGAAAACATAAGGAGGATATCTGATCTATTATAATAGAGGGAAACAGTTCAACAGTGGAAGAACTGCAGTGAAGGAAAATAAACCAGCACCTTATTGATTAAATCGATGTTAACACTGCTGCTTTATAAGAGGGATTTTTTTTTCCTGGTTTACGCAGACTGTAACTTCTGGTTTAGTTAAGAGCTTTATATCCTGGATAAAAAAAAATGAAAAGGCTCACCTCCTTCCCCTGCCAAACCCATTACTCCCTAACCAGAAAAGCCCAAATTTTTGCAGATAATGTGAATTTTGCATTTCCCATCTGTTTATAACTAATAAAATAAATTATTTTTATTTTTTGATGGACTGCATGAGTCCTCAGAGAAATCATTTACCTTTAAACTGTTCAAAATAACGCATATTCTGTTTATATACAAAAAAGATCTCATCCATATGAGCACTCCAGTCTGGATACTAAAAATCCAGTTCAATACAAACAATAAGTGAATATATTGAAAATCTGTTTTTTTTAAATAAATTTAATAAAATGCATTTTAAGTAATTTTTGTAATCGTATTTACGTCTAGACCACAGGTGTGCAATGTCTTATCACAAAACTCAGCTCCCTCACTATCAGGTGAAAGTTTTACAAATGTATTTATTTTTAATCAAGTTACCAAAATAGAAACTTCTATATTACACCTTTTTTGGCTTAATGACACTTTTCCACACTTGACCAATTTTAATACCCGATTGTATTTTTCAGTGGCCAGGAACAAAGCACTTACTGAAAGATGGGATGTGACTTTCAACTGTGCATGATAATAGAATACACAGGTATAATTTAAATAATCTACTTTCTAGTGAAGTAGCTATGTATCCTGTAAAACAGCAAATATACCACAATGATCACAATTTTTTTTAACTTATGTAAAGACTGATTTTTATTTGTCTTAATATTGACTGTAGAAAAAAAAGGACTATAAAAAAACCCCATACAAACAGACAAATAATGTATACACCACAACCACTCACAGTGAATAACATAAAAAGTCAAAATGATAATCCAATAGCAAACTAATTATTATTTTTTTATATCAGAGTCAGCTTTTCTATTGAGAACCAAGAACCGTATATTAAACTAGAAAAGGTGCATGAACAAGTAGATATGAGCATAAAATTTGGATTCATAAGGATACACCTGACTTTAGAGATATTAAGTCTTCAAAATAACAGAAATTATGTGTACATACGTATTACTATTTAGATACCAAGCAATAGTTATTGAGGAAAAAACAATATGAAATAGTTTATGAAAGTAGCTCAGAAGCTGTACTTGGCTACTCAGGAAGTTGATTTTATATTTAAGTGGATTCACCTGATGTCTGAAAGATTTTGACTTTAAGAGGAAAGAATGGATCCTAATATAGGTTTCCTGCTGAGGAAGTTACCACTAAGTAGGAATTCTTAGAAAATCTGCAGACCCCTGTCAAAGACCACCAGAAAAATCTTACAGGATATTCATGTAACCATAAGTAACTCTTTAAAATTATGATTTTCTATTTCGTTTTAAAAGGAACGAGGGGAAGCTATTATCAGAGTCTATTTATCTCACCTAATATCTTTAGTGTGTAAAGACTTGTTGCATTTTGGCCTTAACTAGAATCATCTGAGTAGATGTTCTGCTTAAACATTATTGTCTAGAAAAAAACAAAAGTTATCTTACTTATCTTACAACTTAGGAAGCAATGAAAAAAATGACACTTCACTTATCAAAAGAATAAAGCATTCAAAATCTGTGCCCTAAACTAGCATAACAAACTAATCAATATATTCAGAAGTCTACTTTATAAATTAAAAAGAGTATCACTCAGGAACCCTAAAGTAGTTATCTTATTTCCTTGAAGTGTTGAATCCCATGTTTCAGAACAAGATAAATAAATAGAAGACAGTAACTTAGACAAAGTTAATGTCAGACTATTTCCACAAAAATCTTTTTAACCTTAGCTCTGGTTCAGTTGGTCCAATGAAACATGAAGATTTATAAACCATTCAAATCTTCTCTATTGCAAGAAGTACGAAATGAAAACAGGAAAAGTACAAGATGATTGTATATTTCTTTCAGAAAGTTGTAGGAAAGAAAGAAGTTAGATGAGTTAACTTGCAGTGTAAGACACTTCTCTCTGTAATGGCCATGATGAGATAAATCATCTGGAGTAATTAAAAAGGAAAAACAACACCACTTCCACGGGAGTGTATTACTTGCCTTATGGAAACAGAAGGGATGGTGGACTGACAGTTAAAATGTTAAATAAAAATACAGTCTAAAAAAATCTATTAAGGGCAACATATAGGTATCTGGTACAAGTTAGTGAACATTTTCTCCTTCTGATATATTAAGTCAAATCTAAATTGGTTATGACTGTTTTTCAAGGCAATATCTGTAATTTTTTTTTTAGTTTATTTTCCAATTATAGCATCTACAGAGATTTTGAGATGGAAATAACCCTTGTTGCCAGTGACATTAAAATGAGATTGCCAACATCTATCAGGTGAGTGGTGTGGGCCTATAAGGACATATTAATACTTTTTCCTCTGCACAGATAAATACAATATAGCAGTTAACATTTTAAACACTGATCCATTTTTCTTTTCCAGATGTGACTTCAATCAAGAAAGCAAAAGCAATGTGCCTTTTGTGGTTCTACTCAGTAAAGAGGGCACAGAAACAAAATAGGTTCATTTACCCAGCTTAAAAAGTTGACAATATGCAAACTCTATGAGTCCATCCATAACATTCATTTCTCAAAATTTGAAAATCACAGATTTTTAGAATTTTCTGATTAGGAAGGAAGGCAGTAGGATCTTCAAGTCCAACTCCTGACTCCATACAGGGCAAAATAAAAGTTAAACCACATTTCTGAAATATTTCATGAATGCAAACAATGTTGGGCCCATGACCACCTACCCACAGAGCTGGTGGCAGTGCTTGATATTCCCCTCACTGAAAAAACTTCTTCTACTATGTAATCTGAACTTCCCCTGTTGCAGTTGCAAATCAATCCTTTGTGCTTTATCAGTAGACACAAGAGAAAAGAGATCTTTGTCTCCGTCTGCTCTCTCTCATGAGGAAATTTTAGACAGTAGTGAGGTCACTCCTCTCTGCACCAACACCCGCCTCCTCCATATTTGTCTCCCTTTAGTTTTATGGATTTTTAAATTTTTTTCTTCAATTCTCTTGTCAATTCTGTATTGGGTTTGAGTTTGCTTATAAATGCCAGAATAAAAATACCAGGTCACTTTCCTTAGAGGCAACAAAATTTCAGAATAAGTAGGGAAACAATACATTTATACGAATTATAAATTTCAAATATATCTGCACTAGGTCTCTTTCACTTTTCTTTATTTTTCCCTTGGCTTGTAATTGGTGTACTTGCAGCATTTTTCATTTAAGTGTTGGACTCAATGATCCTTCTGGGTCCTTTCAACTCAGAGTATTCTGTGATTCTGTGATTTTTGCAGTACAAATTATTATATTAAACAGAAAATGAGACCACTTGACTGACTTAGATATTGGAGCCAGTGTTTTCAGAGAGCTTCATTAGCACCTTGGAGAAAAAACCACAAAAGGAACATTTTTATATAATATATCCAGTACAAAGTTTAAAGTTCATCTATGTCAAAACAGATGAAAATGAAGAATAATTTTAAAATATTTAGTAATGTAGATTTTAGTATTTGTCCTTAAAATAATTACTCATATTCTTATTGACTACAATACTGCATTTTCTGTAACCATATTTTGGCAGAAAATCTACCTAGAATGCATTAGATTCTGATGGTAACTGGAACTTAGCAGAACATCATTAGCATTAAAACATTCAGCATGTTTTCTTTCTATATTTCTTCCATTCTAAAAGTACAAAAATAGATAAAATGGAAAAGACAGGAAAAAAATCAAAGACATGTAACTCACACACACGTTATTACAGCACAGCATCTGTAGGTGTCCATTAGAGTCAAGTGAGATAAACTAGCATGGGAAGGTTTTCCTCTGCAAATTGCTGCAGCAATATGACTTTATTTTATCACTTTTATTTCAAACTGAAGGCGTACATACACTGATTGCTTTGCCTTTGATCTCTTAAACATGTTACAAAAGATTTTTCAAACAAAAGCAGGCTTTTGGGGGTCTTTGCAGTTACAGTTCAGGGAAATGAAGGTCATACAATGTTAATTAGACAGGGGACTACAAAAACATTTTGAGCTCTTTAGCTCTGTCATAACCATCTATTATGGAAGCAACAAGTTGATTTCACTATTCATTGAATTAAAAAATATTGCAGCAAGCTAACATTGAGCCATCATATCTATAATTGGCTCTTTCTTGCTGTGTATTAATTGACACATCCATTTGATTACTTTTCTTTAAAAAAAAAATCTAAAGAAACATCTAACATAAACTGCACATTAATGTTTCATTTCTTATTGTGCTTTTCTTCAAGTAGTCAGATTATGGAGAAAAATTATCTTTTCATAACCAAGAGTTCACTGACAAATGTAAATCACAGAATTATTTAAAGGGAGAAAAAAAAAGAGACGTCACATTTTAGGTATATTTTATTGTCCTTGAAAAAATAGGCATGATATTTCTATTATTTTCCATTAAGAATTAATATTCAAGTGCTTTTCTTACTGCTATAGATCAAAAGTTATGATTTTTTGAAGCCAAAAAATTTCAAGAGAGAGACAGTGTGATTATATCTTACAAATGGCACTTTACAGAGCAGAGTTTCTATTCTTTTCCATTAATAACTTAATTCAGTCAATAGATCCAAGTAAGTAGCTCTGTTTTCCCGCAGCCTTTCAAAATTAAAAATTGCAATAGCCACCATTGCTTTAGGCTACCACATGACCATTTGCATTCTGAAATGTCCTCTTGACCTCTCAGAAACACGTTACGTTGCTTAAGTGACACTGCGTTAATGAATGTAAAGTGTTTGGCTGGTTCCAGCACATAAAAAGAAGAATGTGACTACATCTAGATGAGAATTATGTGATTAGAAGAGTTTGGGATTTGGAATGGGATGAAGTGACTCTATGCCTCATTCTGAAGAAGGAGGGGGAAAATCAAGAAAAAAAAACAACTAGGTGAACTGTGAAATAACATGATTGTTAAGACTGAAAGACATCATATTTTTCCTAATTTACACTGAGGCCTAGAACAGCATCAGGAGAAATATAAGAAATGTGTAAAGCTTCATTTGAATACCATTCTGGTTGTTCTGTTTAACAACCCTTCATAGATGTTTTAAATTTTACATAATCAATCATCTCTCTAAATCTGAATTTGTTTGTGGAAGTTCTCAAAGAGCACAAAGAATAGATAACGCCTTCTGAAGTGCAGACAACTGACATTGCTTTATGAAATGCATGTTCTTTGCAGGCTGAGCTTCAGCTGGGGCTTGAGCTAGGGTAAAGAACTGAGGAATGATTCTTTAAACAGAAGTTCAATAGAGATTTTTGTATTTCTTCTACTGACTTTCATTTAAAAAAAAATTAACGCATTGTATGCGTATGTATTTGTCTCAGTCTGCTACAAGTGCTTTCTTGATCTAGGTGCTCCCATATAACATTATTCTACATGTTCATGACACCTGAGATATCTGCAGAGACCTGGCAGATAGGATACGACTTTTAGAAGTTAAGTGGGTACCCAGTGGATTCTCAAAAGCATAAGATGGTTAAATCAAGTCCTCTATGTAGACACATTTATTTTTCTAAAATATGAATATGAATCTTCCACATCAAGGCAGATCACAGACTCACAGAATGGATAAGGTCATCTGGCCCAAACCCCTTCTCAAGAAGGGCTTCCTAAAGAGATTTGCCCAGGACCATAAATATCTCGAAGGAGGGAGATCACAGACTCGCTGGGCAACTTGTTCTGCTGCTCAATCAGCCTCAAAATAAAAATGTGTTTCCTGATGTTCAGATTGAAACTTTGGTGTTTTAGTTTGTGCTGATTGCCTCTGGTCCTCTTGCCAGTCTGGCTCTGTCCTCGCTGCAAAATCTCCGTGGATATTTGCATGAATCGACAAGATCCCCCTGAGGTGATTTAGGCTTCACCCTTCCAGGTCTCTCAGCCTCTCCTCATATGAGAGCTGCTCCAGTCCCTTCATGGCCTTATGAGGACTCAACCTTATGGCCTTTCTGTGGATTCTCTCTAGTATGTCCCTGTCTCCCTTGTGCTGAAGACACCAGAACTGGACACAGTATTCCAGGCACATACACCACCAGTGTTTGAATAAAGGTGAAGGATCACCTCCCTTCATCTGCTGTGACAGACTGAACTGCAGAGTAAATTTACTCCTATTTGAGAGTGGAATAGGTAGCATTAGGAAAAATTGTCATTTACTTAGCTACCCCCTGGTTCATTTATTTCTTTATATTCAAGAAAACAGTTTTGATGTGGAATTACAATATTCAGACAGTTATATAGGCTTCTAAAAATGATAGGTGAGACGACATGTACTTGCTGATCGAGTGGCAAAAATCTGAAATGCATACCTTAAATTTATAGAGAAAATAATCCTAAAATTGTAGTATAAAGTTAAAAATTTGCAAAAACATAAAATCTTTAACTGTATGGCATATTTTGTGCCACATTTTTATTTACCTTCCTGGAATCACCTTTTGACAATAGGGCTGTAATTATTGTTTTTTCAACTACAGAAGCTTATAAGTATCTGGGACAGGTGATTTCCAAGATTTCCTATGTGTACTTACACATAGGCAAGAAGACTTTTAAACACATAATTTGTTTCCTTATTTATTTCTCTTTTAATTTTTGTCTTTTTTTCCCCTCTAGTTTAAATGCTACTAGTCCTTAAGAACATTTGCTATTTTCTTAATGAAGGGCATGTGCATTCTACCAGAAAACCTGAATCCTATGAGGAAGAGGGCACTGTTTAAGAAGTTCAGGAAAGCTTTATCTTTCTCATGTGGTCTTTCTTTCTTCTTAAGGAGAACACAGTATGTTATGCAGTGTCTTGAGATTGTGCTTAGCATTCTTATGCTGAAATTGCTAGCACTAGAACAGGGAATCCTCTATTTTGCATACTAATCACAGTCTTCATTTTGTTATTTACTTTTCACTTACTACTGACTACTTTTCTCTTTTATTATCTAGTATTTCTTCTTCATAATGTAAAAATTGTCCTTCATAATAGCTAATAAATTTAATTAGTTGAAAAGTAAGCTTGTTTAAGTAATTCCTTTATAGTAGCATACTTTACAACAACATATCTCCTTAGATACTGACATATATAAGGAAACATAAAGGAAAAAGAGTTCATAACAGGCCAGTTGACAAGCACTAGTATCTTTCTGTCCTTGCAACAAAAGCATTCCAGTAAACACAAGTTTTTCAAGTGCCTGAATTGTCCAGCTGTGAGACATGTCCCTGAATTGTTGAAAGAAACATGGAAGAGTGTGCCGTTAAATGTCATATTGCAAGCAACAGAGTGCCATGAATTTTCTATTAGTTTCCAAGGACAATTCATGCATTACAATAAATCAGTAGGACAGCTTATATGTTGTAGAAGCTATTTCAGACTACTACATTTATCCATTAAAAATTTCTAAAACAGAACTTCTTTCTCCTACTGATACAATCAAAATTACTACTGTACTTTATTGGCACAATTTACCCACCCATAATTGCTCTACTCCACTGAAACTTTTAGGTAAATATTCAGTTTCTACAGAGCAGGAATCTAAAACACTGTTGTCTAAGCAGTGTCTAAACTCTCATAATGGTTTTATAAATATATAAAAATGCAGTAGTCAGAACATAGAGAAGTGGTCAAGTGTATGTAAAATGCAAAGTCTTTCCTGGCAATGTAGCTCTCAAGACTTCAGTGACTAGTATTCTGTTGGCAAATATTAAATTCAAAGCTGCTTAGCTCAAACAGAAGCTATACTTTTTCCAAAATAAACTTGAAATTGACATACATCTCTGGTGCATTTTTCTACTTATCTAGTGTTTGCAAGTAGATGAAAAACTAATTTATATAAACTTTCTTAATAATCTTAAGAGAACTCATTCATTGTTTGTCTAAAAAGCCAGTTAGTAGGAAAACTTAGAAAAAAGTGAACAACTTTTTAAAAAATGATAATTCAAATGATGGGTAAGATTTTCAAAGACACTTAGCCATGGGTCTAGTTCTGCTCCTTTCAAATTATGCTTTGCATTTTTGGATGTTGCTTCAGAAAAAAAAATATTCTAAGCATCAGTATCCTGTATAAAAACTTGAAATGTGTCCTTTGGCATTTTTATCAGTAATTTTAAAAGTCTCAGTTCACTTCACATGAGACAACTGTTCTCAACTTAAAGTACAAAAACAGTTTGAATTTGAATATTGGAAACTTAAGCAGTTAAAGCATATGCACACCATGGAAATACTAATATAAGAAATGAATACTGCTTGCTCAATAAAAAATGAGCAACAGATAACATGAAAAGATCCCTTCAGACCCATTTTTGACTTGCTAAAACCATAAAAATGTGTCCGTCAGGTTGCATTGCCAGCAGATTTACCTACACAATTATGATACAGAGCTGATAAAACTTTATTATTCATCGTTTTCTTTCAGAAGGAAAGAAATTAAGATTAAGTCTCTAATAATATGTAAACAAGTATTTAGGATAATCTAATTATACTCTTTGATTGCATTAGTTCAGGAAACAATCACTTACACTGGTTTAGGACTGAAAATAACCTACTATAAACATCCAGCCAGGGCCTCTATTACCTCCTGTGTAAATCATGTCCTTCTCCAGGAATTTGATGGATGAGTCTCTGTTGGAACCCTTTTCCATGCCTGCTTGAAATACACATTTTTTGAACACATTATAGCCTCTTTCCAGGCCATAAGTACCTGGCACTCTGTGAAAAGTGAATACATCTTTCCAACTGCTATTTGGCTCTGATATGAAGAAATTACTGTCAAGGTTAATTATCCCATTCAAAACCAGTTCTCACCTGAAGGCTTTCCAAAATGTTTTTGAAGTACCAGAGAGATTAATTTGCCAGACAAACTGTGTGAGATGCATGTAGATGTGTTAGTATAAAATTCCTCATATACTTCAGATACTAAATTTTTCTTTGAATGTAAAAATTAAGTAATCTATTTTCAGCATTTGGAGTTATGCATGAAGGCCCAATAAGAATAGTAAACTGCTATTAAAAAGAGCTTAAGAGTTGCAATAACTACATTTCTGAAAGTATTTTACCAAACCCAAACTGGCAATCACTTTAATCCAGTTTGCTTTGCTGTACTTGAAGTTGTTATTATCTTTCACATATCAGCTGGATAACACATTTTTGTTCCATACATTAACTCTTTCTAAATTTTTACCTTTAGAATTATTTTTAAATGCAGAAAATATTTCAATCAATTTCTCATCTTATATAGAGCTAAAAATGATCTATGGTGTGATTTTACAAGTAAAAATGGTGTCTTTTGCCATAATAACCAGCACACAATCCTCAATTACTAGAAAAAAAACTTGCAGTTTAGTTTATATTGCTCTTGTAAACCAATTTTAATAATTTGAAATGTTCCCTTTTCTATTATGAAGAACCAAAATTATGTTTTAAAGCATTTTAATAAATTATAAACACATTCAAAATACATGTTGAATATGAGAATATGACATTTTAAAATGATCCCATAATTTTAGCTGCCATCAGTTTGCCTATAGTGATGCCTCAATCCCAAACCTGAGGATTCTTTTAAAAAAATAATGTGTTGAAGTTCAGCTGACTGCAAAGAAAAATCTGACTTGAGCATTGTATGAGCACCAGGGTGGAAATGGGTTGCAATGAACACAATATAAATATGTGGGTGCTGTCATGTACACAGATGCCTCAATAGCTCTGAATCACACTTGCAGTTCAAGCAAATAGGATGCAAAGCATTATAAGCTCAGCAGTGCAGCCAGATGTATATTGTGAAATTCACTGTGTGGCAGCCTGTAAGCTGTAATCAGGAATTGTATTTTCTCAAATGCTAAATTCTCCAAAGAAATAAGGAGAAGAGACTGTATAACCCACCTTCAGCAATAAAAATTTCATTACTTCACCCAAGTTCTTCTGCCACACAGAGATTGTTATGGTTCTGTGAAACTTAGTAAGCATAGTGGTTATTGGAGTGAGCATACACAGTCCTTCAATTCTCAGTGATGGCATTTTTTGTTTGGAGAGGAGATGACATTATGCAGCTTTGATTAGACCCTGTCATCAGCTCTCATTGAGATCAGTGGATTCCATCTGAACACCCAAATAATGGAGAATGTGGTAGGTTTATGAAAATATTGTCTGGAGGCTTGTGCTTTGATTTAACACAAATTTGATCAAATTATTCAATGCAGTCAGTACAGACCACTGAACAAAAGCAAATTCCTGGGGAAGGAGGAAGGGAAATGAGACAAGGAAGAAAGGGGGAGAAGAGACATCAGCCTTTCTGTACTTCATTGCTCACTGACCTCACGAGCCAGAGCTCCTCTGTCACAACTCCCAGAGCTCTCCATAGCTTCCTCTATCACTTTCAATACTTACATTTCTGTAGCCATTCCCTTCCGAAGCCTACTTCCAGGATATTCTGAGAAAAATCACTCAGCTAAACTTCCAAGCTTTATCTCTAAACACAAAGGGTTAATTTGATCAGCTTATAAATTAGAGATTTTTCTACTGATGTTACAATACAATTTTTCTGCATTTAGACCAAAATTGTGTTTATTACAAGTCTTAAGTACTGAAATCCTTAGTGAAAACTAGATCAGCTTATTCTGGCTATTTCCTATCCGTTACAACTATGGTACCACCCTAAAAAATAATTGTATTTTGTTTCATTTCAGTTTTACTTTGGATGTCATCTGCTCACTGTAGCACCAGTAGCATGTATGTAAATAAAGTAACAAGAATAATATTTATATTAGGGGCTTAACTACAGCTAAGCTCCACAATGGCAAATGTTCACTTCCTTCCAATGGGAAATGCAAAGATAAAAGTGGGGAAACTAATGGATTTAGATAAAGACAATATAATAGGCAAACTAAAACCTGCACAGACAAGCAACGCAAATTTTAAAATTGTACTCACTGCTTCACATCAGTCGGCAAGTGTTCAGACATCTCCAGGAAAGCAGGGATCCATCATGTTAAATGGTTACTTAGGAGGACAAATGCCATAACTCCGAATATTCCACCTTTCTTCTTTCCTTATAATTTTTGGGGGATTTGGGGTTTTGTTTTTTTTTTACTGAGCTTGATGTTATATGGTACATAATATTCATTTCACTGGCTGTGGTAATATTTTGTTAACATATTGAATTTCAAAAAAGTAAGATTATCTAAGCAACCCTCACAACAGTTTTCCAGGTGGTGCATTAGCTTAATTTTGCAGATACAGGAACACTAAGATGTTAGGAAATAAGTTTATGCCTAACATGGAAGGAAAAGAAAAAAAAAAGAAAAAAAAAAGGAAAAAAAAAAAAAGAAAAAAAAAGACAAAATATAGCTCTCATGGGTATTTCGTTCAACAGTGGATGAACTTTATAACAAGAGGTTTTGTGACTTTACATATCTGTTTAGATGTCTTGTAGTGTGAATGGTTATTCTGCAAATCATGTCCTGCTGAGAAATTTTGGTTTATTGCTGTTTCTCTTGGATGATTTGTTTTACACATATCCAACATAAACTGGATACACAATCAGGTGCTGAACTAGTAGACTAGTTCTACCTCTTATTTTATCTATATAATATTGCATGTTAGGCTATTTCAGATACTCACATATGTAGATTTATGTTTTGTGGTGTTTGAATAGAAATTTTGCATTTGCACAACCTCGTTTTGTGACTTATCCAAATTTAGCAAAACCACTACTTTAAAAAATATTTTTATGTGGTATTAACTGAATCTTGTGAAATGTCATTTAATTGCATTTATAATATGACTGTTGCCTTGTCAGTTTGCCGATAATTATGTTCCTTAATATTTGCCTGAGTGGTTGCCCATCTTACTCGTATTGGAGATAAAGGACAATCGTGCCAAAATTGTTGCTACTCGATATCCATTTTTCTTCTCCTTTGAATATTTTCTGTCATTTATTCATGAGGAATGGTAACATACACATAACTTTGGCTATGATTTGTAATCAAGATTTTTTCAATATTCCTTGTATGGATAATCATACAGGAATATTACTAAGTGAATATTTAATCATAAAAAAATCAGTTCATTTGCAAACAAAATCAGGAGGGAGAAAGCATTCTAAGATTCTGTGATTCTTATTTGGAGTCACACTGCTGTATTTCTCTGTGCTTCCTGCAAGATTACTTCAGTCCACAGCAAAGTCAGTTTTGAGGATTTTAGCCTTAGGGGATAATTTGAGGAAATGCAATTGTAGTCCTGTCTGTGGGACCACTATTTATGGGTTATGATGTACAAGGACTAAAGAATGCAGACTGATTATAAAATCTTAGAGGAAAAACTACTACAGATATTTTTCTTCAACTAAGGAAGTTGATAATGTGTATTTACCAATAAGAGAAGCAAATACAGAACATAAGGATATAAGACTAAAATATTTTTCTATGCAATGAAACGATATCTTAGGCCTAATGTTCTCATTGAATTTAATTTAGATTATACTAACTGCAGGTGTTGATGATACCATAGAA